>NC_059274.1:10447378-10462378 GCF_017591435.1 Portunus trituberculatus
GGAAAAAAGGTAGAAAAGAAAGAAAGAAAATAAGGAAATGAAAATTTTAATGAAAAAATCTATCATGTAATTCTAGAAACATTCATAAAATACAAAAAAAAAAAAAAAAACGCTACATCTCGGTAATGGAGATAATAAGAGACATAGAACGGAGATTTTTTACAATGCTTGACTAACTAGGTTTTGAAATTGATATGTAAACAAGAACAAGAAGATGTATAAACCAAGTATATGGAATTAAGCAGTATCAAGAAAATTGTTATCAATGTAAATATCATCAAGCTATGTACTCAAGTACAATAATGTTAAAGACGTTACTAGACTACTTACAAGTGCATGGTTAGTTACAAAGAGAACAGCCTCTGCCAAAACAAACATGTATCGAGTAAAGTATGAGTTTTCGCAGTATCAAACAATAAAACAGTGAAAATGAAATTTAGAACAGAGGATTTACTTCGCTTTGAAAAAGCAAGAAACCTGGAGGAGGTGATTTGTGGAAAGGGATACATGATGGAGTGAAAAGACGGACAGTCGCAGATCCGATAGAAATAATCAAATCTGAATTCAATTATTCTTCTTCCTCGTTTTTATGGACGTGCACCTCGATTCTACAATGCAATTCTTTCATTACTTTAGACTTGATAACAAAAACAGAATGATTAATGGAAGCCCACTTCATCAAACGGTCCATACAATTATTTACTGGGTGGTTTTGATTGTTACAGTTACATAGTGAAGAAACTGACGCCAACACAGAAAGAATGGAATGTTGCCTACATGATGAAAATAAATAGTTCAAGAATATGGATTTCGTTTTGCGTATCCCATTATGAAACCCTGCCTTCCCTTGCATATACACGCTTTTGCCCGCCAACCTGCTCTAGATTTGACTTTGCATTACCGTCACATACCCACCCGGAACTCCAGACGATCAAGGAAAAGAGAATAAATAAGAAGAAACTCAAGATCCAAGGGTGACGCCAACTCATCGCCAACGTTACTCAAGCTTTTTTTTTTTCTTTTTTTTTTATGTTATGACCTATGGCACCTCTAGGTTTACTTGAAAAGTATGGGAAGCGCTGCTCAGCTTCTACCCATTAGTGGCGCAGGCAATTTCATTTACAGAAGTACCCATATTAGGGCCCATATCATCACCTAAGCGCATCTTTGGTGTAATCACCTAGATCCTGGATATCATGGTCACATGTAGGTAATTCTAAACCACACGACAAATGGCAAAGTATCAAGGTGGTACGTGGTGGGATTCGATCCTAAGCATGGACGTCTGCCCGATCCCACTTACACCACTTCGTCCATATATATTCAACTAATATTGCTTTCATAAAGATATGAATAAAACGAAAATAGTGTTCATAGGACCGTCATAATGCATGAATATAAAAGGGCATTTGCCACCTTTCAAAGTCGTACTCGAAGTAGCCACACCATAGAGTGCAGAGGAGACAGCCGTGAAGCTTTTAGTAAGCGTACCCAATTGTTGGCGATCAATCGTTCTCTGTTAATATGGACACATGATCGTTGGTGTTGCGGATTTGTCATTCTCCCGTATAAATCCCACATTTGGCAATATTTCTGATGGTGGTGGGAATCAGCGCCCATTTCACTCTTACCGGCATCCATCATCGCGACGAAGCTTTTGAAACGTTCAATCTGAAGCAGACCGCCAACATCACAGTCATCGAAAAAGGGGAGAACTGGCCAAGGCCAGCATAAAACAACAAAAAAGGGCCACTTAGCTGCCGGTTTCCTTGGAGGATTGAGAGAGTTAACCAAAAGAAAAGGGGATAAATGTCTTGAAATCTCACTCTTGAATGAAGTCAGGTCATAAGAAGTTAGCAATACAGAATTAGTCAGGTAGTCCCAGAGTTTATCAGAGAAAGGTATGAATGATTGAGAGTACTGGTTAACTCTTGCATTAGGGAGTTGCACAGAGTAGGGTTGGGGAGAAAGTAGAAAGTCTTGTGCAAGGAGTCAGCAGGAGGAGGGAAGACATGGGGTTAAAAAGATCAGGAGAGTAGTTAGCATGTAAATAGCGGTAGAAGATAGCAGGAAATGCATCAATCCGGCGGTAAGAAAGAGGCTAAAAACAGTCAGTCAGAGGAGGGGAGTTATATATATATATATATATATATATATATATATATATATATATATATATATATATATATATATATATATATATATATATATATATATATATATATATATATATATATATATATATATATATATATATATATATATATATATATATATATATATATATATATATATATATATATATATATATATATATATATATATATATATATATATATATATATATATATATATATATATATATACATATACAGGGTGTTCGGAAAGTCACTGCACTTTTCTAATAATTTTAGTATTATTGGCCCTATTTTCTTTATGAACACAATAAACAGCGAGCGCTATTGTTCTGATATTCTTCACGCCTTCATCGGTCAGATGACAAGTGATGATATCAATTACTAATGGTTTCAACAGGATGGTGCTGCTGCCCACACATCTGGCAGATCTATGTATTTATTAAAGGAATTCTTTGGAGACCGCATTATTTCGAAAGACGTGTGGCCCCCACGTTCACCAGATCTGAATCCACCAGACTTTTATCTATGGGGAGCAGCAAAATCTGCAGTGTATCGAGATCGTCCGCACACGCTGGATGACTTGCAAGCAGCAATAACAGCATTCATTCAGTCTATTTCAAACGAGCAACTGATAGCGGTGTTTAGAAACAAAATAAGAAGGGTCCAAGCCTGTATTGATGCTAAAGGGTGTCACTTTCAACATAATTTATAATTGTCATTCATATTTACCTCTTGTATTCTGTATTGAAACATGTAATGAAAGAGAAGGGAACAAAAAAGGAAAAGATGACAATAATAAGACGGAATAAAATTTCTCAGAAATGTGATGAGAATGACAAAAATGGAGTTTGTGATGCTGACTGTAATGGTGGAATGGGGAAGAGCGAATGAAAGTCAAAAAGAAAAAAAAATATGGATGGATGTGATGAGAATAACATATGAACATCTTAGGCCTGCAGAGAAGTTGCAGCTAGCAAGAGATAGAGAGGGGTGGCGTTTCATAATTGCCCAAGTCCAAATGGATGACTCACGCCCAACATTCTTGATTTTTTCCTTACCTATAATCCTTCTGATTATGATGTTACTATTACAATCTCATATCTGTATCTTCGCATATTTCTTCAATCGCTCATTAGGATACCATAAATCAAAGGTGCCTCAGGAATAATTACTGTTTCCATATCAGACACCCATATCAGCGCGCTTAGCTCATAACAATGGTGACAGTGTCTGGCAAGGAAACGTAAATTCCTCGCCATTTTTCTTAATCTAAAGCTCCCAAACCTTGGCTTAACACTGATTGTTCCTGTGCCATAAATGATAAATATGTTGCCAACAAAAGATACTTGAGCCTTACATCACCTGAATCTCATACGCTTTATATCTGACGGGAAAATGACAAATTCTTTCGATAATCAACTCCATTCGAGACTTTTGGCATCTTCATAAAAAACATCTTTCTTCATAATGATGTTTACCATGCCTTCGCTGGCCTAAACCCTCGGAAGGTTTATGGACCTGATAGACCTATTGTTCTCAAAAATTATGCTTCCGTGCTTGCATCTTGCCTGGCCAAAATCTTTCAACTACATATATCGATTTCAACCTTTCCTTCATGCTGAAAGTTTACCTATACATTCAGCCTGTTCCTGAAAAAAGGTGACCGTTCTAATCCCTCAAACTAACCCCCTATAGCTTTAATTTCTTGTTTGTCTAAAGTTTTTCCATCTATCCTCAATAGAAAGATTCGCAAACATCTGTCACTTCGCAATCTACTCTTTGATCGCCAGTATCGCTTCCGTCAACTGTTAATCTTTTAGCTTTCCTTAATGAGTCTTGGTCATCCTCTTTTAGATATTACGGTTAAACTTTTGTTGTTGCCTTAGACATATCAAAAGCTAATGATAGAGTCTGGCACAAAGTTTTAATGTCCAAAATACCCTCCTACTATTTCTATTCTTCTCTCTTCAACTTATGCTAAAATTTCCTCTCTGACCGTTCTATTGCTGCTGTGGTAGACGGGCAAAGCTTTTTCTCCTAAACCTATTAAGAATTATGTTCTTCAGGGTTCTGTCTGACACTCATTCTCTTCCTATAACTCATCAGCGACCTTCTAAAGTCAAAATCAAACTTTTTGTCTTATTCATTCCTACGTTGATGATACCAACCATCATTTTTCCATGTTTTTTCAGAGACGACTAACCTTTCATGAAGTTAACGTATCGCGCAGGGACGCCACAGAACTCCTGATTTCAGACCAGATTTCTGATTGGACAGAAAAATCTTATTAGTGTTCAAAGCATGAAAAACTCAATTCCTACATATATCAACTTGACACAAGCTTCTAGACAAATATCACCTTTTCTTAAATGACACTCAACTACCCCCTTGTTCTACACTGAATGTGCTCGGTCTCTCCTTTACTTATTGTATAATCTAAACTAGGAACTTCACATATACGTATTCTCTTGCTAAAACAATTACTAAGAAGTTGGGCGTTCTGAGGCGTCTCCGCCAATTATTTTCGCCCCACCATCTGCAAACTCTGTACAAAGTCTTCAATCACACTTGTATGAAGAACTCTTCGCATGTATGAGACTCAAACAGATTTAATCGATAGGGTGGAATAAAAAAGTTTTCGTCTTTTCAATTCCCTTCCCCTGATTCACTCTCTTCAGCCTCTTTCTCCCCGCCGAAATATATATATATATATATATATATATATATATATATATATATATATATATATATATATATATATATATATATATATATATATATATATATATATATATATATATATATATATATATATATATATATATATATATATATATATATATATATATATATATATATATATATATATATATATATATATATATATATATATATATATATATATATATATATATATATAAATTGTGAAACATGCCACCACTCTGGGTGATATCGAAAGATTAATTGACTTGAATATGAAAACATTCTCACCTTAAAGTTCACGATGGCCTGACTGGAGAGAGTGCAATACTTTTCCATATAAGGCAATATCCAATAAGTGGAATACTTTTGCTGCTCTTTGGTGGACATGTATAAGCGCGCCATTGTCTAAGAACGAAGGTTAACGGCGAGGCGAAAAGCACGGGTATAAAAGGGAGTCCGCTTCCATTATGCATCAGTCATCCCAGCAGCCTATCTTGGAGTGCCGAGGAAGACGAAAACTGCAGCAATGAAGCTTTTGGTAAGATTATTCAGTTGTCAGTATTCAGTGATATTTACTGCTAATATGAACAGTCCTTGACCGCTGGTGTCACGGCTTTCTCATTCTACCGTGTGACTCCTACAGGTAGCGATATGTCTGATGGCGGCGAGCGTCAGTGCCCAGTATGGTGACTCTGGTGTTGTTCATCCTGATGGAAGGTTGGAGCAGTTCACCCGTGAGCAGGCCGACAACATCGCCGCCATCGGATCAGCTGGCGTTATCATGCACGACGGGAGACACGTTCAGTTTGGCCAAGACATGGCTGCCGCCCACAACAACCTTCCTCGCCAACGCCGTAGCAATCCCCATGTGCTGTCCCACGGTCCATCTGGAGTAATTTTCAAAAATGGCAAAGGGAGGCAGCTGGGCCGTGGCGTAACCATGGTTCTCAGTAGTGACTCCGGAACTATATTCTCCGACGGACGGAACATCCAGCACAGCGCCAAGAAAAGATCAGCCCCCATTGTTGGCGACTCAGCGATCATCACTCCTGGCGGAAAATTAATTCAGTTTCCTCACGGTGTCTCTGTCGTCGTGGCCGGTCCCTCTGCAGCCCAGCTGTCCAACGGCCAGAGCATCCAGTATGAACATTAATCCTCTCATCATCCTCGTCGCTGCTAGGAGGCTGCTGGATGCAACTGACGTGACCGCTTTTTTGAGACATTTGGTGACCTGAGGTCATACATTTTGTTGACTGGACTTAGCTGACGAATTGGGCACTTCCTTTTTCCTTTGATAATCAAGTGATCGTTGTCTTTTACATTGTATATCTTTTAATCTTTCTTTCAATTATGTACAAGGAATACATATGTGCAATCAAAAAATGAAAAATCAGTCTTTTCTTTATGTCGTAAATTGTACCAGATTAAATTGAATGGACGGAAGGAAGTCACTCAGAATATCTAACACACACACACACACACACACACACGCCCGGTAGCTCAGTGGTTAGAGCGCTGGCTTCACAAGCCAGAGGACCAGGATTCGATTCCCCGGCCGGGTGGAGATGTTTCGGTGTGTCTCCTTTCACGTGTAGCCCCTGTTCACCTAGCAGTGAGTAGGTGCGGGATGTAAATCGAGGAGTTGTGACCTTGTTGTCCAAGTTTGTGGTGTGTGCCTGGTCTCAGGCCTACTCGAAGATCGGAAATAATGAGCTCTGAGCTCGTTCCGTAGGATAACGTCTGGCTGTCTCATCAGAGACTGCAGCAGATCAAACAGTGAAACACACACACACACACACACATTATCATAACTATTATTATTTTATTGACCACAGTAGAAACATTTACAAAACAGAATCATAAACTTACTAAACCTGACATATTATAAAATACAATGAGGAATGATGCTCTCATTTCATTACAAAATACCAGAAACATGTTTACAAACTAAAATAACGTCTAAAAAGAACACATGAATACAATAAAACAATAACATAATGCAATGCTCTACGATAAAAAAAATATGAAAAATTAAAATACAATAAGAACATAAGAACATTAGAAAAGAGGGAAGCTGCAAGAGGCCGCCAGGCCTATACGAGGCAGTCCCAATGTGCTTAATAAAACTGTATGAATGGAACCCCGCCCCCATACATGCGAAGACTACATGGGCGGATAAACACCATGTACGTACATACAGAGTTAGCAGTTGGGAGGGTGAGAAAAACTGGCAGATTTTCCTCAGAAGGCCTAACTTTATCAAAATTGTTTTCAGTTTAGATTTCCAGTAAAGGATAGACCGATAATATCAGTGTAGAAAAAAGAGAGGAGGGGCAGTTGAGTGTCATTGAAGAAGAGGGAATAGATGTCTGGAAGGTTGTGTAGAGTTGATAGAGGAATTGAGTTTTTGAGGTATTGAACACTACAATATTTTCTCTGCCCAAAAGAGGAATCTTAGTGAGATCAGACGTCAGACTTTCTGTTGTGTCCCTGCGGGATCTGTTAACTTCCAGAAGGGTTGGTCAATGGTCATCTCCGAAAAAATTGTACAAAGGTGTAGGGTGGTATTACCAGCGTAAGAGTGTATAGGACAAGAAGTTTGGCTTTAGATCATTGATGAATAATAGGAAGAAAGTGGGTGAGAGAAGAAAATCCTGAGGAGCACCACTCTTAATTGATTTAGAAGAACAGTGGCTGTTTACAGCAGTAGGAATAGAACGGTCGGAGAGGAAACGAGATGAAATTGAAATGAGAAGGATAGAAGCCATAGGAGGGTAGTCTAGAGATCAAAGCTTAGTGAGACTATCAAAAGTTTTTCTTATATCTTAAGGCTACTGCAAATATTTTCACCAAAATCTGTAAAAGAGGATGACCAAAACTCAATAAGGAAAGCTAGAAAATCATCATGACGAAAGCCATAGGCCTATATAGTGGATAAGGTGGTTAGCGTGGGATCGGGCAGACGTCCACGCGTAGGTTCGAATCCCACCACGTACAGCCTTTTTTTTTTAAACACTTTGTCATTTGTCGAGTGGTTTAAAGTTACCTACATATCACCATGATACCCAGGTTCTAGGTGGTTACACTCAAGATGAGCTTGGGCGGTAATATGGGCCCTAATATGGGTACCACTATAAATAAAATTGCATGCGCCACTAAAGGTACGTTTTGCATGTAGCGATCGTTGCGATGATCGCCCAGCGATCATCGCGGACCACTAATTACATGATTGTATTCCTATGGGGCTGTTTTGCAAGGAGCGATCATCGCTACAGTCGCGAGCGATCATCGCTGGCTCCAAATAGCCGCGCGGCTAGGGGGTGAATATAATCGCAGTCGCTAGCGATTATTTATGGAGGGTGCGTGTCATCATGGCTCCCAGTTTTTCTCCTGAAGATGATGAAAAACTAGTGGAGGAAATTGCAAAACATCCCTCACTGTGGCAACTTTCACATGCCAAATATAAGGACCAAAGAGTAAAGGACAACATCTGGGCAGAAGTTGCAGAGAAAGTTGGAAAACCAGGTGAGTTTGATGCATACAAAACGTAGCCTACATATTATGGCATCTTAGAATTAAAGATTTTATTTTCTTATTTTATTTGTGTTTTAATCGGTTTTCATGTTATAAGCTATATAATTAGATAACATATGACATAGATTTATATGTTTCAAAGTTTTTTTTATTTACGACTTATGCACACCCTGTATTTTTAGTGAACTGTTGTCACTAGGCTCCTCAAACATTTACTGCGGATACAAAGTCTTATTTTTAACGTGTTATGACTATTTAATAAATAGGTATATAGCTAATTTTTTTTTTAGTCTACAGTAGTTATGACAATGACATATAGTGAGACTGTAATTCTTTTTGTGTAGGTAATTTGAGGTCTCTATTCAGGCTTTATTTTTGTACTGTAAGTATGCATATTTTTCATTCATAACATTGGACCATGTTCCATATAGTAAGTAGAAAATGACTAAATATATAAGCAACATAAATAAATGAATAGGCTTTATTGCATCAAAACTCCTAAGATATCAATCATACCATTTAACAATATTACATAATAATACATAATATAAAAAATATAATACATATTTATATATATACCTAATTTCTGTCGGTCCTATTAACTATGTGATCTTCCCAGGAAACTCTCCCGTCATTACTGAAGTACGCAGCAAATGAATCTCTACGTAACTGCAAATGCTTCATAATCAGCGAACCCACGAGCTCTTGCTATATTCATGAAATTATCTGTAGGTGGCTCTTGTGTAGGGTCTGGGTCGTAGTTTGGGGTACATGATTTTGTACTATAAGCATCCCTCAGCATGTTGTGCAAACAGCAGCAAACAATTACAATATTGTCCACAGTTTCGGGGTTTAAATTGATTGTACCGCACGGCTTCGCATGTATGGTTTCAGCATGTTTGGATGTAACCGGAAAGCATCGTCACCTACAAAAATGTAGGGAAGCACAAGGTCGGAATGCGGCAGCTCGCTTGGGGGTGGAAGAAGTTTGCCACTGTAGAACATCCTCCCCAAAGAAGACCTTTCGAAATTTCCGGGATCACCTTCTTTCCCATAGGATCCAATGTCGACAAACATGAATTTACAGTTCGCGTCGACTACAGCGAGAAGCACTGTCGAGAAATAACCCTTGTAATTGTAACATAGAGAGCTGGATAGTTTGGGACACACAATCCGGACGTGTTTCCTATCTATTGCTCCGCAACAGTTAGGGAAATTCCATTTATTTAGAAATTCTTTTGCCTTTTCTTGTAAGTCCCCTGAAGTCAATGAAGGTAAGAACAATGACACCAGCTTCTTCCTCAGCGCCGCCAACGTTTGTCTTATTATTTGGCTGATTTCACTCACTGATACTCAGAACTGGAACTGCAATGAGTGTAAAGACTCGCCTGTGGCCAGGAACCTGTAAATGAGAGAACAAAAGTTATAGGCAATACTAGACTACCCATGACCCGTTGGGTCGAATATACTTGGAAGGACGGAATTAATGCTGACAAATTCGAATTTAGATTTGAACAAGAGCCTCCTTAATTATGCCTATGTTATTTTTTCAGAATCCAGACGACTGCAAGAAATCAAACAACCAACCAACCAAATCCGAGATCAAAGTTTTATAAGTATATAGATTGATACTAATTTTACTGCTACATTTTACTATCTACAACTAATGTCTATATTATGTCTCTTCCAGTTGATGATTGCAGGAAACGATGGAAGAACATCAAGGACACTTACGAAAGAAAGAAGATTAAGAAAACAGGATCAGCAGCTCCACCAGCTAAGAGGGGAAGACATGGGCACTGGAAGAAAAATTGTTATTTCTTCGATCTGCTGAAGAACATCGAAAGTGAGTGAAGTTCCATTGTCATTACTTCATTAAAGTTCCTCATGACATTGGGGGAGTCCCAGCGAACTTAGGTTAGGTTTGCTAGGTTAGGTTATTTTGTACATGGGCAAGGTTGCTTAATCTGTGTTCTGCTCGCCACTAACCTTCATTTTCTGCTCTTTTGTTTCCTCAGGAGTTTCTCGAAGGTCAATGCAGCAGAAAATGAAGAGGGCATTGATGATCCAGGAGAAGCGGAATCAAGCGAGTTAGATGGCAATACAAGTTCTGCGCAAAACTCAGAAGAGCCACGCCAGAGTCACTCACCATCGACGTCCCCGTTTCCTCAACAAATTTCATCCCAGCAGTCCTCCACTAGTAAACGGGGAGCAACTAGCAACACCTCTAGGAGAACAAACGACCGAGGAAAATTTTTAGCCAGTTTAGAGAAGAGATCAGCTGAGTGCAATAATTTAAAAAGAACTTGCTTTCAGCCGAAGAAAATGTGGATGAAATTGACCTATTTTCCAGAGCATTGCCAAATCAGTGAAAAAGTTACCACCTCACCTACAACACCGTGCAGAGATGGAAACACTGAACACGCCCGGTAAATTGGAGGCGGGAATGCGTCCTTCATTTCACCCTTCTCCATCTCCTACACCAAGTTTAGGTTCAGGCGGTGTTCCCACTGAAAACAATCCTGAGTTTACACCTCCCAGTATACAATGCTCTTACTCTCAACCTGTTCATTGTTTTCCTCAACAGCACGAGCCAACTTCTGGTAATGCTTTCACAAATAATACACTTGATTATAATTCTAGCAACGAGTACCTTACATTACCATGATAGCATTATATATGTACCAACTCCTGGTAATGCTTTCACAAATGATACACTTGATTATAATTCTAGCAACGAGTACCTTACATTACCATATCATTATATATGTAGGCATAGACGGTTTCTGAACTTTGTACTAAATCTTTCAATAAATGTGTTCAATATCACTTGGTAATTACTGATCCTAAATACAATTCAATACCTTTCATTAAAACTCTTCAATTACTCATCCTAAATACAATTCAATACCTTTCATTAAAACTCTTCAATTACTGATCCTAGATACAATTCAATACCTTTCATTAAAACTCTTCAAAGTCAAAATAAATAAGCTGCAAAGAATAGAATTACGTACTTACCTCAATGTGATGGCAAGTTTCTCTTCAGGCGATATTGGGTAAAGTTTTACGCCCCAAGACTTCTTGGACATGTCGTCTTTTATCAATTCAACCAGGAAGTCGAACTGTTCTAAAGAAAGTCGGAAAAACTCTGCAAACTTCTTGGGGTCTTCACGCAGGTGGTTTACAATCAATTTCTTATACATTCCCTCTTCACTCCTCAATTTAAACATTAACATGTGTCTTAGCCCTTTTCCTTCCATACATTTCGAATATTAGTTCTTCGTCTTCAATTTCTGCAGCTAAAAGATATTTAATCAAAAGCCTTCTATTTTTACTCAAAGCCATTTTCACTCACGCCACGTGATGCTCTCTCCTCAATAGTCGCACAAACACTGACGCCATCGCTGCATGCAAAATGGTCTACCAGCGATGATCGCTGCATGCAAAACGTACCTTAATGGGCGGAAGCTGAACAGCGCTTCTCATACACTCTTCAAGTGTGCATACAGGCGCTATAGGCCTTACCGTAAAAAAAAAAAAAAAAAAAAAAGATGGATGCTTGAGAATCTTCCTATTAAGGAAAGTAAGAAAAAAAAAAACATTAGATAAGAAGGAAATTAAAAACTACAGGGCGATAGTTTAGGAATTTAGAACGGTCTTCTTTTTTAAGAACAGGCTGAAGATAGGTAAACTTCCAGCAACAAGAAAAGATAGAAGTCAACAGAGAGAGCTGAAAGAGTTTGGACAGGCAAGGTGAAGCACAGTTTTTGTAAACAATAGGAGGGACTCATCTGATCCATAAGCCTTCCGATGGTTCAGGTTAGCTAGAGCATGCAGAACATAATTGCAAGGAATTTTACTTGAAGGCATGAAATAGTCAGAGGGAGTTGGAGTGGGAGGGATAAGCCCAGAATTATTAGCAAAGGTTTGAGAGGAGAGTTCAGCTTTAGACATGAAATGACAATGGTGCCATCAGGATGAAATAAAGGAGGGAAAGATGAAGATGTAAGATTATTATAATTGTTTTTAGTCAGATGCTAGAAGTCTTGAGGTAAGTTGGATTTCGAATGATTTTGACATTTTCTCTCATTGAAGGAATGTTAAACAGACTTGCTATGATTCAGGGCAGAAATATAATGCGAATGACATTCAGGTGTTGGAAGGCTCAAGTACCTTGTTGTGAGGAACCTCTATCATGTATAGCGCTAGAACAGGGAGTGTTAAACCAACGTTTGGAAAGTTTAGATTGATAGAAAGAGTGAGGAATGTACGCTTCCCTACTAGACATTATCACCTCTGTTAGGTTCAGTACACAGAGATAAGTCTCTGACACGGAAGCAGTACCATTCCAAGGAAAATCAGTATAATTCCTCCTCAGGTCCTCCCAGCTGACAGAAGCGAAACGAAAGAGGCATCTCCGCCATGGGGATCTTCAGGGGAATGGAAGAAATAAGACAAGATACATCGCAAGTGAAATGCCATGTGCTCTCTGTCCAGCTACAGTCATTGAGGTGCTCGTGGAAAAAGTGTATATATATATATATATATATATATATATATATATATATATATATATATATATATATATATATATATATATATATATATATTGTTATGGTTACGTCTGCTCACCGGGGAGTATGACGCTCTACAGGGTCCCCAACACTATATTTCACAGCAGCCGCAACACTCAGGTTCTTTCTGCTGAAAGTGGGCAAGCTCATACCAGACACCTTTACTTATAGCGAGAAGGTCTTTAAAGACGGATTGTTAAGGAATGATAAATGAACATCACATTAAAACTCGCATATTTGGTTTTGTGAAGAAAATCAGTTATGTCTATTGATTAAAAGTTTATCATACTCAAAAGAAAAGATGAAAACTTCCAATAACACGTGATGTTCATTTATCATTCCTTAACAATCCGTATGGAATCTTTAAAGACCTTCTCGCTATAAGTAAAGGTGTTATAAACGCAGAATGGAGTAGAGTGGGGAGGGATGAAGTAAATATGCTTAAGAAGCACTGCCTTGCAACATCTTTTACTAAACGCCTTAAGTCATCCCTTTACTCTTGTTTTCTCCAACGGAAGAATCAAAGAGAAACCATAATTCTAGGGGTCACTATTCTTTAAATTTTAGCGGTAATGCTCATAATAATAAGGTGAAAAAATAATCAATAAATAAAAAGGAATATATGATAAAAAGTAAAGCACATCAAAGCAATTCGAAACTCACTCTAATCTTGCAATTAGAAGAAAAAAGTCCTGAAGTTGGAGTGATGCAATATTCGAAATGTTTATGTATATTTTCCTTCTCAATCAAGCGTTAAAAATCCAAAATGCTTTGTTTGGAGCACTTTAAATGCAGTTGGCAACAAGGTTCCACCGAACTCGTGTAGTGCAGAAGAAACAACTCAGATTTTCCTTTTGAAATCTGCATTTCTAGTATTAATGGATTCCGTCTCTTACTTGTAAATCTCCCTTCCATATCCTAAAATATACCTACTAAACTTGCCAAACTTATATCACTGATAAATGACCAACCATTGAGATTCCCTCTATTCCGCTTTTCTCTTTATTACAATTTGAAGGCAATATCAACACACTTCACACCTCTTCATCTAAATTAACCTACTCACTTTTTTCTGGTGTAATTTTGTTTGTATAGAACATTCTTGTTGTTTCTGCTACTCTTTTTTTTCCCGTTGTCTTATGTTATGTCACTCTGCATCACACTCATAAGAGAACAAATGTTGCCCAAATGCATGTGTGCAACCTGTAAAAAAAGGAAAAAAATAACAGTAGTATCGAATTAACTAAAATAAACTACGGTTGTTTTAGATAATTTTTTCATTGATATATCAATTTTCCTGACATGAGAAAAATAGAGAAAAAAGGCAGCCGTGGAGGAGACAAATAAAAAAATAGATATTTGGGCGGGGCTGAAGGAGCGGGACTTGTGCTACACTTTGAACTGGAAACACATAAGCTGTCCAGTTTTTATTTATTTATTTATTTATTTATTTTCTGGTGGGGGAGGGGTAGACGAAAAACAAGTTACCTGTCAACAACCGTCACAAAGAGAGTAAAAATGTAATGCATGACTGAGCCCGGTTCGTGTGTGTGTGTGTGTGTGTGTGTGTGTGTGTGTGTGTGTGTGTGTGCGCGCGTTTGTTTGTGGTGGTGTCGGGGAGATGGGTAATAAGTATCAAAACATTATCTGCCCCCATCACCTACACACACAAAAAGGAAACCTCACAAATAAAAAGTAAAAAAAAAAAGTTGAAAGATTTCTCTAAAGCCAGAATATAAAACACACACACACACACACACACACACACACACACACACACACACACACACACACACACACACACACACACACGGGAGAAAAAAAGGCAGAGAGTGAGGACAACCACGGCGCCCACACCAACACTATTCTTTCTGGAGGAGCGAAGCGTGATCCAACTCATGTGTGATGGACTCATAAGGGAGAGGTGTTTGTGGACCTCTCTCTCTCTCTCTCTCTCTCTCTCTCTCTCTCTCTCTCTCTCTCTCTCTCTCTCTTTAACTTGACACACGAATAAACCACTTGGGGACTTCTTCCACTCCCACCGCTGA
>NC_059274.1:10467378-10474878 GCF_017591435.1 Portunus trituberculatus
ATGAAAGAGTTAACAGACTATAATTGAGGGCAGTTCAAAGACAAAAAACGACTTTCGTGAAACAAAACGATTCGAGGGTCTTTTTTCGGCCAGTTACGGTGGGAGCGATCGGTGGCAACGAACCCTCCGATTTACTATCTTATAGCGATTACTTAAAAGATTATTTAGTTTAATTCATCACAAACAAACTCATATTGGTTAATAAACCTGGTGATGTTTCTTCCTACTCTGCTTTACGATAATCTTCCTTTCTTTAACTTATCATGACATTTCTTTCCTTGCATAGCCTCCTTTCTATATTTCACTTTAATTACTTCTATCATAATATCCCACTCTGTTCAATATAAGTTTGTTCTCGTTTATGTAGCAGTTACCATGTAAGTTGAATAGTGCAACTAAAAACACAAGCATTTTGTATGTTTGACAGAGAAATCCAGCAGAGAAGTACGTATACTATTGACGAGAGGCAGTGAAAGATGCAACCTTTTTTCTTTCTTTTTCCTTACATCAGCTTGAAACCAGGTCATCTGTCCCCAATGCACAAGAATCTATTTTACTGAGCCATATTTCAAAGCAGCAGTGAATGGCAGCCGTGAATAGAGAAAATATTGAAAACCTAATATTAGATCAAGTGTGTGAAGTAAGCCATACCTATTTTGCATAGAGGAAAAATCTAATACACCAATAGTGACTGGTTAGGGTGAGATGTGAGATATTCAGTGGAGTTCCTAACGGGAAAACGAATCTGTCTCTCTTCATTGGGAATATTACCCTTGTCTTTATTTTCTTATTAGGGGGTATAATTTGATATTTTCTTAAACTTTCTTGGTATTATTATAAATTGATTGTAATTGTTCAATAACTCCTTGGAACATTACTCAATTTTGTTTTCTCATTATGACTTTTATTCTAAACTTATTAATTTCTTTAGCACTTCTGGGTATAATACTCGTCATCGTCTTTTCTTTTTCATTAGTTATTTTATATCCACAAAGATAATTTTCTTTGATATCTTTTAGAAACTACTTATAACATTTCTAGTAATATTACTCATGTCTGTCTTTCGTCTCTCAACAAGCTTTGGATATATACTCGTCTGAAATTATTATCTAAAGCCATGGATATGAAAGATCAAGTTCTAATTAATTTCTTTTCCATTGCTGATGCAACTTCCACAGTTAACTATCACAAGAATCAGAGAAACATACTTGAAAAAAATCATTTTCAGTAAGATTTATTCGATTTAGTTGAAATAAGATTTCCGGACCTTTGAAAATATCCTATATATCACGAAGCATTGAACTTTCTAATCAAAAACATTTTCATCATTAATTGAATATAATCTTAATCTTTATGTTATACCGTGTCTTGTCTTAATGAATAAGTTAAAAACAATGTATTTCATCAGTATATAGCAGTCTTGTGTGTGTGTGTGTGTGTGTGTGTGTGTGTGTGTGTGTGTGTGTGTGTGTGTGATAACAAACACAAATCACAGTTGCAGTCTCCATACTGACGTGCGAGAGGTAAAACTAGTTTAAGGCACCCTCGTGGATGTGTCAGCTTTCACATTTTCCTGTCGTTCTCATAAAAAATAAAAAAATGTCACGGGTTAATGGAATGTTCTCCTCTTCCTCTCTGTGCGGATGATGCTACACGTGCTTCGAGATTAAAGGTTACTGAGGTTATCGGGGGTGGGATAGGGGGAGAATATCGTGTTTGATATTAAAAGTCGAAAGGTGGTATTGTCAAGGTGAGGTTTCGTTTTGCACAGTTCTTGATTCTATAAATAATATCTATATGCCTTTATTGTTTTGTTGACTAGTAAAAGCATGTATTTTCTGTTTAATATAGCTGACACTCTTTTGTATGCAATGTATACACACACACACACACACACACACACACACACACACACACACACACACACACACACACACACACACACACACACACACACACACACACACACACACACACACACACAGAGAGAGAGAGAGAGAGAGAGAGAGAGAGAGAGAGAGAGAGAGAGAGAGAGAGAGAGAGTAATACTAACATTTTCGGTGTATTCTAGAAAATATCAAAGAAGAAGCGATGTGGATAAAATGTTGAGGTGCAATCCATATAATTTTAGAGAAACCCTCACGAGATACCGAACAATTCTTTACCTGCGAAACTCACAAAGGAGTGCAATAAAAGTGTTCATGTTATTTATGTGGGTGTGTTTTGTACTATCATTCCTGCCTCATCCTCGCCTTAAAGATTGGAAATGAGAAACCTCAGAAATTGTTTAGAATGACTGCTTAGAAAAGAAAAAGTCACGGAAATATACAAGTTTTACTATTTCGTGTAATTTTATTGTTTCTCTCTTGTCTTTCTTGAATCCTTCCCCCTTTTCTTATTTTTCTTACTTTTTCATTACTTTCACGTTTTCTCTATATTATTTTTAGATGTAATTGGAACTTTTTTTTCTATTCTATTCATAAATTTGTTTATTTTCTTTCAATATCGGTTATTTTCCATCTCTCTCTCTCTCTCTCTCTCTCTCTCTCTCTCTCTCTCTCTCTCTCTCTCTCTCTCTCTCTCTCTCTCTCCCGTTTCTTTCGGCCTTTATCTTATGGCGATCGATTTACGTCCGGTTACTCTCGAGGGAGCCTTACCAAACTTGTCCCTCGGACTTGAACTTTTATGGATCGTCCTTGAAAGTCCACAATCATACGTGCACACACACACACACACACACACACACACACACACACACACACACACACATACTTGAGTGTTGACAAACGACAAAAGCTTCGGCGTGTGATAGTCAAATAGACATTCTGCGCGACCTTCAGAAAAAAAAATATTAAGTCTTCAAAGCGAGAATATAAACTGAAGCAGGCCACTAGGGAGAGAGAGAGAGAGAGAGAGAGAGAGAGAGAGAGAGAGAGAGAGAGAGAGAGATATACCAGGGAGGAGAGAGATCGGCACTGTCGTAGAAAGGAGAGACGCAGATGGTAAATGATGCAGAACTGCACACCGTAGGATAACCACTACAAAACCATTAGGTGTAACTGGGTAAATTGCATTTTTTATCATTATAAATGGACGTTCAAGGACGTCGGGTAGCTGCCCCTCAGGAGGACACGTGATCTCCTCATGTCAGTGAGTTGAAGGACATAGGGACATACACTGCAATAATAATCAATGCTGGTTTAACTTATATATACTTCACTTAGATAGGTAATACAGATGTAAATTGCATATACTCCCATAGTTAAGAGAAGTGTAAACGACTGCAAGATGTGATACAGGTGTAAAAGACATATCCTCTGATAAATAATATAGGTACAAATCACAGGTGCAAGTCACAATTATCAATGACAAGTACTTTAGTAATGCAGGTATTACAACTGCCTTACCATTGAAGTCACCACCTTACACACGCTTTGAGTTCTGCAATGTGGTACTTTTTTTTCTGTAAAAGACGCAGAGAGGGAACACTCAAAGCTACTTCTATTTGGTAACGTTATGTAATTCTCAAGGGTAACCTTAACTGCAATACCCGGGAAGGTTTACGGTAGAAATAAAAAAGAGAGAAAAAAAAGACAGGGAATATACATCGAAACAATTACAATAGGAATACAAAGGAGCGCTGCCCCGACTCTGATTTTCTTTGTGCTTGATAATGAGAGATTCGATTCTTGTCTTTAAAAGAGAAAGAAGGGAAGGAAATACAACACTTATTTAACGTAACTCAGGTCCCGCACTTTAGGGGTTTAAAATCCAGTTCCCTTTACGTAACCAATGAATGTTTTGTAGCTTTGTTTATTGCTTCAGGGAATGAAGAGGTGGGAAGAGGCGGGATGTAGTAAGATAAATAATGGAAAGAGGGTGAGAAGCGGTTAGAAAGGTGAAGTGGATGGATAACTGTTGGAGGGAGGATAGGGAGACCAACAAAATGAGAGCTTACAAGGAGGGGATTGAAAGAAGAGGGACAGTGCTGGGTGAGGGAGATGAGGGAGGGATATTGCCGCTAGGTAGGGAGGGTGGTGGGTACTGAGGTAAGGCGCCCTGCAAGCTAGTTTTTCAGAGAAACTGCGTCAAAAATTCACAGCAACAGGTTTACTCCGTTTGTCCCTTTGAGGTAACCCAGTTTTTCCCTTGCTATGTATCCCTGTTTACGGCCTCCTCCGCCTCCGCCTCCGCCTCCACCTGTGGGCACGTGAGAAGTGGTCTAATGGCCACTACAAGTCCAGGACTGCTCACCCTCCTCTCGTGTCCCACCTACTGCCCTGCTCACCCCAACAACTATTTCGTGGAGGACAAACCAGTGGAATTACTTTGGCTTGACTGCTGTCTGTCTCGCTGCCAAACTGTGGGAATGTAACGCGTAGAGTATATAAAGCAATGACTGAGTGACACGTTAAAATGAGAACTAATGTTATTTCCTTCGATTTTCATTTAATGTTGTCGACGAAAAATATTATGACGTATAGAAATATACAAGAAAAAGGTTAAACTAATACATTAGAAGGAAATGTTTACCAGTATTCTTTTTTTGAGCTTTGATTGACGAGAGAGAGAGAGAGAGAGAGAGAGAGAGAGAGAGAGAGAGAGAGAGACAGAGTGAGTAATGAGTTCAGTACAATGTATTCTTCAAAATCTACATACTTCTATGGATATGAAGCATATTTTGAATCACTATACCGTCTGTTACCCACACAAACTCTCCTATACATCCACGAACACACACACACACACACACAAAGCCCACGTGCCTCCCTTCACCCTTCATCATATTTTCTCTCCCTGTCAAACACAAGTCAGACACAGCCATCTTTTCTTCCATCAAAGAATGAAGCAACAGAACAGAATGTGTATTATGATATACATTACTCGGTGTGTGTGTGTGTGTGTGTGTGTGTGTCACTGTTTGATCTGCTGCAGTCTCTGACAAGACAGCCAGACGTTACCCTACGGAACGAGCTCAGAGCTCATTATTTCCGATCTTCGGATAGGCCTGAGACCAGGCACACACCACACACCGGGACAACAAGGTCACAACTCCTCGATTTACATCCCGTACCTACTCACTGCTAGGTGAACAGGGGCTACACGTGAAAGGAGACACACCCAAATATCTCCACCCGGCCGGGGAATCGAACCCCGGTCCTCTGGCTTGTGAAGCCAGCGCTCTAACCACTGAGCTACCGGGCGTGTGTGTGTGTGTGTGTGTGTGATGAATGCACAAGAAAGAAAACAATTGATTTCAAACTTCCTGGAAGACAAAAATAATCGAAATGACATCGAACGAACTCCTATAAGAAAAATAAGAAAATAAACTTATAAATAGATATATAAATAAATAAAAAAAAATATATAAATAAAGTAAATAAATGAAGTAAAATGACAAAAAACAACCTGAAACTTTCCTGATAAAAAAATCCTTGCTAACAAAGAAGTCGATAGTAAAAAAAAAGAAAAAAAAACTATCTAGACTATGGAAACATATTGATATGTATAAAAATCCTATCCTGAGAGAGAGAGAGAGAGAGAGAGAGAGAGAGAGAGAGAGAGAGAGAGAGAGAGAGAGAGAGAGAAAGTTGAAGCAGTGCATGTTTCTATCTTAAGGGGAGACTCAGGTGTGGCAGAAGACATAAGAGGAAATAGTTCTCCCGTTTTTTTTTTTCAGCTTTTTCATTTACCGATTGGACATAACCCATATGGCAAACTCAGCAATATATTCTCTCTCACTTCCTCCCTCTTTCACTCTTTCGCTCCCTTTGTCTTTCTCTCTGAAACTTAACAATTACCTAATACATCATAAGCACAGTACAACGTTATCTTCACATTAACAGACGAAGTACATATAAGAAAAAGACACGATCTATTACTTCGCCTACACTTTCTCTACACTTGAACCGTCCGAGAAGCAATTAAGGCACTCCTGAAGCGGCCAACGTGCAGGGGAGCGGAAAAACGGTGCGCTCCAAAACTAGGCCAAGAAAAATGTTTAAACTCCAGCATGGAAATTAACCTACTCGTGAAGTTTGGCAGGAGCACAGGAGGTGGCCGGAAACGAGGCTCTGGAGTGGTTGTGGATGTGGTGGTAACGGTAATGGTAGTGGTGATAGTGGTGGTGGTGGTGGTGGTGGTGGTGGTGCCTGGTCGCAGTGATAGTAGAGTTGTGTTCGGGATAATGATGGGTAGAGCAGTGGTAGTAGAAGTAGTGGTAGTGGTGGCAGTAGCAATAGTAGCAGTAGTAGTAGTAGTAGTAGTAGTAGTAGTAGTAGTAGTAGTAGTAGTAGTAGTAGTAGTAGTAGTAGTAACAACCGTAGCTTTAAAAAGACTAAAATGGAAAATCAATGAAGAAAAACTCAAAGCACACACTTCTTATGATATGATAGATTGAACTGCAGAATAAATTCAATAACATTCAACTTAGCAATTAATACATATGAACCGTGCCTTTCGGTCCGTGTAAGGTTTAATCACGAGAGAAACATAGAAAGGAAGATAACAGCAGGAAATAATAAAATTAGTTATTTCTGCGTTTGTCTCATTTCATACGAATATTGACACTTCAATCCAATAAGCTGTCAACCCCTCCGTCTTTGATCCTTTTAGTCACAGGATGTATGATCGTAAAATGTGATGTTGGTCGGCTTTTGCTCAAGGTTTTCCAGCAAAATTACGTGCCTGAGTTTTTCGTGCAGGCATGACGCTATACAAAATGAACACAAGAAGTTTAATTTCAATCGTCCCCAACTAGCGTGACTATCACGATCCTTAATATACTGCATTGCATTTACGAAGTCAATAGATGGATAAACAGATAGTAAAGTAACGAATATTATTATTCAGACACCCAACAAAAGAAAAAAACATTCGATAATGCTCTTTGATTAATATATATATATATATATATATATATATATATATATATATATATATATATATATATATATATATATATATATATATATATATATATATATATGTATGTGTGTGTGTGTGTGTGTGTGTGTGTGTGTGTGTGTGTGTGTGTGTGTGTGTGTGTGTGTGATACCCTGCTCACCTCCTACTTGAGGTGTCCGTACATACCTGTCCACTAAGCCAAAGGTCACCTGGAGCATCAAGGTCGGGCACAATATTCTCCTGGCTAGAAGGAAAGCTAACCTCCTTATTAACTTGGTGCCACTTGTGGGTCAACCTCCTGCTGATGTGTGTGTGTGTGTGTGTGTGTGTGTGTGTGTGTGTGTGTGTAACTTTTCCCCTACAGCCATCATGGTCACGTGCCTGTCACATGATCAGGAAACACCTCAAGTAGACTTGAGGTTTATAGTTTAATGTTTGACCAGTACTAAATGTAATCTCTGGCAAATCAAAACACTGCTTAGGAAAACCGAAAAAGCTTGCTCATCATTAAAAAAAGAAAAAAATATGGAATGCAAACCTCACTGGAAACTAACAAGCAAGGACGTTAAGACTGAGCGGAGTAGCTGCGTGTGT
>NC_059274.1:10477378-10482378 GCF_017591435.1 Portunus trituberculatus
TATATATATATATATATATATATATATATATATATATATATATATATATATATATATATATATATATATATATATATATATATATATATATATATATATATATATATATATATATATATATATATATATATATATATATATATATATATATATATATATATATATATATATATATATATATATATATATATATATATATATATATATATATATATATATATATATATATAAAATGTACAGTTATTCTTTCTCAAATGTTAAAACAAAAATACTATATAATCATTATTTTTACTGTTAACTTTATCAGAAGTATTGCATAACTATTGTATTACTTTATAATACCGAATGACATTAATGTCTATGTATATAACTTAACTGTGTGTGTGTGTGTGTGTGTGTGTGTGTGTGTGTGTGTGTGTGTGTGTGTGTGTGTGTGTGTGTAATTCACCTACGGTCGTTTACTGATTACCCAACCGATCCCCTACGGAAAGACCTTAGAGATTGCACTAATCGATATTAAGGTAAGACTGAGACAGAACAAAACACTACACACCGGGAAAGCGAGGTCACAACATCTCAGGTTAAATTTCGTACCTACTTGCTGCTAGTGAACACGGGCTACACTTAAGAGGCTCGCCCATTTACCTCGCCACACCCGAGATTCGACCGCGGCGGGTTTTCTTGGTTGTGAGCAGAGTATCCTAACACACTACGCTGTGTGTGTGTGTGTGTGTGTGTGTGTGTGTGTGTGTGTGTGTGTGTGTGTGTGTGTGTGTGTGTGTGTTCATGTGCACGTGTTTGATTTTTATTGGAATTCCCCGCCATATCACTACTCGTTAGAGTGACCGGCTGTTTGGAAGACTGCTGTAAATGCATCACCCGCGTCAAGAGCAATTTTCACAGCTGGCATTCACCTCTCTGGATCACCCATCTGACCTCACTACATGATAACTCTGCTCCCCACGCCCCTGCTGCTGACATTCAAGCAGGTGAACGGCTCAGCGGCGTCCAAGTCAGCCATAAAGATCAAACAAGCTAGCAAGGACGTCAACCATTATTTTTACATCAACCTGCGTCAATACATAAACCTTCAGGGTGATCGAGCTCGTTGGGGAGTGAGGGAGGAATGAAAAAAAGAAGAAAAAAAAAAGTAAAACAGGCTTACTTTACAAGTTTTGTTTTACCTTTATCATTTCTTTTCAGAGGAAAAACTTGTTTCTGATCAACACTTCTCAGCAAGACGGTCATAGGAGTCGAGTAGAGATCATGGGAGGAGAGAAGGCGGACATCCCTGGATCTTCGGACGGTATCTTATGAAGGAGAGGGAGGAGCGTAAGTGCCCGTGAAATCATGAATCCAGGAGCTCGGAAATTCCTTGACCCATGATGCATCACGGTTACCAATATCCCTCGGAAGCGTGAGCAACAGGAATCATCTTAACAGGAATGTCTTTGCCAATACTCAGCGCAGTGGCTCGTATATACCCCGTGGAGTGTGGCGGCGCGGGTTACATGCCAATACGCGCTTGCCTCGTGTTTCTCCGTGCCTGGAATACCTAGCGTGTGATGTATCATGCTTGTACATGCACTGCCTCTTACTGTTTAGGGAAGCCACCTGACTGACGTGACTTAAAATCACATTAAGTAAAGAGAATTATTGCTGACATATGCAAGAGTGAAAGGTTCAAGAAATGAGCGTCTTTTACATGAATTCTGATATTTTATTTTCTTAAGTGAGTTACATTCGACATTAAGCAAACATGACCTCCTGTGGGGCCTCAGCACGGCTTCAGGAAAAAGACATATATTAGTCCCACACCACCTTGGTCCCCCTTTTGCTGTAACAAATATTACCTCACTGCATCATAAGAGCTTCATAATATATTTTTGTTACACGTAGCTTCTTGACCTGTGATTATTTATATTATTAATTAATTAATTATAATTATTCATTAATATTATTAATATTATTCGGATACATATTCATCTCCTTTTATATCTGCATTACAACAGCAGGCTTGTCAGTCTTCCTTTGTAGTTATTAACGTGGGATGAACAAACGTGATTTTTCCCTATGAATTTTTCGATGTTCGTTTTTCATCACCAAACAAATTTTCATTCCGTGCTGGTCACTATAGAGAAAGCAGAAAATAAATTAGTTGAGCCTATTTTATTTACCTATCTATTTATTCTATTTTTCTTGGAGCTGCAATGTGTAGGTCAACCAGCGTCTGCAATCTCCTTATTTTCTTATGAGACCAGAAGTTGATCTTAAACAGGCAACTCAGCTGAAGGTTTCAGCAGAGGGAGATAAAAAAGCAACCTCCGTCAGCCATCATGCCGCTAACACCCTAACAGACATACTGCACTATGATGAAAAACAAGTTACATCCGGGAACGTCACATGAGCCACGCCAAACACAATCTGACACTGTTATTGAATGGGAAAAGAGCAGGATTCAACCACCTATGACAATCCTCAGTATTCTATGATCAGAGACTGTCGAATATCATCTACTCAGGGGTCTTCATTAGCCTTTCCGGGAATGGAGGGTGGTGGCCACATGCGGTCGGTGGCTCGCTGATCAGTCGTCCCCGAGGGCAGACACACAGACAATAGCGGGGTCATCTTGTCACCGTCAGACAAATGATCCCAAATAACCTCCGTTTTTGGCCACTAATGGGACAAGAAAAGGCGATTAAAGAGAATGTAACGATATGTTTCCCTTTCATCTCTCTCTCTCTCTCTCTCTCTCTCTCTCTCTCTCTCTCTCTCTCTCTCTCTCTCTCTCATTTATCTGTCTATCTCTATTATCTGCTATTATTATCAGCCTCACAGGGAAGGGAGACAAGATATATGACTCGCTCCCTTGACCCTTTAGAAGGTCAGGCACTGCCGACCAACTCTTCACTCCTTGATTCTGCTGCGGCCACTCAACACTCATCGCCACCCTCAGCCGCCACCTATCAGCTTTCACGGCCCTTAAATAATATAGGTGACCTTGTCGAATTCCCTCTACACCACTTAATATCGCTTCACAGGAGAACACCAAGGGAAAGAAAGGGCTACGGAAACATTTATATATTTTTAAAAGAGTAATTGAAGAAAAATAAAAAGGATGGGAATGTTTCGTGGCCGTCTTAGGATGGTTGATGTGCCTATGTAATTTTCCACTCACCTTGATATGGAGATAACATTGAAGTTATTGTTTTGTTCTTATTCATTCGTTTTGTGGTACGTGTGTCTCGAGTCGTGTATCAAGTAACGGCATCTCCACTTCTTGTCTCTTGTTTGTCTCTGATTATTATCTAGAATGAAAAAGAATAAGTGAGTTTTCTTTTTCTTGCTGTGATACTCGTATATACAAGAGTACATAATTATACTAATATGTGTCTTCTTGTCTATCTGTTGGTGTGTCTTTGTATCTTTGAATTTGTTAGTTGCTCCTTTGTCAGTCAATGTCACTTTGTCTATCAATCTAATATAATCACTGCCTGTTTTAGCTCTTCTCCCCCCTCCACCCTCCTCGAACACACACACACACACACACACACACACACACACACACACACACACACAGAATCAAACACACACACACACACACTCTCTCTCTCTCTCTCTCACACACACACACACACACACACACACACACTCACTCTCTCTCTCTCTCTCTCTCTCTCACACACACACACACACAAACACTTTCTCTCTCTCTCTCTCTCTCTCTCTCTCTCTCTCTCTCTAGAATCACACGCAGCGTCCAGCCACGCCACAACAAGAACTCCGTGTGTGTGGTTGCCCCTCACGGCAAGTCGTAAACAAGGTGAGTGTGACCCCCGCTGCTGCAGGTCGCTTCTAATGTATACTTCCATCTCTTGTCACTCGTAACTCTCCGGCTCTTCAATTATTTATTTATTTCAAAGGAGAAGGAAGAGTAGGAGACGGAGGAAGAGGAAGAGGAAGAGGAGGAGGAGGAAAAGGAGGAGGGGAGGAGGAAGAGGAGGGAAGTGTTTTTATGCGGCGCGTGAGAAAGAAGGACCCGCCAAGGCACCGCACAAAAGAGAGAAAACCCACAAAGAAAAAGTGCCTCAGGAGATTAAATAATAAAGAATAGTAGTAGTAATAAAATAACTCCTGAATATAGTCAGTCCTTCGTTTTCTTTCTTCTATTTATTTTTTTTTCTCTTGGTCTGCCACCCTGTTACCTCCTCCTCCTCCTCCTCCTCCTACCCGTCCCTGCAATCCTCCACAACACAGCCTGGGGACTTGACAGCTGCCAAGCCTCTAACGGGACAGGTATCCCCTCTAACTGCATATGTGACCTTCACCTGTGGCTATCCCAAATAAGTGGCGCAAGGACGGAGGAGGAGGAGGAGGAGGAGGAGGAGGAGGTGGTGGATACATGTGAATATTTGAGAACAGACATCAGGACATCTAATATAACTGAACAGAAGGTACTTGGTTTTTATTACTGATAGAATACGTGAAAAAAAGGTAAAATTGATAAAGAAGCTCGAGGAGGAGAGAAGAGGGACGCTGCCAAGAGTGAAAGTACTGTAAGCTTCTGAAGAATATATACCTATCAATACTGTGAATTGGGAGCACTGAGTAAATCACATTGGTAAACTGGACGCCGGGAACAAAATATCTTATTAGAATTCTCTATCCACTCAACATCCTTCGTCTCGCTGCCTCGCTACCTCAAGCACCAAGACCCAGGGTGAGTGAGGCGAGGCTCTGGGGGTCGTCTGGTGCCCTCATATCAATCCATATATAATGTAATCCACTTCCAGACGACAAACACTGAAACGCTTTGAGAGTTATTTGATTTGACGCCTTTTTTTATGTGTTTTTACGAAGTGAAGGTTAAAAGGTTGGAAGTGGAGGCGAGTTCCCTCTCCTCGTCCAAAAAACAGAGATATTATAGTGTTAAATGTCGCCTCACACCTTTGTTTACTTGAATTATTACTTGTTCGCCTGATCGTGTACCCAGGTGTTGA
>NC_059274.1:10497378-10549878 GCF_017591435.1 Portunus trituberculatus
AAAGTCTTCTGTGATAAACACGCTGTGAAAAAGTTATTTAGGATTGTTGCCATGGCTTTACTATCACTCACAAGTGTGTTATTATTATCTTTATCGGCCCAATTTTTTCTTTGACAGTCTTTTACTACGAATGTATTGGAAAAACTTTTAGGATTTGTTTTGCTTGCCTTGATATATTTATTTCGAGATTGCGCTTCGACTTCCTTATCTCTCTCTCGCAACATCTTTTGGTGGTAATATAATTGCTGTAATCGTTATCAGATTTAGTTCGTTTATATTTAGCATATAAGCTCTTTTTCCTGGCGATGATGTGTTTTATAGTGTGTGTCATCCATTGGGGATTTTTTGTGCTATTTATTCGTTTTCTAACTTGTGGAATCCATTTACTTTCTGTTTCAAGGAGAATGTTAGTAAAGGCTGAACACATCTGCTCCATGTCTTTGTTTGCGAAGACTGTTTGCCAATTAATTCTTTGTAATTCTAATTTAAGTCTTAGCGTGTTACCTTTCTTATAGTTTGGGACTAAAAGTGCGTTTTCTTTTATGTCTACCTCGCAGTTAATATTACATCGTATAATTTTATGATCGCTGTTAGCTAAAACTTCACCCACTTCACAGGTATTTATCAAATCAGCGTCTGAGGCTAATATGATATCTAAGATGTTATTGTCTAGTGTGGGTTCTCTTACAAATTGAGAAAGGTATAACTTTCTCACCACGTTGAGTAATCTGGATCCCTCGTTATCGGATGTTAAAATTTTCCAGTTAATGTGTGGTAGGTTAAAATCTCCACATATAATGGACGTTTTGTTTTCAGTATTGTTTCAATTTCGTTATATAATATTTCGTCATTATCAGGCGTCATTTTAGGAGGGCGGTATATAGTCGCGACTATTATGTGTTTTTTATTTATTTTCAGTTTGACATATACCGATTCGTAGGCTGATCTGTTTTCTTTATTGATTTCAATGGCACTTATGCTATTTCTTATATACATCATTACTCCACCTCCTCTTTTGTTTATTCTACAATTAATAAACATATTGTAGCCAGGAATGTTAGCCTCGGAGATTAAGTGTTTATCACAGGTGTTCAGCCATGTCTCTGTTATACTTATTATATCAGGATTTTCCGACCTTGCATATGCTACGAGTTCATCTCTTTTTTTAATTATACTTCTAGCATTTGTGTAAAATAAGGTTAGGCCTTTCAAGGGTTTCTTATGCTTTTCAGCTGGTCCGTTAGGCGATTCACTTAGTGAAAATCCTCCTCCTGTGTTTCTTGCTCGTATGTCACTGGTACCGATGACGACTCTCCTGTCTCTTCCTGCCTATCTACGCTAAGTTGTTCCTCTGTTTCGGGAGCTGTTTGGTTGTTGTCAGTTACATTGGCAACTACCTCGTCACTGACTACTCTATCTATGTCCTCGCCAGCTGTGCTCCCTTGTCCTATCTTTGGGGGGCGAGGTATGTCAGCTAAACATTCACCTAAAACTCTACCCAACCTCGCTTTCTCCACACAGTTAAGGTGTAAGCCATCACGAGCATACAAAGTTCTGTCCGAACAGAAGTAGTGCCACAAATCAAAGAAATACATTCCTTCCTGCCTAGTGAGCGCCTCTACCTGTCGGTTTACAACTGACAGGAGGAGGACGAGGAGGAGGAGGAGGAGGAGGAGGAGGAGGAGGAGGAGGAGGAGGATGGGGAAGAGGAGGAGGAGGATAGTAAGGAGGAAGAAAATGGGGAGGAGTAGGAGGAGGAGGAGTAGTAGTAGTAGTAGGAGGAGGAGGAGGAGGAGGAGGAGAAGAAAGATAAGAAGGAGGAGGAGGAGGAGGAGGAGTAGGAGGAGAAGAAGGATAAGAAGGAGGAGGAGGAATACAAAGGAATACAAAGGAAGGAACAGATAGCAACAGCCCTACTGGGCCTAACTAGGCTGTCTGTGTGCCCACGCTAGAGGCTGAATAGGGTTCAAGGAAGTAAAGCAAGAGTGCAAAGGGAGAGAAAACGTCAAAAATGTGATAGGAAAGGTTGAAATAGAAATGCTACTATATAGTACAGTAACTATAAAAGATATTGTATGTAGGCGCAAAGTACGTCTTTTGAGGGGTTGATGCGAGGTGATTGTCCAAACTTTATTCAAAAGTTTCTATTGTATTATTTTGAACAACATGTGCTGGTAGAGAGTTCTAGGTGGAGAAGAAGGAGAACAAGGAGGAGGAGGAGGAGGAGGAATACAAAGGAATATAAAGAAAAGCCAAACAGCAACAAACCTTTGTTCTTTCAAGGCTGCTTGGTAATTACTTCTAACTAACAAAATTGAAGAGACAAAAGGACAGTACAGAGGAAGGCTCCTCCCCACCCACCATTGCCTTCAGCTTTCGCTGACATGGAAAATAGTCAGGAAGAGTACCATGCAGTATGGAAAAACTGACATGAAAATTTAACAGGAAAGGGTGAAAGGAGATTCTGCTATTCACCCTACGGTGAACTCTACATGTCTATCTGAAAAAAGAAGGCACACAAAACAAAAACAACAATAATGTGTTTACTTATTAGGACATGAAGAAAGCTTGTTTGGGGTTAACATTTAGGTATTTATCATTATTACTTTTGAATGATGCAATAGAACTGCTGTTTACAGTTTCTAAAGGAAGCTTATTCCTTGTATTAACAATTCTATTAAAGAGACAAAGTTTTTTTCTTTAATCTGAAGCGTTTGGGTGTAATATTAAATCCATGATTTCGTGTCGTGTTAGAATGATCAATGGGAAAATACTTATAGCGTCAAGGTTGTTATATCCTTTAAAATTTTTTGAAAACTTCAATTAGGTCGCCTCTTATCTAGCGCTTCGTTTAAGCTGAATAAATTTAATGCTTCCAGTTGTTCCTCAGACGGTATATTTCTCTACCTTGGTATCATTTTTGTGACTCGATGTTGTATCTCTTCCAGTTTTTCAATGTCTTTTCTGTAATATAGTGACCAGAACTGTACACCGTATTTAAATTAAAGATGCACCAGTGAGTTATATAGAAGAAGTATAATCTTTTCTTATCTAAATTCAAAGCTTCTTCCAATAAACCCAGCTGATTTATTTGCTGCCTTCACTGTTTCTGTGCAGTATTCACTCGGCTTTAGAGTTTTTGACACCACAATACCAAGATCTTTTTCATTTCAGTACTTGCCAGAAGCACATTATTCATTACGTTTTTTTTTTTTTTTACTTTTACATTGTTATTTCCGATTTGTAAGACTTCGCACTTTTCCATATTGAATTTTACCTGCCATTTTTTCTGCCCAGCATATTAGTCTATTTAGGTCGCCCTGTAGCTGCTGCCATTGACTACTCCAGGAGTTCTAAACCTCTTTATCGTTAAGAACTCCCTGAGTTATAAGACCATCTACCCGAACCACCAGTATTATCACATGGAACATGGAACTCAATATGCAATGGTACTGCAAAGGATTTTTATAGATCAGCCATCTAAGTACCCCTGGAAATTTTATTATATGCAATGGTACTGCAAAGGATTTTATTAGAACAGCCATCTAAGTACCCTTGGAAATTATTAGGTTTCTATGACACTGAGGACGTCTATGCAAAATGGTTTGGTTGGCAATAGACAATCTCATTATCAGACTTTGATTACTAAGTTATGAAAATAAACTCATTTACGGGGCATCATATGTTCATGGTGACTTGTAGCCTACTTACTAACCTAGAAGGAAGGAATATATCATACTAAATTCGAGTTATCAATTGAGGAAGAAGCTATATGGCATATATAAAAAAAAAACACAATGCATAGTTATAACCTAACTCTAATATTATAGCGTTTTTTGTTGTAGAAACATGTTTGAAAATACTTTACCTATCTTGATATCTCCTTGTGTGGCAGAAGAATATCTAAAAATATGCGATATGCAGTTGACCATCTTTTCTATAAAATATTACGATATCTGTTGAATCTGGCAACTTCATCAGGAATTTGGGACCTCTTCTAGTGTTTCCTTATATATGAAACCTTGATAATTTCTACGTCATCGTGAGCAGGGTAATAAAGGAATCTAAGTTTGCTTTTTTCTAAGAGCATAAAATAGAAAAAAAATGTCTACATGTGTAAGTTCATGTATAAAACAAGCAAACCTGTGTGCAGTGCACTCATCCACTCTATTCAGAAGCTTAAGTAATTTTAAAAAGTTCCTCAATAGCTACACAACTACCAATGGTCTACAGTTTCCATCCAGTTATCTACAAACACGTACACATTCACGTCAGCAACATGCAGAGTACATTAAATACTCCGGAGCAAAGCTGCCTCATCTTGTTTCATTAATCAGCTAACTCTAGCACATTTCCAGAGCAAAGGTATTCTTCATTTACCATCGACGATTTTATATTCGAAGCAAAATTCAAACGAAAATTTTCCTTGGTGGTCTTAAGCTTCACTACTAGTCGTCCATTTGCAGCGCCTCACACTAGGCAAGGGTCACCATAAGCAAGAGACCAATGTCTACCACTCACCATATGCTGCCGTGAGGGGCCCTAAAGGGGATGACTCCTTGCAAAGAGTCTGATGGTGAGTGGTGTGTAGGGGTCCCCTGCTTATAATGACACCGGGCTGAACAACTCGTCACGAACGAGGGCACGCTGTGCGCCATGGGCCAGGCACTGACAATACCAGTGGTCCTTTACGTAAGGTTAGGTTAGGTTGGGTTAGGTAAAAGGACTCACTTCATGGCAGTGTTTGTGGAGTGGTGTGTGGTGGGTCATTGCTCATGGCGACTCGTGTGAGGTATTGCAAGGTTGTATCTCTCATAACCACGGGACTGGGGTTGACCCTTTCCGGGTGAAAATTTTGTCCCAGTACCTGTGTAGGTAATAATACTTTGAATCGTTTTGCCATTGCCATCGCTGCATCGTTAGCCTCGATAAACGGATCGTTATCTTCGACAAACACATCTTTACCGTGGACACTGGAATCGCAACCTGTCGTGGAATCCCACTGTTAACGTGAACTCATTTTCCTTTATGGCTTCAAGCTCACTGGTTGTCGCCAACTTGCAGCGCCTCACACAAGGAAAGGGGTCGCCTTAAGCAATCTGCCATGTCTATCGTCTAACAGATGACGCCGTGAGGGGCCTTTAAGGGGTGATAAGAGCTCCTTGCATAGAGTCTGGTGGTGAGTTGTGTACGGGAACTCTGCTCATAGTGACACCGTGCTGAACAACTCGCGAAGAACGAGGGCACGCTGTGCGCCATGCACCAGCCACTGAAAATACCAGTGGTCCTTTACGGGGTGAAAAGGACTCACTGACAGTGTTTGGGGAGTGGTGTGTGGCGGGTGATTGCTCATGGTTACCCGTGTGAGGCGCAGTGAGGTGGTAGCGTCACTCTCCTCGCACTCAAGTGTCTGGGGTGGACTCTTACGGGGTGAAAGAGTTCGTCTCAGTACTTGTGTAGGCAAGTGAACTTCAATTGCGTCGCAGTGAGGTGGCAGCGCCACTCTCCTCGCTCCTAAGGGTGTGGGGTAGACCCGGACTGGGTGAAAGGTTCGTCCCAGTACCGGTGTCGGCAAGTGAGCTTCAAATGCGGCGCAGGAAGGTGGCAGCGTCACTCTACTCGCACCCAAGGGTCTGGCGTGGAGCCTTACATGGTGAAAGGGTTCGCCCCAGTACCTGTGTAGACAAGTGGACTTCAATATTGTATCATGAAATCGCACCATGAGAACTGGAACGACATCGACATCGTGGAAACCCGCATCGTTACCGTGGAAACTAGAATTGCATCTTGATCGTGGAAACTCGCATTATTATCGTGGAAACTGGAATGGCATATTTATCGTGGAATGGCATCGATATTTTGGAAACTCGCATCGCTATCGAGGAAACTGGAATGGCATTGTTATCTTGGAAACTCGGAGCGCTATTCAGGAATCTGGAATCACATCTGATTATACACACTATTATCGTGAAAACTCTCGTGATCGTCGTTCGTTTCGTTATCTCTGAATTACTTAATTAGTCTTGATATTATTCTTAGCCTCCGCAATAATGGAGATTTTTATCTTATCCCTTTTACTGTATTTTTTTCTCAGTGTATAGTTTAGTGTTCTTCAACCTTTTCTAAGTTCGTACACGTTTTCGAAAAGCAAGGAGGACTATAAAAGAAATGCATCAATATATGTAATTTTCCCCTTCTTTAAGAGTGAAAATCGATAGATAACATTATTATATATCTACTTGAAGCTATAGTTTTTCGGTCCTAAACAGTCGCCATATAGTGCGAAATGTACTATAACAAGATGCCACATCTCAAATACATCAAGCCCGTGTTCCGTCTGAGTATAATATATTACAGTAAACCTCCGATTATCCAAAAGCGGATTATCGGAAAAACGGGAATATTCGATATCGATTTGGATAATGCAATTTAAATTCGCATTTTTTCCTATACTAAAACATTCTTAGACATCAAAAACATTAAAATAAATAAAAATAGCTACATATGTACCACTAATACATTATCAAAACTATCCCTTTGTTTTGTTTCTCCATATTTGGGTTTTGTAATTTGGTGAATATGCATTATGACTGATTGGCATTCCTAGTTATTCATGATGAAAGGATTCATTCGGTTCGTGTAATTTTGTGGCTTCAGTTTGGCTTCTGTAATTCGGTTTTCCATATTCGGGCGTGGTCGGTAATTTGTCTTCGGTTTTTCATTTGATTTAAGGTGTATCAGTACTTGGCACCCTTTTCTGTTTTCCTTCTGTCCTTTCATTTGTTAGCCTAATTTGTTTCATTATAGCTTGCCAAGGGGAATACTCCCCCCCCACTTTTTCAGAAGGTCAGCTACATTCTGATGTGATTTAATTTTCTTTTCTTTTGCTTTTCAACTTACTCTTCAATCACGTTACCTAATTCTAATAACATCTAAAACAACAACTATCAAAATAAATACGTTTTTTTTCATTGTTTACAATCGGCAGTTGGCAGTCGCGCCTCTGTGTTTACACTCGCCAGCTGCATTCTACAACCTTTGTTTTCACCTCGTTTCTTTCATCATCATCATGCCTAGGGTGCCCAAAGAAACCGGAAAAAGGAAGAAAGTCGTCCTTACCATACAGCAGAAGCAGGAGATATTGGACAAGCTGAAGGCGGGTCAATCGGGAACGTGTCGGGAGATAACTGTGCGTGCCCCAAGGGGCGTGTTTCGTAACAGTAGTTCTTATGATCTTTTTACCTAAAATAAAATATTCTTTTTTTTTAGGTAAAAAAATGAATTTTTTTTAGGTAAAAAATCATAAATCTGGATTATTCTAAAAATCGGCTTATCCGAAAGTGGCTTCCTCCCTTTCGTTTCGGATATTCGGGAGTTACTGTACTATTGTGAATAAATAAATACTTTGATTCATGTCAATAGGAGAGGACCCAAACTGTCACATTTTCAGTGTTCGCAGGTTGGTTTAATTCAGGAGTAGGTCAGCATCGTCTCACAGGTACTCAGTTCAGTTCAGTTGATAGGCGGAAGTGTAGCCTGGATATCGGCACTTCCTGATGTGTTTGGTTTGGGTTTTGTCTAGATCTGTAGCTGCAATTAGTTATTATTTAAATTTTTTACTTTGTTTTCTTATTTTCCAAAAAAAATATATATTATTTCTTTATTTTCTTCTGTACTAGATTTTTCAAAAAGTTATTTTCCAATAAGGTGTTCTTCATTTTCTGGATAAGGACGCTACCAATTGGGGTGTTTGGATCTTTCATTGATGTAGGCTGGGCAATGTAGGAGGAAATGTTCAGGGGTTCTCAACCTTTTTCTCGTTAAGTACCCTATGAGTTATAAGACCATCTACAAAAACCCCCTGTAATTTGACATCGAACAGTGTGCTAATTTAGTGATTAACACTAACTCAATAGGCAAAGGTATTCTACAAAGAATGTATCATTAAATCAGCATTTAAGTACCCCTGGAAGTCTTCTTGTGAATCACTGGGGGTTTGTGAACCCCAGATTGAGAACCCCCGACTTTACTCATTATTTTGGTGTCATCCGCGAATTTACTTATTTTACAATTCATTCCTTCATTAATAACATTAATGTATGTTAAGAAAAGTACTAGACATAATAAAAAGCCTCAAGGATCACCGTATTTTACGTTTTGCCACTTTGACTCCTTTACCATTGACAACACATTGTTTTCTGTCTGAGAGCCAATTTCCTAGCATTTCAGTGTATTTCTGGCTATGCCGGGAGCTTTTACTTTACTGATTAGTTTCTTTTGCAGAACAGTGTCGAAAGCTTTCTGGAAATCAAGGTAAAAAATATCAAATGCTTTTGTCTAGTCATAAGAGTTAAATGATTAAGAACACACCTCGAGAGTAACGAAATGCTGGCCCCCCAGCAATTCGGCTTTCGAAGTAATACTTCAACCAAGAACGCCCTAAATAGTATCATCACATATTTAGATGCAAACTCGCTCTATTTTAGAACTGCATTAGTAACAAAAGACGTCAAAAAAGCTTTTGACACAGTTTGGTGCACAGGATTAAAATACAAAATTTGCAATAACTTTAACCTGCCCCCATTAACCTAAAAAAATCCTGTGCAGTTTCTTGGAAGAGCGATAAACTAGAATCCGCCACCAGGGCGTCTTCTCCACTTTCTTTTCCCCCCCAGCCGGAGTCCCACAAGGCTCCGTACTCTCCCCCACCCTCTACAATATGTATACCGCCGACCTGCCCCGCCCCACTTACAACGACTCTCTAACAATTCAATATGCAGATGTTGTAACGCAATTGGCGAGTGCCAGGTCGTTAGACCGTCTTACAAACAAAATTCAAGGAGAGTTAACGACAACAAGCTTATGGGAACTAAAATGGCGCATCCATTCTCATCCCGAAAAATCTAAGGTTACATATTTTAACATCAAATCCAATCTGCCCAGCCATATTTCACTTTATAAAGACTTTCTAAGTCCTGTACCCATCCCAATCAGCAACAACAACACTGTCCTTGGCCCCACCATCGACAAACACCTTAGATTTCATATCCACATAAACCAAAAAGTCGCCATTGCCTCGAGAGCCCTAAGCAACTTGGAACGTTTTCGCGACAGTACCACTATGACGAAACTTCACCTCTATAAAGCTTTTATTCTTCCCCTCCTAACATAGTGCCCCCTTGCTCTGTCTCTCTCTGCCCCTTCCAATCTTTTAAAATTACAAAGGGTCCAGGACCGGGCAATTCGTTTCGCTCTTGGAATGTAGTGGTTCGACTTCCGGATCTCTTTATCTCTTCACAAGGAGTCCAACATCCCACCATTAAATATTACACTCTACTACAGAATAGACAAACAACTAAGTACATTCTCAGACAGACACACAGATATAACTTCCTGAAAAACCTTCCCCCAGGAGGAGGTAGTAGACACCTACCGTAACAATAACTTACTCCCAGTGAGATCTAATAACACTAGTTCAGGGCGTGCTGTGAACCTTCCATTAAAGCTAGTTGTGATCTCCCTTTGTGTCTCACAACTCAAGGGGGTAGTCACAGCCTACCCTCTAATGACAACTCTCCTTCTTCACACGAAACTACAAACACTTACCACACATACACCCTTCACTTCAAATAAAAATTTAAAAGAAAAATGGGACCCGAAATAAATGCCTCGGAGTCCCCTTCTGGGGAGGTGACCAAAAATGTCCCCAGGTCGGACACCTCTCCTGTTGAAGACCACAAATGCCTTGACACCTCCCTCAACTTTTTCTACATTAACTTCTGCAAATTTGCGGTCTTAGATCTAATTTTCAATCTGTGGAACACCACCTCTCCTCTACTAAACCTCATCTTCTTTTCCTCACCGAAACACAGCTGTCTGAGGCAACTGACAGTAGCCCCTTCTCTGTTCCCTCCTACTTTCTCTATTCTCATTTTCATTCCAAAGCTGGATGTTGCGTCTATGTACGCAACGACTTAACTTGCTCTCGTGCCCACGCTCTTGAGTCTTCCGAATTTTCCACCATCTGGCTACGACTTAACAGTCACTCTCAAACTAAATTCATCTGTGCTGTTTATCTCTCCCTAACTCTTCTGACTATAGTAATTTCTTCGACTACTTAACTTCTAAAGTGGAGCACATTCTGTCCCTCTACCCTTTCGCTGAGATTTCCATTCTTGGAGATTTCAATGTTCACCACCAGCTTTGGCTTTCCTCTCCCTTCACTGACCACCCTGGTGAACTAGCCTTCAACTTTGCTATCCTCCATGACCTAGAGCAACTGGTGCAACACCCTACTCGTATTCCTGACCGTCTTGGAGACACGCCCAACATTCTTGATCTCTTCCTCACCTCTAACCCTTCTGCTTATGCTGTCACCCTTTCATCTCCGTTGGGCTCCTCCGATCACAATCTCATTTCTGTATCTTGTCCTATTTTTCCAATCCCTCCGCAGGATCCCCAAAGCGAAGGTGCCTCTGGCGTTTTGCCTCTGCCAGTTGGGGGACCTGAGGAGGTATTATGCTGATTTTCCTGGAATGATTATTGCTTCCGTGTCAGAGACCCATCTCTTTGTGCTGAACGCATAACAGAGGTGTTAGTATCTGGCATGGAGGCGTACATTCCTCATTCTTTTCTCAACCTAAACCTTCTAAACCTTGGTTTAACTCAGCCTGTTCTCGTGCTATACATGATAGAGAGGTTGCCCACAAAAGGTACTTGAGCCTTCCATCTCCTGAATCTCATGCACTTTATATCTCTGCCCGGAATCATGCCAAGTCTGTTCTTCAACTTGCCAAACACTCTTTCATAAATAGGAAATGTCAAAATCTTTCAAACTCAAACTCTCCTCGTGACTTCTGGCATCTAGCCAAAAACATCTCAAATAACTTCACTTCTTCATCTTTCCTCCTTTATTTCATCCTGATGGCACCACTGCCATCTCTTCTGTCTCTAAAGCTGAACTCTTTTCTCAAACCTTTGCTCACAACTCCACCTTGGACGATTCTGGGCTTGTCCTCCTCTCCTCCTCCCTCTGACTATTTCATGTCTACAATCAAAATTCTTCGTAATGATGTTTTCCATGCCCTTGCTGGCCTAAACCCTCGGAAGGCTTATGGACCTGATGGGGTCCCTCCTATTGTTCTCAAAAACTGTGCTTCTGTGCTTGCACCTTGCCTGGCCAAACTCTTCCAACTTTGTCTATCGACTTCTACCTTTCCTTCCTGCTGGAAGTTCGCCTACATTCAGCCTGTTCCTAAAAAGGGTGACCGTTCTAACCCCTCAAACTACCGTCCTATAGCTTTAATCTCTTGCTTGTCTAAAGTTTTTAATCTATCCTGAATAGGAAGATTCTCAAACATCTGTCACTTCACAATCTTCTGTCTGATCGCCAGTATGGCTTCCGTCAAGGTCGCTCTACTGGTGATCTTCTGGCTTTCCTTACTGAGTCTTGGTCATCCTCTTTTAGAGATTTCGGTGAAACTTTTGCTGTTGCGTTAGACATATCAAAAGCTTTTGATAGAGTCTGGCATAAAGCTTTGATTTCAAAACTGCCCTCCTACGGCTTCTATCCTTCTCTCTGCAACTTTATCTCAAGTTTCCTTTCCGACCGCTCTATTGCTGCTGTGGTAGACGGCTACTGTTCTTCTCCTAAACCTATTAATAGTGGTGTTCCTCAGGGTTCTGTCCTGTCACCCACTCTCTTTCTATTATTCATTAATGACCTTCTTAACCAAACTTCTTGCCCTATCCACTCCTACGCTGATGATACCACCCTACATCTTTCCACGTTCTTTCAGAGACGTCCAACCCTTCAGGAAATCAACAGATCACGCGGGGACGCCACGGAACGCCTGACTTCCGATCTTTCTAAGATTTCCGATTGGGGCAGAGAAAATCTAGTAGTTTTCAATGCCTCAAAACTCAATTCCTCCATCTATCAACTCGACACAACCTTCCAGACAACTATCCCTCTTCTTCAATGACACTCAACTGTCTCCTCTTCCACAATGAATATCCTCGGTCTGTCCTTTGCTCATAATCTTAACTGGAAACTTCACATCTCATCTCTTGCTAAAACAGCTTCTATGAAGTTAGGTGTTCTGAGGCGTCTCCGACAGTTTTTCTCTCCCTCCAACTGCTTACTCTGTATAAGGGCCTTATCCGTCCCTGTATGGAGTACTCTTCGCATGTTTGGGGGTTCCAGTCACACAGCTTTGCTTGATAGGGTGGAATCGAAAGCTCTTCGTCTCATCAACTCCCTCCTCTGACTAACTGTCTTCAGTCTCTTTTTCACCGCCGAAATATTGCATCCCTTTCTATATTTTATCGTTATTTTCATGGTAACTGTTCTACTGATCTTGCTAACTGCATGCCTCCCCTCCTCCTGCGGCCACGCTGCACAAGGCTTTCTTCTTCCTCTCATCCCTATTCTGTCCAACTCCCTAATGCAAGAGTCAACCAGTACTCTTAATCATTCATCCCTTTCACTGGTAAACTCTGGAACTCCCTCCCTGCATCTGTATTTCCGAATTCCTACAACTTGTCTTCTTATAAGAGGGAGTTATCGAGGCATTTGCTCACCTAATTCTGGCTGACGGTTTTGGCACTTTTTGTACTCTTTGGACAGCCAGCGCAAAAAAAAAAAAAAAAAAAAAAAAAGCATACAGACATCTACCCCACACCACCCTCCTTAACGCTCTAGACGAGCCTCCTGATCCCATCTACAGATAACGGACTCCTTTTCTCTTTCTCATATCTTCCTTCTCACTTTGAAGAAGGGGATAGATTCTCTTATTCACCTCTCGCTCTGGCAGCGGCAGCGGGCCAAATTTCGCCCATCTTTCACTATACTTTTTCTCACAATCATCATCTTTTAACACACTTTTTTCCTGCGGCGTGTGGCGGTCAGCTGGCGTGCCATCCGACCGATGATATACCCTTGCGATCCCGGTATCCTCGGGTAAACCGGGAATCGAGTCCCTCATTCATCTCTCGTTCTGGCGGCGGCAGCAAGCCCCATTCCGCCCATCTTTTTATATACTCGTCCTCCCAGACATTGTCTCCTTTATCTCTATTAACACATCTATCTTTTCCTGCGGCCTGTGGGGGTCACCTTGCGTGCTATCCGACTGATGATATACCCTTGCGATCCCGGTATCCTCGAGTAAACGGGGAATCGAATCCCTTATTCATCTGCTCGGTCTCTACGGTAGTGGGCCCCTCTTGCCGCATCTTGTTTTCCTCCCTTCCCATCATTCTCTTACCACATATCTTCCCTTCCTGCCATTCAAGGTGACTGAGTGAATCACCATCGTGCAATGGGCTCTGGAACAGGCTCGCAGCAGACTTTTCCAGGGGAAGGGGCACGGCAACATCGCACCCTGTCACGTCACTCACTTCCGCAATCACCGTTAACACTACATAATCACGGTAGTTTTCTTATCTCCCGAAAGCAGGCTGACATTGCAGAACGTACCCGACCACCTGTGGCACCCTACAAGAAAAGCTTCGCAGGGAGATGGCAGACACCAGCAGACACCACCATATTCACTCATCACATTAATTTTTACTCACAAATAAAAGTTGCACATCTCCCCTTCACCAACCTCGCTAATAAAGTTATATCATTATCCCTCAATCCCAAATCATTCACCAAATCTACTATTAACCATGGTTCGGAACCCACGTAAAACTGTAGGTCCCTCAGCTATACGGATGTACTTCTTACTCCATCCTCTCTATTTGTCATCTTTTTCCCTTCTACTGCATCATAATCACTTTTTCCTCCTTCAAGTTGTTTTGGTGTTTGTTGAAGGACACGAGTATTTGGCCGCCATTTCCGTGGAGGTGCGGGGACCCCGTTCTTTGCGTGGGCGGTCCGGCGCTTGCGTGTGCTCGGTGTTGGTGCGGTTTCCTGGTCTCCCCCTGATCCGGCCCTCAAGACTCCTAAAGAACCAAGAAAAAAGTAGAGTAGTACATCACCACAGAAAACCATCTTGCGCCTGGGTCAAGCCCCAGTGACTTTACTTTCCCACTAAAGCTCCCTTCTTATCATCCCCCCTATTCTTCTCCTATCTCCACTTCCCCCTCTCCATCATTTCTTTTTATGTTTATTTTTTTATTTTTTTATTTTTTTACCGTTCACCAGACTGCCTGAAGATGACCTCTGAGACAGCGGACAGTTTTTTCTTACTGTGGCAAGTTAACTGGCTATTTTCCAGTGTGTGGGTGGCTGAGAGTAGCAGCGGCCTACGTGAAAAGAGGGGCTTACGCAGCTACGCACACCTGGGATGACGTCATCGTCGATGCTGACCTGCGAAGTATCCCAGAGGAAATTGCTGGAAAGATACTGAAGAGCGACCCTGTTCAAGGAAGATGGGATGTGGGAGGAACGGCGACAAAAGTCTGGGTGGATGCTAGGTCGTTAGCTATGGGAGCAGCAGTCGAAGTGGAAGGGAAGATCGTCAAGGACGCCTGCTGGTTGCGTCCTGACGGTGCCAGCCACTTCATCATGGCCAAACTTGATGCGGTCATCAAAGGACTCAACCTTGCTTTGGCATGGAAGATGAGGAAGGTTGAAGTGGTGATCGATTCCTCTACTGTCCACCGCTGGATTAATGACTGCCTTACTGGACGAGCGAGGCTGAGAACAAAAACTGCCAGCGAGATGCTGATTCGCCGACGACTTGAAATTGTGATGTTTCTGGTTAAGGAGTGCGGACTAGTCCTTACAGTGTCTCTGGTGCCCTCACGCGAGAACAAGGCAGATGTCCTCACCCGTGTGCCACAGCGATGGTTAAAGACGTCCGCGGCCAATGTCACAGAACCACCACCAATGTGTGCGGCAGCCGTCAAAACACCCCTTGCTCAATTAGTGACAGACATCCACCATTCCCGTGGCCACCCTGGGGTGAGAAGAACGTTGTACTTTGTAAGATGAGTAAATTCAGTAGTGACAAAGGGACAGGTGCGTGCTGTTGTCGCTTCCTGCCAGATATGTCAGTCTATCGACCCAGCGCCAGTAAAGTGGAGTAAAGGCAGTTTGTCAGTGGAGGGCATCTGGCAGCGGATCGGGATGGACAGAGGGAGGTCATATCTCACGCTCATCGACTGCGGGCCTTCTCGCTTTGCCATCTGGCGCCCGCTGAGGCTACAAACGAGCGATAACATCATCGAACAGTTGGAAGCAGTTTTCTGCGAGCGCGGGGCACCGGACGAGATTCTGACTGATAATGACACCGCCTTTCGCATCATGTTGTTCACTCAATTTGCCTTGCGTTGGAACGTGAATATGCGCTTCCGGGGAGCGTATTCATCATCTGGAAATGGTGTCTTTGAGAGGTGCCACAGAACAGTGAAAGTCATTGCGGCCAGAAAAGGATGCTCCATAGCCGAAGCGGTGTATCTCTACAACATCACACCCGGGGATGATTGCTCGCCTACCTCTGCGCCTGTGAATATGTTGTACGGGTATTCGGTGAGAGTGCGGGGAGAAGACGCGAGCAGAAGCAACCCTGCAGCAGAAAACAACCCTCACCAAGTAGGAGAGGAAGTTTGGGTGAAGCCTCCCGGCGTGCGTTGCGACGAGCAATACAAAGAGGGCATCGTGACTGGACTGGTATCGGATCAAGTCGCCGAAGTTGATGGTACACCTCGTCACGTTCGTGATATCGCATTTCACCACCAAGTCACCGGAACAGAGTAGGGGGCACCTCGAACAGTAACAGCGAGGATTCGGTGGTTACGTTTGCTACTCAAAAAGAGCAGCGTGAGGAGGAGGACCCCGAGAGAAACGGTGAAGATGTTGGGAGTGTGACGCTGAGAGGTTCTGCTAGAATCAGACAATCCACCAGGTGTTTGATGTGTGACTGAGTGCCTGTGTGAGATGTGTGACGGAGTGTCTGGGTGATTTAGATATCAGGGGGGAGTGTGGAATGACTGGGGGTCGTTAGCTCACTACCGCTTGTTTGTCGTGAAGGCAGTTTATCCCCCCAAGACTGACGTGGTGCTTGCTGGCGGCTATGAGAGGAAGCGATGTTTTCCAGACTAGTCAGCGCAGCAGTAGAGGGACACCAGCCGCCACACACAGCACTACCCTCGTTCTGCCCGGCGAAGTTCGTTTGCGAGGCCGTGCCGCAGGGGAGTCACGGGCGACTTGATCGAGCACAAGGACCCCGTGTAGGCGAATTGTGGGCCCTTATGAGTGCGTGGGATTCCCTGCATGTGTTGCCGCCTTACCAGGGGAGGAGAAGGGCGTGAGAAGAGGAAGACACGACGCTGCGTATGTGTGACCGCCAAGACTGCTGTCTGCTGTATTATTGATTTTGTGCTCTGTAAATAAACTGCAACTAGGAGAACAGTGTTTCAAGTTGCACCCTGCCACACTAACTCCTCTGACTATAGTATATTCTTCGACTATTTAACTTCCTCTACTGTCCCTCTACCCCTTTGCAGAGATATTCATTCTTGGAGATTTCAATGTTCAGCACCAGCTTTGTCTTTCCTCTCCCTTCATTGACCCTCCTGATGAACTAGTCTTTAACTTAGCTATTCTTCATGACCTTGAGCAACTGATGCAACACCCTACTCGTATTCCTGACCGTCTTGGAGACACGTCCAACATTCTTGATCTCTTCCTCACCTCTGCTTATTCTAAAACCCTGTCTTTTCTGTTGGGCTCTTCCGATCAAAATCTCATCTCTGTATCTTGTCCTATTTTTCCAATCCCTCCACAGGATGCCCCAAAGCGGAGGTGCCTCTGGCGTTTTGCCTCTGCCAATTAGAGGACCTGAGGAGGTATTATGCTGATTTTCCCTGGAATGATTTCAGTTTCGTGGCAGAGACCCATCTATTGGTGCTGAAAACATAACAGAGGTGATAGTATCTGGCATGGAGGCGTACATTCCTCATTCTTTTTCTCAACATAAACTTTGTAAACCTTGGCTTAATACAGCCTGCTCTCATGCTATACATGATAGAGAGGTTGTCCAAAAAAAGGTACTTAAACCTTCCATCTCCTGAATCTCACGCACTTTATATTTCTGCCCGGAATCATGCCAAGTCTATTCTACAACTTGCCAAACACAATAGAAAATGTCAAAATCTTTCAAACTCAAACTCCCCTCGTGACTTCTGGCATGTAGCCAAAAAACATCTCCAATAACTTTACTTCTTCATCTTTCCCTCTTTTATTTCATCCTGATGGCACCACTGTCATCTCTTCTGTAGCTAAAGCTGAACTCTTCTTTCAAACCTTTCCTCACAACTCCACCTTGGTTGATTTTGGGCTTGTCACTCCGTCTCCTCCTCCCTCTGACTATTTCGTGTTTACAATTAAAATTCTTCGTAATGATGTTTTCCATGCCCTCGCTGTCCTAAGCCCTCGGAAGGCTTATGGACCTTATGTGGTTCCTCTTATTGTTCTGAAAAACTATGCTTCCGTGCTTGCACCTTGCTGGCCAAGCTCTTTCAACTTTGTCTATCGACATCTACCTTTCCTTCTTGCCGGAAGTTTGTCGACATTCAGCCTGTTCCTAAACAGGGTGACAATTCTAATCCCTCAAACTACCGTCCTATAGCTTTGATCTCTTGCTTGTCTAAAGTTTTTGAATCTATCCTCAATGGGAAGATTCTTAAACAGCTGTCACTTCGCAATCTTCTGGATGATCGCCAGTATGGCTTCTACTGGTGATCTTCTCTGGCTTTCCTTACTTAATCTTGGTCATCCTCATTTAGAAATTTTCGGTGAAACTTTTGCTGTCATGTTAGACATATCAAAAGCTTTTGATAGAATTTGGCATAAAACTTTTATTTCAAAACTGCCCTCCTACAGATTCTATCCTTCTCTCTGCAACTTTATCTCAAAGTTCCTTTCTAACTCTTCTATTGCTGCTGTGGTAGACGGCCACTGTTCTTCTAAATCTATTAATAGTGGTGTTCCTCATGATTCTGTCCTGACACCCACTCTCTTTCTATTATTCATTAATGACCTTCTTAACTAAATTTTATGCCCTATCCACTCATAAGTTGATGATACCACCCTACATCTTTCCACGTTCTTTCTGAGACGACCACTCCTTCAGTAAGTCAACAGATTTCGCAGGGACGCCACAGAACGCCTGATTTCTGATCTTTCTAAGATATCCAAATGGGGCAGAGAAAATCGATTAGTTTTCAATATCTCAAAAAATCAGTTTCTCCATCTGTCAACTCGACACAATCACAATCACAATAACTATCCCCTCTTCATCAATGACAATGAACTGTCTCCCTTTTCCACACTGAATATTCTCGGTCTGTCTTTTAATCATAATTTTAAATGGAACCTTAACATCTTATCTGTTGCTAAAACAGCTTTTATGAAGTTATGCGTTCTGAGGCGTCTCCGCCAGTTTTTCTCGGCCCTCCAACTGCTAACTCTGTACAAGGACCTTATCCACCCCTGTATGAAGTACTCTCCGCATGTTTGGGGGGTTCTCTCACATAGTTTTATCAGATAGGTTGGAATAAAAAACTTTTCGTATCAATAACTCCCATCCTCTGGCTGACTGTCTTCAGCCTCTTTCTCACCGCAGAAATGTTGCAGCTCTTTCTTTTATCGTTTTTTTTTTTTTCATGCTAGCTGTTCTACTGGTCTTGCTAACTGCATGTCTCCCCTCCTCCTGCAGCCTCGCTGCACAAGGCATTCTTCTTCCTCTCAGCCCTAGTGTATCCAACTCCCTAACATAAGAATTAACCAGCACTCTCAATCATTGATACCTTTCACTGGTAAAATCCCTTCCTGTTTCTTTATTTCCCACTTGCTAAGACTTGTCTTCTTTTAAGAGGGAGGTTTCGAGTGATTTCTTCCCTAAATTTGCCTTACGCTTTTCTTTCCAGCAGAGAACCAGTATCCCAGTTGGCCTCTTTTGCTATTTTTCCCTTGCCTGACCCTTTATCCTACATTAAAAAAAAAAAAAATCTCTCTCTCTCTCTCTCTCTCTCTCTCTCTCTCTCTCTCTCTCTCTCTCTCTCTCTCTCTCTCTCTCTCTCTCTCTCTCTCTCTCTCTCTCTCTCTCTCTCTCTCTCTCTATATATATATATATATATATATATATATATATATATATATATATATATATATATATATATATATATATATATATATATATATATATATGAATACCAAAGAGCAATAGAGTTTTAATATCTTTTCCACACATACACACAAACACACGCACACACACATACATACACACACACACACACACACACACACACACACACACACACACACACACACACACACACACCGGGTTCGAGTCCCGGTAAGCGGCGAGGGAAATGGGCAATGTATATATATATATATATATATATATATATATATATATATATATATATATATATATATATATATATATATATATATATATATATATATATATATATATATATATATATATATATATATATATATATATATATATATATATATATATATATATATATATATATATATATATATATATATATATATATATATATATATATGAATACCAAAGAGCAATAGAGTTTTAATATTTTTTCCACACATACACACAAGCACACGCACACACACACACATACACACATACACATACACACACACACACACACACACACACACACACACACACACACACACACAGGGTTCGAGTCCCGGTAAGCGGCGAGGGAAATGGGTAAGCCTCTTAATGTGTGGCCCCTGTTTACCTAACAGTAAATAGGTACGGGATGTAACTCGAGGGGTTGTGGCCTCGCTTTCCCGGTGTGTGTTGTGTGTTGATGTCGTCTCAGTCCTACCCGAAGACCGGTCTATTAGCTCTGAGCTCGCTCCGTAATGGGGAAGACTTGCTGGGTGACCAGCAGGCAACCGAGGTGAATCACACACACACACACACACACACACACACACACACACACACACACACACACACACACACACACACACACACACACACACACACACACACACACACACACACACACACACACACACACACACACACACACACACACACACACACACACACACACACACACTGGTGAGGGGAATCGGGTACAAAAAGTAAATCATTAATTAGTTAAAAGTAAGTAGAAATACGAGACAATGGATAACTGATGTTACCGTCAATTTGGAAACCACTAATACCTTAATATCAATGTAAGAGATAGGCTAGCAAAGTAGAAGGCTTCTCTCCACGTTCCACTCTGTCAAGATTGCATCTTCATGGAAACAATCAAGCAAAGTATAATGAAGCATGGAAAAACTTGAAAAACGTGGAATAATCGTAATAAAGCAACGAAGGAGATAATCATTCACACTCTGACAAAGGCTACGCGTCTGACCAATTGGAAATTAATATCTTCATCCAATAGTGTAATCAAATGAGCAAACATTAGAGTTGTGGTTATAGATACAATATAGTTAATTGAAATAAACTGTTTTGTAGAGGAGTAGGTGGAGGAAAAGGAGCAGAAGGAGGAGGAGGAGGAGGAGGAGGAGGAGGAGGAGGAGGAGGAGGAGGAGGAGGAGGAGGAGGAGGAGGAGGAGGAAGAAGAAGAGGAAGAGGAAGAGGAAGAGGAAGAAAAGAAAAAGAAGAAGAAGAAGAAGAAGAAGAAGAAGAAGAAGAAGAAGAAGAAGAAGAAGAAGAGGAAGAAGAATAATGTGAGAGACTGAAGGATGAGGGAGAAGGAAAAGGGAGAAGCAGAAAAAGAGTTCATTAGTATGAGTCGCACAGGTCGAGTAATATGTGCAATTACTTTACTTAATTTTGTTAAGTACATGTAGTGAGTTGAGAGAGAGAGAGAGAGAGAGAGAGAGAGAGAGAGAGAGAGAGAGAGAGAGAGAGAGAGAGAGAGAGAGAGAGAGAGAGAGAGAGAGAGAGAGAGAGAGAGAGAGAGAGAGAGAGAGAGAGAGAGAGAGAGAGAGAGAGAGAGAGAGAGAGAGAGAGAGAGAGTAGAGAAAGAACAGAGAGAGAGAGAGAGAGAGAGTTGGAAAAAATAATGTAATAAAGAACATTGTCACACGCATTTCCATCGTGAAAATAAATGAACAGGAAATAGCACATCAAATGAATAACCTTTTAAAAAAGAGAAAAAAAAGAAAGAAAAGAAATAAAACATGGGTTTGTACATGGCTTCGACCAACGCGTACTTGTTTCACCCACTTCACTTGCTGTAATTATTCTGAAAGGCAAAATGTCACGAGAGTTATTAAAACAGCTGACGTGACTGTTATGAGACGCGCCGCTCACCCCTCGGCCGTCTCCTTCCTTCTTATTCCTCCATCGAGACCACTTGCAGGAAATCCCATGACGACCTTCATGCCACGCACCAGCCCACTCCTTCTCTTCCTTCTCTTCCTCCTCCTCCTCTTCCTCCTAGTCCTTCTTTATCTTCTCCTTCTGGATTCATTTTAGTTCTTCCTTCTTTTAGTTTTATTTCTACTTCTTTACTTTATCTCTTTTCTCCTCTTCTTTTTCGTCTACTTTTTAATAGATATATTTTTCTTTCCTTTTCTCTATTTATTTCTTTTTATTTATGGTGGTTCATATTGCTTTCTCTTCTTTTTGAAGTTTTACGTCAAAATTTCTCTTCCTATATTTTTTTCTTCTTTTTCAATTTTCTTTTTCGCTTCTACCTTTTTTCTTCTCTACCTCAACTTTTATATCATATTTTCCCTGCTTTCTATTTTTTTTCTTAATTTCTCCTCTCTTTACCTTTAGTGTCTCCCTTTTTCTTCGCTTTCCGTGGCATATTTCCTTTTCCTCATTTTATTTCTTTATAGATTTCTTTCTCTTCCTCCTCATTCTCCCTCTTTTCCATCATATTATATTTCATATTCTAAATCTTGATTTATTCCTTCCTTTCTAGTTTTCCGACTATTCTTTTTATTTCTTTGTCTTCTTTTTCCTCGTCTTTGTCTTCATTATCCTTTTTATTTTACTCCTCATATTTTGTTCTTCTTGCTTTTCTCTGTTTCAATTTTTTTTCTCAATGTTCTCAGTCCTTATTATAATTTTTGTCTTTCTTATCTTACATTTTCTTCTCCACCTTAATTTCATCTCCTAGTTCTTACCTCCCTCATTTTGACTTTCTTTTTGGTTCTTCTCCTCTTCTCACTCTCTTCTTCTTCGTCTTCTTTATCATATCAATTTCATATTTAGTTTTTATTTCTTTATTCTTTCTTTTAGTTTTGTTTTTAATCCTCAATCCCCTTCTCTTTTTCACCCTCTTTATCTCTTTTATCATATAATTTTCTTATCCATTTTGAATTCTTTTCCTCCTTCTCTTGCTTCCTTATTTGCTGTTGATTTTTTTCTTCCCTCACCACCTCGTATCCTTTGTTATTATTTTTTTTTCTTTCTTCTACAGCGTCATGGTAACTTCATAAACAATAATTTTTTTTCTCTTAAACCTCATTGCACCCTAGCACCGCCTCTTCCTCTTCTTCTTCCACCCACACTTCCTCCACCTTCACCTCCACCACCTCCTCCTCCGCAAGCACCTCCTGTCCCCACACTTTCTGCTTCTTTACTGGTTCTCGAGGCTTAACAGGATATGAAATTAACCCCGAGGACCATTACTGCCACCTGGGGCTCGTGGGTCCCAGGTGCAAGGGCCACACAGGGGAGGAGGGAGTGGAGGGCTGCAGGGAATGACACGAAGAGAGAGAGAGGGAGTGAAAAGAAAGGACGCATGAGCAGCAGGGTGAGAAGGAAGAGAGGGCGTGAAGGGAAGTTATAGCGGAGTAAAACCTGGAGTGTTTTTTTTTTTTTTTTTTTTTTTTTTTTTGTGTGTGTGTGTGTGTGTGTGTGTGTGTGTGTGTGTGTTTGTGTGTGTGTGTGTGTGTGCGCGCGCAAGCCTTTAAAGTGAATTTGGTTGTTTGGTTTAATTAGTTTTCAGTGTTTTTAAATTATATAACAGAGGCACTTGCCAGGAGCAGGAAAAAAGCGAAAACAGGGCCAATGAGATGCCAGTTCCAAAGGAAAAGGCAAAAGAATCATCGTTTAGTCGGTCAGTTAGCTACTTAGGTAACTTGGTAACTAGTTGGTTGGTTAGTTAAAAGAAATAAAATAATTTGAAGGAAAAGCGCAAATGATTCACTCACACGCACAGGCAAACACGTATTGCCGAACACACACACACACACACACACACACACACACACACACACACACATTAATCAAAACTTCATCCGGTCGTCTCTTTCAACAATGGATTAATGAGAGCGCTGTGGGAAATTTAGATCTATCGGAAAAATGCCTTTGATCAGATATTCATGTGACCCTGACGCATACCCTTGGCCAGAAACTCCATCGAGGAAACTGGAGACAACCAAAGAGAAATTGTTGAAACAGTAATGATGAAATGGAGAATAAACATACATGGAATGTCATCAATCATGTCATATGTTCCTAAACGTAACTAGGAAACATAGAGGAGAAATGGATTACTTTCTTATCTGTAAAAGTGTGAGTTTGACTGAAAGTGTGAAATAATCATGGTGTCTTAGTGGGATGGAGGGATAAGGGACGGTTGGCACTAGAGGGAATGCAGGAATAGTGAATAAGAAGAAAAGAAGGGAAGTGTAGTTACAGGGATGGTGCAAGGAAGAAGGCAGTACCGGTGAATGAGGATGGGAAAGAAGAAGGGATTTGACAGCTTCGGAAGAAATATATATTTTAAAGTGTGTATTGATTCACAAACTTAAAATAAGTACAGTATTATTATTATTACTATTAGTAGTAGTAACTAGTAGTAGTAGTAGTAATAGTAGTAGTAGTAGTAGTGTGTGTGTGTGTGTGTGTGTGTGTGTGTGTGTGTGTGTGTGTGTGAGTGTGTGTGTGTTTATGTGTGTGTGTGTAATTCACCTCGGTCGCTTGCTGGTCACCCAGCCAGTCTTCCCCATTACGGAGCGAGCTCAGAGCTCATAGACCGATCTTCGGGTAGGACTGAGACCACATCACACAACACACACCGAGTAAGCGAGGCCACAACCCCTCGAGTTACATCCCGTACCTATTTACTGCTAGGTGAACAGGGGCCACACATTAAGAGGCTTGCCCATTTGCCTCGCCGCTTACCGGGACTCGAACCCGGGCCTCTCGATTGTGAGTCGAGCGTGCTAACCACTACACTACGCGGTGTGTGTGTGTGTGTGTGTGTGTGTGTGTGTGTGTGTGTGTGTGTGTGTGTGTGTGTGTGTGTGTGTGTGTGTGAGAGTTACTGCCAAGCATCTAGCAAGTCTAAATCTACAATTACTTCAAAGCAAACTGACCTAATCTGGCTCGACGAACCGACACTGTATCCACTAAGTTTTCGTCAGCATTTCCCATCTTCCCGTTATGCAATGATTTCGGATGTATATTTAATCTGCCTTTTCTTTCTCTTTTTTCTCTCTACGTATAGATTGAGCGCACACCGCATTAATATCTTGTAAGTATACAGTATAACAAATATCCTGGCACATATTACACCACAGTGACTCAGAATGTTATTATGTTGAGTTTTATTTATTTTTTTGTTATTCTGTACATTTTCAGAAGAAAAGGAGGTGAAGTGTGGAGAATGGAGTGCAAAAAAAATGTTTCAAGATGTTCATTTGTTTCGAATATTCACGAGAACTTATTAATAAAACACATACACACACACACACACACACACACTCTCTCTCTCTCTCTCTCTCTCTCTCTCTCTCTCTCTCTCACACACACACACACACACACACACACACACACACACACACACACACACACACACACACACACACACACACCGGAAGCATAATTCTCATCATCAATAAATCATAATGCATCAATAAAACCATAAAACTCACTTTTCTTCTTGCCTCCCTTTTAAGATCAGTAAAGAACACGTAATAGGAAGGACGATGAAAGCAGCGTTAGAAATCGTCTGGGTCTATCCTTCCACAATATTTGCCCTTAGTTGGCAGCGGCCCAGCTAAAGAAGGAGGAGGAAGAAGAGAAGGAGAAATAGGAGGAAGAGGAAGAGGAGGAGGAGGAGGAGGAGGAGGAGGAGGAGGAGGAGGAGGAGGCGGAGGAGGAGGAGAACTATTCGGAATGCACCGCAGACACCTCCAACGCCAAGTGGATTACAGTTAAAAAATGTTTTCAGATTCCTATAAGAATCTTACGAGTGACTGTACCTCTTGCAAGCACCACAGGACCCGAGGGGCCTGGGAACACTCTTAAAGACAAGCTGCTATGCACGGCTGGGCGTCTTTTTTACTGCAATGCCGAGATGATACCGTGCTTCAGGAGCCTCGGAATAAAGGTCCACATCCAAGCAAAAATAGTGCCATACTCGGCGCAACTAAAGTACACATAAGAGGCGGTGTAGAACTCTCTGGCGACACACACACACACACACACACACACACACACACACACACACACACACACACACACACACACACACACACACACACACACACACACACACACACACACACACACACACACACACACTCACACACACAAAAGCAGGCACACACACACACACACACACACACACACACACACACACACACACACACACACACACACACACACACACACACACACACACACACACACACACACACACACACACACACACACACAGCTAAATGTACAACAAAATAAATAGCATCCTGTGACATGGTACACAAATGGGGCCGTGTAAGCTTAACTATGCCACATAAAATAGGATGGTTTCCCCCTTCAGTGGCCACATCACCGCAGAAAACGAGAGGGTGGACACGGTGCCATTAACCCACCTGTATTAGGCCCATAATGCGCCGCGCCGCTAATGCCTGCCTGAAGTGATGCCACGGTTCCCTCACTCACCTTAATTGTGAGTGTTGACCTGCACCCATGTCCCTCTCCTCTTACTTTCCTTCTCTCTCTCTCTTCCGTAAAGAGATAGAGAAAAATGCGTAACTGTTTTCTGTTTTTCTGTATTACTACGTTACCAAAGTGAATGTGTTTTTATCAGTATTTCTTAACATAGAACGTAATAAGACATACACAAAAAGGTGATCATGATATAACTAAGATTAAGAATACAGAGAACAATAAAGTTACCTCCCAGTGACAAGCTGAGTACTTTTCTTACAACACTCCATAGTACAAGAGCAGCGCAGTAACAATGAAGAAAATGCAACAAGGACTCAGACACGGAATAAAACACAAATATTTGAAACATCTCGCCTCCTTCCTCGGTCTTTCACAATCGCAATGAGTCACAAAGGCCGCGAGGTAAAAAAAAAAAATAATAAATAAAAAACGCCAATCAACAGAGCCACGGACGAACATCAAAGAAAACCTTAACATATTTCAGAAGTACCAGGAAAAATAAGAGTAACCTTGAAATTCTCCGAAAATTAAATGTAGTCTAGAACTTTTTTCTGTCTTTTCTTCCACAGCTGAATAAATGTTAAGTTATATTTCAAATATGGTGTTGATGTGTGTGTGTGTGTGTGTGTGTGTGTGTGTGTGTGTGTGTGTGTGTGTGTGTGTGTGTGTGTGTGTGTGTGTGTGTGTGTGTGTGTGTGTGTGTGTGTGTGTGTGTGTGTGTGTGTGTGTGTGTGTGTGTGAGAGTGTGAGAGAGAGAGAGAGAGAGAGAGAGAGAGAGAGAGAGAGAGAGAGAGAGAGAGAGAGAGAGAGAGAGAGAGAGAGAGAGAGGAGAGGTAGAGAGAGAGGTAAGATCGACAAACAATATACACAAACAAATAAACACACACACAAACACACACACACACACAAACACACACACACACACACACACACACACACACACACACACACACACACACACACACACACACACACACATGGCATAGTCGTTCAACTTTCTCTTTATTTTTAGTGTATATATAGGCTGGAGATGATATAGTTAGAGGCACAAGTGAACGTCTCACCTGCTCGTCTCTCTTCAGACTCAAGACAAAGGGGCCTCCCGGGTGACTTAATTAGCGGGCTTTTCGGGAGTCATACTGATGTGGGTCACTGTACACTATACACTGTACACTAGACTTCACAGGGCTTTATATTGGATGGTGTGTGTGTGTGTGTGTGTGTGTGTGTGTGTGTGTGTGTGTGTGTGTGTGTGTGTGTGTGTGTGTGTGTGTGTGTGTGTGTGTGTGTGTGTGTGTGTGTGTGTGTGTGTGTGTGTGTGTGTGTGTGTGTGGTAGAGAGATAGGTAGATGGATAGATAGATAGAGAGAGAGAGAGAGAGAGAGAGAGAGAGAGAGAGAGAGAGAGAGAGAGAGAGAGAGAGAGAGAGAGAGAGAGAGAGAGAGAGAGAGAGAGAGAGAGAGAGAAAGGAAACGATGTGTATGTGTGTGTGTATATATATATATATATATATATATATATATATATATATATATATATATATATATATATATATATATATATATATATATATATATATATATATATATATATATATATATATATATATATATATATATATATATATATATATATATATATATATATATATATATATATATATATATATATATATATATATATATATATATTTTTTTATGTAGGAAGAGGGCCAGCCAAGGGCAAAAAAAAAGAAAGTAAGAAAAAAGCCCACTTGAGCGCTGGCGCTCCAAAGAGTACAAAAAGTGCCAAAACCGTCAGCCAGAATTAGGTGAGCAAATGCCTCGATACCTCCCTCTTAAAAGAAGACATGTTGTAGGAATTTGGAAATACAGATGCAGGAACGGAGTTCCAGAGTTTACCAGTGAAAGGGATGAATGATTGAGCGTACTGGTTAACTCTTGCATTAGAAAGTTGGACAGAATAGGGATGAGAGGAAGAAGAAAGCCTTGTGCAGCGAGGCCGCAGGAGGAGGGGAGGCATGCAGTTAGCAAGATCAGTAGAACAGTTACCATGAAAATAGCGATAAAATACAGAAAGGGATGCAACATTTCGGCGGTGAAAAAGAGACTGAAGACAGTTAGTCAGAGGAGGGGAGTTGATGAAACGAAGAGCTTTCGATTCCACCCTATCAAGCAAAGCTGTGTGACTGGAACCCTCCCAAACATGCGAAGAGTACTCCATACAGGGACGGATAAAGACCTTATACAGAGTAAGCAGTTGGAGGGGCGAGAAAAACTGGCGGAGACGCCTCAAAACACCTAACTTCATATATATATATATATATATATATATATATATATATATATATATATATATATATATATATATATATATATATATATATATATATATATATACATATATATGTATATATACATATATATGATAACTACAGAAAAATATAAAGATATATGACATCAGGCTAGAAAAATGAGAGAGAGAGAGAGAGAGAGAGAGAGAGAGAGAGAGAGAGAGAGAGAGAGAGAGAGAGAGAGAGAGAGAGAGAGAGAGAGAGAGAGAGAGAGAGAGAGAGAGAGAGAGAGATGCTTGTTTTCCTAAGGACTGAGCAAAGGATTCATAATATTTTCTTTCTCAAGGACAAGATGAATAGAAAACGAGCGTTGACGGAGGGAGGCAAGGATGAAAGGAGAGAAGGGGGAGAGGGAGCAATGAGAGGGAGAGAGGGAGAGAGGGAAGGAAATATGTGAGAGGGAAACGTGGAGGAAGGAAACCACTATACACTATTCTCATATCTTATACATGTTTTTTCCTACTCTGAAACATTCCCTCTTTTTGCCGTCTACGCTCTCTCTCTCTCTCTCTCTCTCTCTCTCTCTCTCTCTCTATCTATCTATCTATCTACCTGGAAAAATGAATGAAAAGAACATACTAATCTTTTGGGACACAAATAGGAATAATTGACCCACACCGTCACACATACGTAGGTCGTTTGCATATATGTAGGTAATCAAGTGTGAAGAAATGAAGAGATAAATATAGATTGCGCTTGAGGAGAGGCAATAAGATAATAAAGTAAGGAAAGCCAGGAAGAAATTATAAAGAAGAAGCCACGGAAGTAAAGAAGGAAGTTAAGAAGATGGAGAGTGTCTCAAGGTGAAAGAAATTAATTTGAGAAGACGGGAGACGTGTGAAAATTTGAGAGAGAGAGAGAGAGAGAGAGAGAGAGAGAGAGAGAGAGAGAGAGAGAGAGAGAGAGAGAGAGAGAGAGAGAGAGAGAGAGAGAGAGAGAGAGAGAGAGTAATATTGAATACCACTACAGTACACATTTCTTATTATCGTGTCATTATTTGATGAAGAAAAAAAGTGGCTGGTCGTGTTCTAGTGGGGAAAGAAAATATGATGTGGAGCTACGTGTTCTTTCTACGAATGTGAGAAGAAAAAGGAAGACAGGAAGAATTGAAGTCGAGTAGATAGGGAACGTCAGACCTGATTGGTAAAAAATTAATGTAATAATGACACAGCAACACAGAAAAAAAAGAAAAAAGAAAGAACGAACATGCAAGGTATACTAAGATAGGAATATGTAAAAAAAAAGCTTAAAGAAAGAGGAGAAGGGGAGGAAGTAAAGAGGAGAGGGGAGATGACATGCAGAAGGCAAGGTAAGGGGAAAGAGATGGTGGGCAGGAAATATACATTTTGGGGAAGTGAGAGAGGAGCGGAGGGATTCCATGGATATCCTCTGCATTTTAATGGGACATAGTGGGCTGGGTTATGCTCCCTTTAAACGCACACACAGACAGACACTCCGTTCCACACCCCCCCCCCCACACACACACACTCAAACTACATGTAATTCTGCTAATCTTCCTTCTACGTAAATAGCAACTCAAAGGTCACTACAACAAAGACAATACCAAAATTATACCATGCAGTTTGAGAAATGGCTAGAAAAGTAAATAAAAAAGACTTAATTTATAACCTAAACCTTAATACCGCAGGTGGATTGGGAGCAAAAAGGGTCACTCGGCATTCAGGGTCCACAATACATCTTGCAGCAAAAAGGAATTAAAGTCTGGAGCAAGAACATTTATAGTTAATTCATCTCTTCTCGCTCCACCCTCGGCTTTACGTGGCAACAAAGAGTCCAGGAAAACTTGAAGGCACGGAGCACGATAAGCCTCCACGGTGCATCATCCCCTAGGGTCTCGTAATGTTAAGTCTCGCTCCAAAAGCCTCATTCAGGTCTCCCATCTCCACTCGTCGCCATGTAACTCAAGCAAAATACAATATGTCTTTTTGGAAACAGCTGCTATATACGGAGTTTTCTGATCTGTGGGTATTACTCCTCATTGCGTCGTATTATTTTTAAGTTTTGTTTTTTTGGTTATAATGCAATCTTATAATACTCGGTGTTGATTGATAAACTACAATGCATAGTAAACAAATTACATGTAAAGGCTTGATAAATATTCAAGTTGCGAAAAAAATATTATGAAAACTTTGCAAATGGAGAGCTATATTTTCATATAATAAATAAATAGATATGATTCGAATGGAATTGAAAAAAAAAAAGAAATATAAATAGACAGTGATAACAGAACATCAAACATACGCAGTGCATACAAAAATTAAGCAAATGTAGTAAAAAAATGTCAACGACTATAATCTCCGTTTCAACATTTCACTTCTGATCGCGAGTTTTTAATTACAGGTGCGTTTTCTTTACTGGAAATGCTTGAACCACACTGGAGCCCCGCTTGCTGAAGTTGTTTGTCGACACACCAAATGTCAAGTCTGAGCTTAAGGGACTCGACCCGAGGCGAGCCGTGCTAGTCTGGGCTCTTGATGCCACGGTACACAAACACTTCCCCTGTGCACATTGAAGGAACACATGCTCTTTTAAATCAGTTCGTGGCCTCGCATTTGGCTTTGAATACGTTGGATCTCAAGCTATAGAATTCATATTTCTTGGCGAACGTTCCTCTCTGCACAGCTGCTTTCTTTCCTGTAAAGAGGGGCATGTCTGAAATGTGTTTTTCGATGAACGTTCCTCTCTGCATCGCTGTGTTTTTTTCCTAGTAACCTGTACAGAGGGGTGTGTCTAGTGTTTCGGGGAACTATGCAAGACAGGTATTTGTTCGGCCAGCTGGGCTGCGGTTCAAGGGCTTAAATGATGTGCATCTGAGAAACGAAATGCTAGTCTGAATAAATCAACTTGTCTGACTTCCCTTCCCTTTGTATCCAGTACAGCCACAAACTTACCCTAGCCACTCACTCAATCCTTCCACTCATTCTCCTGATCAACACTCGCAAACTCCACCACTCATATCCGTGCCCAGTATCTCTCCTCTCCAGCCCGTCCTACCATTTACCTGTCACGCCCCTAGAAGACCACCGCCCTAACCTTCCTCACCGCCACGCCCAAGGTCTCTCTCTCAACATGGGTGTAGAGGAACCGGCTGACCTCGCAAGGAAAGTGAAATCAAACAACAAGAGCATCGTTCTGGCCGCCATGCCCACCGGAGCGGCACGTTTTTCTTCAGGCGTTCAGCTCCCCAGAGGACTTCCAAGCCATTACTTCAGTGTCGAGCCTCCAGGCGGCCCCTCGTGATCTGTGGCGCAGGCTTTTTGTTGCTTTTTGTAGGATGGATGAAGCTCTGAGAGAAGGAAGAGGATGCAGAAGAGGAGGAGGAGGAGGAGGAGGAGGAGGAGGAGGAGGAGGAGGAGGAGGAGGAGGAGGAGGAGGAGGAGGAGGAGGAAGAGGAAAAGGAAGAGGAGGAGGAAAAGGAGGAGGAGGAGGAGTAATAGGAGGACTAGTAGGAGGAGGAGGAAAAAGAGGAGTGGAGGAGGAGGAGGAGGAGGAGGAGTAGGAGGAGGAGGAGGAGGAGGAGGAGGAGGAGGAAGAGGAGGAATAGTACGAGGAGGCGGAGGAGGACGACGAAAAGGAGGAGGGAAGGAGGAGGAGAAGGAGGAGGAGGAAGAGGAGAAGGAGGAGGAGGAGGAGGAGGAGGAGGAGGAGGAGAAGGAGGAGGAGGAGGAAGAGGAGGAGGAAGAGGAGGAGGAAGAGGAGGAGGAGGTGGAGGAGGAGGAAGAGAAGGAGAAAGCGGAGGAAGAGGAGGAGAAGAAGAAGGAAAAGGATAAGAAAGAGAGAGAGAGAGAGAAGGAGAGAGAGAGAGAGAGAGAGAGAGAGAGAGAGAGAGAGAGAGAGAGAGAGAGAGAGAGAGAGAGAGAGAGAGAGAGAGAGAGAGAGAGAGAGAGAGAGAGAGAGAGAGAGAGAGAGAGAGAGAGAGAGAGAGAGAGAATGTAAACCGGGAAAATGAAAAAACAGCACACACACACACACACACACACACACACACACACACACACACACACACACACACACACACACACACACACACACACACACACACACACACACACACACACACACACACACACACACACACACACACAAAAGACATTACTCTCATAAAAAAGGTCATAAAACAAGAGGCCTGAGGGAGGAGAAGCCAAACAGTAGTCTTTCTCGTCACCATCTCTCACTATTCTAATTTTGTAGCGGAGATAGGGGACGGACGGGATATGGTGGGGAAGCGATAAGGAGAAGGCGAAACTAACAACACTTGCAGCCTCTGTTTGTCGTTGTTTTGAAGGGTTTAGCTCTCGAGGAATCAAGCGAAAAATTGCAATGGGATAGGAGAGCGTGACAGAAATATGTGTATATGAAATAATGATAAATCTGTCAGTGTAAGAGGAAAGGACACAAGGGAGGTTTCTATTAATTTGAAAAAAAAAAAAAAAATAGAGAGAGGAATTTTGGATGTTAGAATACTATGTAAAGCAAGGGTTAAACCTGATATAATGTAAATAATACGTGCAAAACAGATGATGTTACTGATGTATGACAGCTAAGAACTTAAAAAAATACGCAAAAGAAGAAAATGGCAACTCATTTGATGCGTAGATAAAAGAAAAAAAAACAATCATAAATTAGGCATAGTAAAAGTATGGACAACGGAAGAGTTTGTAGAGTTCGAAACATTTATCAAAACTGGGAAAAGATATGAAAAAAATAAACAATTTGTAGCTTCAGTTTACCAAACTCATTAGTGAACACGAAACAACAATATATATAATATATATATATATATATATATATATATATATATATATATATATATATATATATATATATATATATATATATATATATATATATATATATATAAGACGTAAACCACAAAAAAGAAAAAAAAAACTGAATATAAAAAAAAAAGTAGTGACGTATACAAGACAGGGAAGAAGAGGAAACATTTTGATCCTTGCAATCTAAGAAAAGTCTTTCAGAAACCCCGCAGCAGCACATCACCTTTAGGCCACGCCAGGGACTCCCACTAAAGAGGCATTAAAGGAACTATAATCCTTATCTGAGTCTAGCGGCGGGCGTTACTCACTCCCTTAGTCTCATTGGGCGTGGCGGGACAGCTACGAGTGTTTATATCCCGATAAAGAGAGTCTGAATCTAAACACTGCTCGTCCCTCGGGGTTCTAGCTCTGTGTTGCCTCCTCTGATCTTATTCCCAGCCCGCCAGAATGGGGTTCTCGTCCTGTTATGGAAATGGTAGTGTTATAAATCTAGGCTGCGGTGTAGTGGGACAGGACTCCGGGGATAAGAGTGGGATGAGGCTTAGGCAATGGGAGGGCGAGGCACACAAATGTTGTTGCATGAATATACGGAGAGAAAGGACAGTGGCATGAATTAGTTTATATATCACTGCTGCTGAGACTGTCACTGATATTACTGCTACGAATACTACACCTAGTACTACTACTACTATTGCTACCGCCATTACTATTTCTCTTTTAACTACAACAACAACAACAACAACAACAACAACAACAACAACAACAACAACAACAACAACTACTACTACTACTACTACTACTACTACTACTACTACTACTACTACTACTTCTGCTGCTGCTGCTGTTACTGCTGCTTCTCGGATTACTATCATTATTTTCCTTATGACTACTGCTGCTATTGTTGGTAAAACTATGGCTACTACTGCTGGCGGAATTACTACTGCAAGGAATACTAATAATATATGTAGGGGTCACCGATACTACTACTTCTACTACAATTTTTTTTATGTTATGGCTTGTAGCGCCTGTAGGTATACTTGAAGACTATGGGAAGCGCTGTCCAGCTTCCACCCATTAGAGGTGCAGGCATAATAGGGGCCATATCACCACCTAAGCGCATCTCTGGTGTAAGGTAATTACACCTCCACCTAGAACCTGGGTATCATGGTGACATATAGGTAACTTTAAACCACTCGACTAATGCCAAAGTTTCAAGGCGGCATGTGGTGGGATTCGAAACTACGCATGCCCGATCCCACGCTCACCAACTTATCCAATACGGGAGAGGCTTTCTTACTACTACTACTACTACTACTACTACTACTTCTGTTATTACTACTACTACTACTATTACTACTACTACTACTACTACTACTACTATTACTACTACTACTACTACTACCACTACTAGTACTACTACTACTACTGCTACTACTACTACTACTACTACTGGTACTACTGCATCACCTTGTTTTTCCCTACCACCCACGCTACTACTACCATTACCACTACCTGCATAAGCAACACCACAACCACAAAAATCCCGTAACAATCCATTCTTCTAGTTCATCCTTTCCTCCTCATCGCTACCAGACGTCGCCATCACCATCATCGTCGCGACAAGCAAAATCTTTCCCTCACCAGAACCGCCAGATATTCCACACTTTTTAAGTCAACTCCTCAACTCCTCCGCGTCTTTACTCTGCCTTTATGCACTTGACTCCTGCTGGACGAGATTCTGACCACGCGAAAATGTCCGTCGCCTATCAAATTCTGGAACACCATTCTGAAACACCATTTTCCTTCCTATATTGGATGTAGTTTCTCTTCCCTTTACCTTTCTTTTCCTTCATTTCTTCCTTTTCTTCATCTCTCTGGTGTTGAGAAGCCCCACCATGAAATCTTAACGTGATATTGAAAAAGAAAAAAAAAAATGAAGGACCAGAAAGAAATAACGAGCAAAAAATAATAAACCTGCTTCATTGTGTATAACAAAATCCTATAATGTAAAGAGAGAGAGAGAGAGAGAGAGAGAGAGAGAGAGAGAGAGAGAGAGAGAGAGAGAGAGAGAGAGAGAGAGAGAGAGAGAGAGAGAGAGAGAGAGAGAGAGAGAGAGAGAGAGAGAGAGAATGATGCTGGTCGTAATACAGAGTACAGTAAGACATGCAGTGATACAGAAGGAAGGAAAGTGAGGAGTTAGGGAGGCTGGGTGGGAGGAGGGAAGGAGTGTATTTGAAGAGAGGAAAGAAGGAAGCGAGAGAGGGAAGGAGGAAAGTCGAAAACTTTAAAGGAAGGGGTTGCAACACAGAATGATAGGAGGGTAGGAGGGCAGTAGTGGGAACAGCTGAGAGGGGAGAAAATGTGATAAATGGAAATAAGAGAAAGATAAGGGTGAGAAGCAAGGGAAATGAAAACACAAACGAAAAAGAGAAATGAATAAATGAAGGAGATATGTAACGAAGGGAGAGAAAGGAGAGTAAAAGGGGAAGCATACGAGATAAAGGGGATAAAGATGCTATTTGGATATGAAATAAAAATAGTGAGGGAGGACTCTTAGTAACTGAATTGTTGCGCCTTGCTTAGCTCTGTCTCCTTTGTCTTTATCATGGCTCCACTTTTTCTTTCTGGCACACAAGACTGGCATTTGGGCAACACCGCCCGACCTTACCTCTCATAAACTTAGCATCTTTATCGATTGTTCTGCGATGCTGAGAAATAGATCGAAGAAAAGTGATGCATAAATTAAGTTGCAACAGACTTGAGCACATTTTCATCAAAGAACAGTGGGCATAACTTTGCAAAGCGTCTTACTTTATCATGTTATTAGACACCTACCGTGATCATGTCTTCCGTCTTAGTGCAGTCTTAGCTTTCGAAGAAAGACCATTAATAAAAAATACTTTGTGACCTGAATGTGTATATTTCTATAGACCACTGAAATGAGTTTTCGCCTACATTTTTCGCATTGATTTTGCAGAATTATTGTTAAATTTTACTTAGCATGAAAACTTCAGTGAAAACTATAATAACCTTCACTATAACTTACTATAACAAAAAAAGAAAAACTGCCGAAGAGCTTTAGAATAGAGTCCAGGATATGCTTTAGTTAATTGTTCCTTCCTAGATCTCCCTGAGGAGCATCATTACTTTTTTTTATACTAGAACGATCCAACTAATCATCACTACCACCATGCAAGAATGTACTGGATTATTCTATTCCCATGAAAGCCCTATTTTCTCATACATTTCACAACGGTAGCGTTTCAAACATGTACGTACACGTGTGTGTTAGTCAGTGAAAAAAAGGAAGAAGGAAAACAGGAAAGCAGAAAAGATAAAATAATTCTTACATGTGTTGAACAAATGGATAAAGCAGCAACACAGCAGGTCCTCTCTCACGTGGAAATATAATTATACATCATATAATTGCATTGGAAACGAGAGGAAGTGCCAAAACGTTCTGATATGAAGATATTTCAATCGACGTCTGTTTCCATCTATCTGCTATCGACACTTACAAAAAATATAGTATAAAATACGAAAAAAACAAAAGGTTCATATGACAAAAAAAAAAAAAAAAAACAGTGCATGATGTAACATAACAATTTTATGTAGTCTGCTCTGTCTGGTAATTCTGATTGATATTTTATTGATTAAAGAAAAAACAACATGTACAGATTGTAAAATGCATTCTGTGATGGGATGCACGAGAGATAGAGAAGGGAAAGAAGGAATAGGAAATAAAGAGGGATTGAAAGCGGAGGGAGAGACAGAGGAGGGATGGAAAGGGAGAGCTGGGGAAGCAGAATGTGAAAGAAAAGGAATGAAAAGTGTGGATAACGCAGATGTAAGACTGAGAAAGAAGAAATGGAGCAACAAAAGGTGAGAAACAGAGAAAACTGGGACAACAGAACTCTTACTAGTATTATAATGTAACCTGCCTGACTGGCTTTATCATAAATGAAAAAGAGACAAGCCAGTAAAGGAGAAGGTTCCTCTCTCCTTTCCCTTTTTAAAGACACGTTCATCAGAAAATAACATGGAAACGCAATAACTGATTAAACAACATACGCATTTTCCATTTTTATAAGTCAGAGAAAAAGAAGAAGACTTCTGTACCACATCACAAATCTGGTTGCTACATTTACCAAATACCTTAAAAATACATAATGAGAATGCAATGCAACTCATCAGAGGAAACATTTACTTGTGCAGAGGAAGAGGAGCAAAACAATACTCCTGCTGTAACGGGTGAGAGAAATACACACAGAAAACCAGCAAAAATTTATAGCAGTGACCGCAGTGTGAGTTGTGTGAGTGATGGATATTGACACAGGTAGTCGCTATTGCAGGCGTAAAATATTTAACCAAATCTTTTTGATGAAACTAATCGATGCCGCACTTACAGTTCTCGATCGTAAAATGTTCTATTGACTGAAATGCGACTTGTGGACGAAGAAGATATCTGTGTTAGACACACTTTGGTTGACAAGTTTGTTCGTACATACAGAGCTCACCTAATAAACAATATAAATAGAATATTGAGCCTTCAATAAGAGCTGTGTTATTGTTATAGGAAGAAGACGTCAAAAAGGAATATGAGGGAAACAAGTACGAGTATAAAGAGGAGTGAGAATGAAGAACGGGAACGAGACCAGGGAGGAGGAGGAGGAGGAGGAGGAGAAGGAGGAGGAGAGGAGAACGACAATCACGTCGCAATAGTTATTTTATTAATAAATATTACACAATTACGTACAAACCCACACACACACACACACACACACACACACACACACACACACACGCGTAGTGTTGTGGTTAGCACGCTCGACTCAAAATCGAGAGGGCCGGGTTCGAGTCCCGGCGCGGCGAGGCAACTGGGCAAGCCTCTTAATATGTGGCCCCTGTTCACCTAGCAGTAAATAAATACGGGATGTAACTCGAGGGGTTGAGGCCTCGCTTTCCCGGTGTGTGGAGGGTGTTGTGGTCTCAGTCCTACCCGAAGATCGGTCTATGAGCTCTGAGCTCGCTTCGTAATGGGGAAGACTGGCTGGGGGACCAGCAGAAGACCGTGGTGAATTACACACACACACAGTGGTTAGCACACTCGACTCACAATCGAGAGGGCCGGGTTCGAGTCCGGTAAGCGGCGAGGCAAATGGGCAAGCCTCTTAATGTGTGGCCCCTGTTCACCTAGCAGTAAATAGGTACGGGATGTAACTCGAGGGGTTATGGCCTCGCTTTCCCGGTGTGTGTTGTGTGTTGATGTGGTTTTAGTCCTACCCGAAGTTCGGTCTATGAGCTCTGAGCTCGCTCCGTAATGGGGAAGACTGGCTGGGTGACCAGCAGACAACCGAGGTGAATTACACACACACACACACACACACACACACACACACACACACACACACACACACACACACACACACACAGAGAGAGAGAGAGAGAGAGAGAGAGAGAGAGAGAGAGAGAGAGAGAGAGAGAGAGAGAATGTGTACTAAAAGCCTCACTACCTTTCTCTTGTCCCAACACAATACTCTGTACACCCACATCTCCCTGTCACTTCCCCCTGCCCTTCTCCCTCCCACCGGGCTGCCTCTCTTCCAACCTCCACCTCGCAGCAGAGTGGCTTCCTCTTCCTTCTCTTCCACTTCCTCTTTTACCACTATACCCCATTTCCAGGACTAGTCTTAGCACTCTTATTGCCTCTACTTCAAAGAGAATTTACTTACGTTGTCCTGAAGGGAGGAAGGGATAGAAGGAGGGAGAAATGGAAGGAGACGTCAGGAAGGGAAGAGAAGGAATGAGGAAGAAGAGAAAAAATGGAAGATGGAAACAAGGAAAATGTGAAATTTCTAGGAGGATCTATGTACACCATTAAAGTTCAGTTCTTTAGTACTCTTGCCTTTGAAGATTCCTCCTTCTCCTTCTCCTCCTCCTCCTCCTCCTCCTCCTCCGAGTACTTGTTCTCCTCCTCCATCTAACATGTGACACGCCTCAGTTTTACCTGTCCTTCGTTAGAGTCCACCTGTCCTTTGTTTCCTACCTAGATAAGTAATATGGCAGCATCTTCTCACTTTTACTTTGATTTTTTTTTTCAGCTATTTGTGTACTTTTAATATATTCTATTCTCTTTTTATATCTTTCGTTCCTTTATGCACTCCTTTTACTACCGCTTCTGCTATTACTACTATTGCTGCTGCTACTGCTGCTGCTAATTACTACCACTACTTTTACTACCACTACGATTACTACTACTATTACTACTGCTGTTGCTACTACTACTACTACTACTACTACTACTACTACTACTACTACTACTACTACTACTACTACTACTTTTACTACTACTGCTATTACTGCCTCTATTATCAAGACTAAATTGGTGACTGATGCAGAACTATCACAGGACTTCCCTGTCAATTCAGCCTTTGTTAAAAGAAAATCATCTTTAACCAGCTTCCATCTATTCTCAAGATAAGGGACATTAAGAACGTCTTTTTGTTTTTTGTCTCAAGAAAAAAATAGACAAGAGAGAAAACTGTAGAGTTAGAAGAAAGTATTGAGGTCGTTTAGATAAGAAAGGGGAAAAAAATGAGCAGAGTAGATAGAAGAGGGGAAGGTGACATATTAAGACAGATGAACAGGTAGAAGAGATATCTAAAGAGATAAAACTATTTCATCAAAAGGTGATTACAGATGGAATTGTGGTCTCTGCACTTTTATAATTGAAAATTTGAAAGTAACAATACCTCAATATCTGCATGCGTTATATGAAAGTATAAAGGCGTATTTACAATCAACCTTTTGAAAGTAAATATCTACCTTAAATACAAATGCATGTGTGCCTGTTTTATTCCCTCGAACATTAATGCTTTACCAAACCGATTGAAATAATAATTCGAACAGTAACACCAGGATGTAAAATATGTAGAGGCGCATTTACAAATAAAACCGTGAAAGTGAAAATTCACCTCAATTATTTGCATGTATCAATTCTATCTTTTCGCACAGCAGGTATTGGCCGAATTGATGGAAAAAAAAAAAAAAGAAAGATGGAATTCCAGCAATAACACGAAGAGTTCGCCACGTTCTCTCGGCGAGATGAATGCAAGGAAATACTGAGACAAGACAAACCTAAGTTTAGAATTTATCGATTTAGGTAACGTTAGGTTAGTTCATGTAATGACAGGTCAGGTTACCTTACATATTTGTGGAGAAGGGGATTAGGATTATGGAACTACCAAGAGAGAGAGAGAGAGAGAGAGAGAGAGAGAGAGAGAGAGAGAGAGAGAGAGAGAGAGAGAGAGAGAGAGAGAGAGAGAGAGAGAGAGAGAGAGAGAGAGAGAGAGAGCGAGTGTGTGTGTGTGTGTGGGTGGGTGGGTGGGGGTGTGTCACATCTAGAAATACGAACAAAATATATCAAAATATAAGCCTAATAGACACGACTACCTTTGAAGATGAAGAAGAGAACAAAGGTGGGAAGGAGGGCAAGACAGACCAGAATAAGAAGAAGAGGAGGAGGAGGAGGAGGAGGAGGAGAAAGAGGAGGAGGAAAGAAGAGAAACAGTAGGTTCTCTTCAGTGTAGATAAAGTGAAAAGAAGTGAGAACTATCATGCCCCAATTCCGTCTCTCTCTCTCTCTCTCTCTCTCTCCCGACCAGGATGTAGCGAAAACAAACGTGTAACACACAGTAAACCTTCAAGTAGATTCAGGCCTATGTAAATGATACACCTAAGGAGAACATTGTATGTATACATAAAACACATACATCCAAACATACATACATGGAAGACATTATAGATGCACACAAAGAAAGGAGACAAAGACACAAAGACGAACTATGTAAATGATTCGCTGAAAGACCGACTGAACGCAGACATACACACACACACACACACACACACGTTATTGTACGCACAATTACTCCCTTCTCTTCATTTTTTATTATTCATTTTTGATGCACATGTTCTTTTATTTGCCATGGGACGCGAAGGTAGAAGGACTGGAGAGAGAGAGAGAGAGAGAGAGAGAGAGAGAGAGAGAGAGAGAGAGAGAGAGAGAGAGAGAGAGAGAGAGGAAATGCAGCAATCTTTGTCACAAACTCTCTCTCTCTCTCTCTCTCTCTCTTAATTGCAGGAAATCATCTTTTGTCTTAATCTCACCGAGGCGTTGGAGAAATACAGTTTAATCAGACTTGCTGTCTGTCTTATTATCTCCTCTCGCTTCCTCGTTTATTCAACTTCTCCCATTCACACACATTTTCTTTCAGTAGGCGAGATTATGGGCCTGTCTGGGGTTTCCTTTGCGCCAACGGATATTCCTAGTTTTACTTCAAACGCATTTGCATGAGTAAAGAGTGTTCGTGCTTTTGTCAACATTTTTCTATTTATTTATTTTTTTCTTTTTGTGAGTGTGTGTGTGTAATTTATCAATTAATAAGTAGGAAAGCAAGTAAGTAAGTAAATACATCTACTGCCGTAAGACAAGGTATAGAGAAGTTATACATATTCAAATGCACATATGACTCTATAGAGCCCCAGTCCATCGAGCCGAAGCTTCATGATCAACAGTTTTAAATAATTTACGAAATCACAGATACCAATAGGATTTGTTTAAACTATATTTTTGCAAGGAGATAAGATAAATTATTATTATAAAACTATGTATGAATGTATAATGAATTGAAGGAAGTAGTAACATATTTTCATATGCAGGAGGGATAACTGGCCTAGGGCAAAAAAAAAAAAAAAAATGAAAAAAAAAAATGAAAAAAGCCCACAGAATTACCAGTTCCCCTAAAGATCATATAAGTTATTCAAATTCAGGGACAAATGTCTTAAAACCTTCCACTTTAAGGAGGTCAAGTCGTAGGAAGGTCGAAATACAGAAGCAGGCAGGGAGTTCCAGAAAAAAATATGTATGATTGGGAGTACTGGTTAACTCTTGCATTAAATAGTTGGACAAAATGGGAGTTAGAGGAAGAAAAAGGCCTTGTGCAGCCAGGCCACAGGAGGAGGGAAGGCATGCAGTTAGCAAGATCAGTAGAACAGATAGCATGAAAATAGCGATGAAAGATAGAAAGAGATGCAACATTCCGGCGTTCAGAAAGAATCAGTCAGAGGAGAGGAGTTGGTGAGAAGAAAAGCTTTTCATTCCATCCTATCTAACAAAACTGTGTGAGTGGAATCCTGCCCCCCCACCACCCAACATATTAAGGGTACTCCATACAAGGATGGATAAGGCCCTTGTACAGAGTTAGCAGTTGAAGGGACGAGAAAAACTGGCGGAGACGCCTCAGAACGCCTCACTTCATAGAAGCTGTTTTAGCAAAAGATGAGATGTGAAGTTTCCAGTTTGGATTATGAGTAAAGGACAGACCAAGGATATTCAATGTAGAAGATGGGGACAGCTGAGTGTCATTGAAGAAGAGGGGGTAGTTGTCTGGAACGTTGTGTTGAGTTGATGGAGGAACTGAGTTTTTGAGGCATTGAACACTACTAAGTTATCTCTGCCGAAATCAGGAATCTTAGAAAGATCAGAAGTCATGCGTTCTGTGGCGTCCCTGCATGATTTGCTGACTTCCTGAAGGGTTAATCATCTCTGAAAAGACGTGGAAAAATGTAGGGTATCATCAGCTTAGGAGTGGATAAGGCAAGAAGCTTTGTTAAGATCATTAATGAATACTAGAAAGAGAGTGGGTGACAGAACAGACCCCTCACTGTTAGAAAAAATGGGTAAAGTAAAGGCAAGAAAAGGTTAAAACTAGTGTCCCAAATAGCACACCTTTTAATGGGTAAATTGCACACAGTTTACCCTTTTGGAAAAATGGGTAAATTAAAAGTAATTTACCCTTTTTAAAAAGGGTAAATCAAGAATTTTTTCCCCCTTTTGCAGGGTAAACTAAAATGCTGATATACCCCTATGGGACATATTTTACCCTTTGTTGGGTAAAATTTGGTGATGATTTGCCCCTTAGTCACCTCATTTACCCTTTTCAAAAAGGGTAAATCAAGATTTTTTTTTCCCTCCTTTTGCAGGGTAAACTGGAATGCTGATGTACCCCTATGGAACATAGGGGTACATCAACCTTTTCTGTTGGGTAAAATTTGGTTATGATCTGCCCCTTGGTCATCTCATTTACCCTTTAATAGGATAAAAACTGGTTCTCATTTACTTTTCAATTGTGGTATATTCAAGATCACGCACCCTTTTCAATATACCCTTCCATTCAGTGAAATGAAATACTCATTGGTCTTTATTTTCTTTTAACTGTATATATATATATATATATATATATATATATATATATATATATATATATATATATATATATATATATATATATATATATATATATATATATATATATATATATATATATATATATATATATATATATCCTAAAGGAAAGGAATTACAAAACATAAATACAGCATATATATTTAATATTGAGTAAACATATGAGGATGATGATGATGATGTGTAAGGTTACACAATTGAATTTTTTTGGCCCATGACATTACTGTTGCTGGAACCTTTGGGCTTTCTTTGAAAATTACTTTTTTTCAAAAAACAACACTGTATTTTTTATTTCTTTTGGGTACTGGAGCCTAAACACCCAAAAACAATGAAAAAGGGCTTCAAACCCTGCACTAAATTTTGTGATCTTTGTCACAAAGATGGGCTCCCCGTTGATGAACACCTGAATGTCCTTCTGTGCCACCAACGTAGGGGATGGAGACCTGATCATCTGGGGAATGTTAAAAAACTGTTATTAGTACGTATACTTTTTTTTTTTTACGTAACAATGGTGTGGCCAAGGACAAAAAAAAAAAAAAAAAAAAAAAAGGATCTGAAAGAAAAAGCCCGCTCCGATGGCCATACCCTGCAGAAAGCGAAAGTCCAATTAGCGGAGCTGGTGTCTCGGTGTCCCTTTCTTGAAAAAGCTTAAGTCGTAAGGAGATGGAAATACAGACATAGGTAGAGAGTTTCAGAATTTACCAGTGAAAGGGATGAAGGAGTGAAGATACTGGTTAACTCTTGCATTAGGGAGTTGGGCAGAAAAGTAATGAGAGGAAGTAGAGTCTAGTGGGGGCCATTGGCGGAGTGGACGGACACAACTATGCTCATAACTCCTCAACGAGTCATTTGCGCCGAAAAGTGTCTTAGAATAGTGTGTACTGTCTATTAATGCACTCCTTTCTCAAAAAGGGTTCTGGGTGTTAATGTAAAAATATACCTTAAGTTATGCTATGGAGAAACTTATGGCTAAACCCAGAATACTATGCCTACATGAAGTTAATTATTCCAACCCTAACCTAAACCTAACTTAACGTAACCTGACGCGTTCAAGAGTAACTGGGACAAAACCCTACAAGGCTTGGTAAATTCGCGTCCATTACACAACCGCTGTCTATTTCACTAGTTTTGTTTTGCTTTTTATGCTGAATGCGTTTTTCAAGCTACACATATAACAGCCAACGTTTCCTAGCACAGCAAGGGCACCCGGAAAACACAGGAGGGTACTTACAAAGAGAGCAGGGGCGATGTGTAGCGGAATAAGTCTTCACAAGGGGCAGACAACGTCCAACACATGCGGGGGAGGCGGGAGCTTCTTGATTTGAGGGTATGGCGCGCGTCTTCTTCCTCACAGAGCTGGTCGACACGCGCGCAGCGGAATCCGCGACGCATAAACACGAAAAGAATATATATATATATATATATATATATATATATATATATATATATATATATATATATATATATATATATATATATATATATATATATATATATTTCAGGTCGTACACCGAAAATCCATCACCAGCAGCTACATGGCAGCAGTGAAAACGTGCCAAATGCCACCAACTCGTTTTATTAAATAGCTGTTTCTTTATTTTTCTTAAGAAACATGTAAATTTGCGGAATTATCAATTCGTATGTCATATTTATGACGCAAACCCTGTTTTACAAAGAAAAGAATACCTAAATAAGTGATGCATTGAAACTTAATGTGGAAATGAAAAGGTAATTTACAAAGGGTAATTATGAACAAGATTTACCGTTACAGAAAAGGTTAGGTATGGGGAAAAGGTAAATTATACACCCAATTTACCTATTTCACCAAGTTTACCTTGGCCTCATACAAATTTACCCTTATCTTACCCCATATTTTTTACAGTGCTGAGGAACACCACTGTTAATAGATTTAGGAGAACAGTGGTCGTTTACCACGGCTGCAATAGAACGGTCGGAAAGGAAACTTGAAAGAATGTTGCAGACAGAAGAATAGAAACCGTAGGAAGGCAGTTTTGAAATCCAAGCTTTGTGCTAGACGCTATCAAAAGCTTTTGATATGTCTAACGCGACAGCAAAAGTTTCACCGAAATCTCTAGAAGAGGATGACCAATAATCAGTCAGGAACGCAAGAAGGTCACCAGTAGAGCGACCTTGACGGAAGCCATACTGGCGATCAGATAGAAGATTGTGAAGTGACAAATGTTTGAGAATCTTCCTATTGATGATAGATTCAAAAACTTTAGATAAGGAAGAAATTAAATATATAGGGCGGTAGTTTGAGGGATTAGAACGGTAACATTTTTAAGAAACAGGCTTAATGTGGGTAAACTTCTAGCATCAAGGAAAGGAAGAAAACGATAAGCATAGTTGAAAGAGCTTGACCAGGCAAGGTGCAAGCACGGAAACATAGTTTTTGAGATATATATGGGAGACCCCATCAGGTCCATAAGCCTTCTGAGGCTTTAGGCCAGCGAGGGCATTGAAAAAATCACTATGAAGAATTTTAACTGTAGGAATGAAGTTGTTAATAAAGATTTGAAAGATAAGTTCTGTTTTAGAGTCAGATGTGATGGCATTGTACCATCAAGATGATATAAAGGAGGGAAAGACGAAGATGTAAAGTTATTGGAGATGTTTTTTGGCCAGATACTAACATACTGTATATTCTATAATAATAATAATAAAAAAATAAAAATAAAAATAATAATAATAATAATAATAATAATAATAATAATAATAATAATAATAATAATAATAATAATAATAATAGTAGTAGTAGTAGTAGTAATAGTACTACTAATAATAATTGTAATTATAATAATAATAATAATAATAATAATAATAATAGTAGTAGTAGTAGTAGTAATAGTACTACTAATAATAATTGTAATTATAATAATAATAATAATAATAATATTAATAATAATAATAATAATAATAATAACAATAAAAAATTAATAAGAATAATAACAATAATAGTAATAATAATAATATTAATAATAATAATAATAACAATAATAATAATAATAAAAATATAATGATAATATTATTATTATTATTATTATTATTATTATTATTATTAACAATGATAATAATGATAACCCCAAAAATAATAACAATAATGTAATGAAAGAAAGTAATTAACATTTTGTTGATGCAATAGGTATTTCTTGATTTCCTGTTTAAGCCATTATCTAGTAGATATAGGATAAAGTTTTAAATCAAGAGGTAAATAATAAAACAATTTTGATCCGAAATTAACCACACTGTTTTTAAATAATATTGTTTTGAAAATTATATTTACTTCGTTACTTTTAGTGTGAGATACATTATAAACTAATTTAGATACTCTCTTTTATCCTATTTTCTTATCTCTAATAACATGTGAAAAATTCTTGAATAAAAGGAAATTTTGAAAGAATATCCCGATTAATTATTTCAGTTACAGAATCGAACTTCCCAAGGAAATAAGTAGATCGAAAAAATTTGTTTTGGGCTTTTAGTAATTTATGTAACAAAAATGGCTATGTGCACATCCAAATAGGAACACTATGTTAAGTGTGGATAACATAAGGTGTAGTAGATACTGATCATAGCATAGTGTGTGTGTGTGTGTGTGTGTGTGTGTGTGTGTGTTTACTATTTTAGCTATATGTATACTAAATCACCCGTCACGAGTTGGAAAATCTGAGTGACACTAGTAAAATGCATTAATGTGACGAAGTGAGCATATAAAAAAAGGAACTACACCTTCAAATGTTAGGCAAAATTATTGAAAAATTTTGATCGAGATCTTTAAGTTCCTGGACGCAAAACCTCTGAGATTGCTATATGTAGGACTGATGTTTTCTTGTGTTTTCCCTTACTTTATGTTCTGAAGACAATAACAAGGGTACACTATATTCTGTGGTCTTCTATGGTCTTCAGAACAGTGCTATGACAAACTATAACATCAAAACGATGTCATTTCTGAGATGATTAAGATACTTCTGAGTAGAGAGAGAGAGAGAGAGAGAGAGAGAGAGAGAGAGAGAGAGAGAGAGAGAGAGAGAGAGAGAGAGAGAGAGAGAGAGAGAGGCACAGAATAAGGAAAGGAAGTAAATATCAGTATACATAAATATAATTTTTATATAGGTTGTCAAAAGAGGGCGAATCAAAATAACTTTGGGTTGAAGAAAGAGAAAACGGCTTAGCTTGGCAAGGGATGGGAAAAAATGGGTTACACGTATTCCTTGAATGTGTTTCCCTCTGGTACAGGGCTTATGGCAAAACATGGACAAGCATAGCCTCTTCTGCCGCCCTGTCCTCCTGCCAACACGTGATATCATCCATAAATCTAATATTGTCGTCTATATGATTCTCGCTCTCTCCTGTTCTCCGCGTGTCAGTAAAGGTGACTGATTTATTGCTCAGACTTGGAACATTTTCAAGCTGAAATTCATCAAACTGTTAACCGGATCTCTTTGCTTGCTACCTCTCCGCGTGCCTGCCACAGTGACTGACTGCTGACTATTTATCTGACTCGACTGACTGAATGAATAGTGAGTGAGTCACTGACTGAAATGGAAGCCCGTCTGATATTCCCTCCGTCAGTTAAATAATAAATTTCCTGGAAAATATGAAAAGCTGCAGGTCAAAATCGATATGGAAATATAATTTTCTCTACACAGCTTCTGGAAATAAAGGAAGTTAAACATATAATAAAATATATCATCATATCGCTTTAGTGTCCATGGCAAAAAATATCGTTTTATATGTATAGGCATAGTTTCTTGATATTCAAATTCACGAACTTTCTTGTGGCAGAGAGAAAGGTAAAGTTAACTGCTATAAGACACACTCCAGAGTTTTACTTGAAAACTGAATTGCACCACACGAATTTTCTTTCCACAGCAAAGATATTAATTTTCATTCCTGACCATTTCAAAAATTTTCCAGTGGACGTACACCTGCTCGTGACTTTCAGGTTTCTGGCAGTAGATCTCTCTCTCTCTCTCTCTCTCTCTCTCTCTCTCTCTCTCTCTCTCTCTCTCTCTCTCTTGCATATGATTCTAATATTTCATCGTAACTTCCTCTCTTCATTTCCTCTTTCCTCGTGAACCCTTTCACCTTCAGTTCTTCCTGTTCCAAGTGTGATCCTTTCTTTTCATCCAAACTCTTACCTCTTCCTCATGGCACGAACCTCTTGTATCCCTTGCCATTCTTCTTCCGTCATGTCTTTGCCTCTAACCTGCCTTACCCCACCCCTCTATCACAGAACCTCCTCTTCTTCACGAGACGCCCTGAAAAGCTCCAAGCAAATTACCCAAACGTCTAAACTTTCCTGACGGGCTCACTGAAGTCGTTTCGAGCACATGTACCTTTTGCGGGCGCTCCTCTTTCGGGCTCTGTGAATGTCTTCTCTAATTTTTTTTTTTTTTTTTTTTACATTACAAGGGCACTGGCCAAGGGAAAACAGTGTTGGAAAAAAAAAAAATCCCGCTGGTTGCCAGGCCCTGTTTAGAGGAAAGTAGGAGAAAGAAAAAACAAAAAAAAATCTAAAAGGAGGGTCCAGTTAACGTAAGAGGTGTCTTGACACTCCTCTTTTGAAAGAGTTTAAGTCATAGGCAGGTGGAAATACAGACACAGGTAGAGAGTTCCAGAGTTTACCAGTGTAGGGAATGAAGGAGTGAAGATACTGGTTAACTCTTGCATTAGGAAGATGGACAGAATAGGGATGAGAAGAAGTAGAGAGTCTTGTGCAGCGAGGCCGCAGGAGGGGAAGGCATGCAGTTAGCAAGTTCAGAAGAGCAGACAGCATGAAAACAGCGGTAGAAGACAGATAAAGATGCAACATTGCGGCGGTGACTTAAAGAATCAAGACAGTCAGTTAGAGGAGAAGAGTTGATAAGACGAAAAGCTTTAGATTCCACCTTGTTTAGTAAAGCTGTGTGTGGATCCCCCAGACATGAGAGCCATACTCCATACACGGGCGGATAAGGCCCCTGTACAGAGCAAGCAGCTGGGAGGGAGAGAAAAATGGACGAAGACGCCACAGGACACCTAACTTCTTGGAAGCTGATTTAGCAAGAGTAGAGATGTGAAATTTCCAGTTTAGATTTTTAGTGAAGGATAGACCGAGTGTGTTTAATGTAGAGGAGAGGGAAGTTGAGTGTTATTGAAGAAGAGAGGATAGTTGTCTGGAAGGTTATGTCGAGTAGATAGTTGTAGAAATTGAGTTTTTGAGGCATTGAACAAAACCAGGTTTTCTCTGCCCCAATCAGAAACAAGTGAAAGATCAGAAGTTAGGCGTCCTATAGCATCTCGCCTTGAGTCATTTAATTGTTGTTGGGTTGGGCGTCTGTTGAACGCTGTTGAATAATGCAAGGTGGTATCATCAGCATAGGAGTGGATAGGGCATTGAGTCAGATTTAGGAGATCATTGATGAATAATAGAAAGAGAGTGGGTGATAGGACAGAACCCTGTGGAACACCACTGTTGATAGTTTTAGGGAAGAACAGTGACCGTCTACTACAGCAGCAATAGAACGATCGGAAAGGAAACTGGAGATGAAGGTACAGAGAGAAGGATAGAATCCGTAGGAGGGTAGTTTAGAAATTAAAGATTTGTGCCAGACTCTATCGAAGGCTTTCGATATGTCAAGGCCGACAGCAAAGGTTTCACCGAAGTCCCTAAAGAGGATGACCAAGATTCAGTTAGGAAAGTAAGAAGATCACCAGTAGATCTGCCTTTACGGAAACCATACTGGCAATCAGAGAGAAGGTTGTGAGCTGATAGATGCCTCATTATCTTCCTATTAAGGATAGACTCAAAGGCTTTAGAAAGGCAGGAAATCAAAGCTATAGGGCGGTAGTTAGAAGGATTGGAGTGGTCACCTTTTTAGGGACAGGTTGAATGTGAGCAAACTTCCAGCAAGAAGGATAAATAGAAGTAGAGAGACACAGATGAAAGAGTTTGACCAGGCAGTGAGCGAGTTCGGAAGCACAGTTTTGAGAACAACAGGAGGGACTCCATCCGGACCGTAAGCCTTCCGAGAATCAAGGCCAGAGAGGGCCAGGAAAACGTCTTTATAAAGAATTTTAATTTTAGGGATGAAGTAGTCAGAGGGTGGAGGAGTAGGAGGAATATGCCCAGAATCATCCAAAGTTGAGTTGGTAGCAAAGGTTTGAGCGAAGAGTTCAGCTTTAGAAAAGAAGAGACAGCTGTAGAGCCATCTGGATGAAGTAAAGGAGGGAAAGACGAAGAAGTAAAGTTGTTAGAGATATTATTGGCTAGATGCCAGAAATCTCGAGAGGAGTTAGAATTGGAAAGACTTTGACATTTTCTATTGATGAAAGAGTTTTAGTAAGTTGGAGAATAGATTTGGCATGATTACGGGCAGAAATATATAGGGCATGAGTTTCAGCAGTTGGATGGCTACGGAACCGTTTGTGAGCCGCCTCTCTATCATTGACAGCACGAGAACAAGCAGAGTTAAACCAAGGCTTTTTAGCTTTAGGGTTAGAGAAAGTATGAGGAATGTATAGCTCCATGCCAGAGATAATCACCTCTGTTATGCGCTCGGCACAAAGAGAAGGATCTCTGACATGAAAACAATAATCATCCCAAGGAAATCAGAATAGTACTGCCTTAGTTCCTCCCACTTAGCAGAGTTAAAATGCCAGAAGCACCTCCGCTTAGGCGGGTCCTGAGGCTGCACTGGAGTGATAGAACAGGTAACGGAAATTAGATTGTGGTCGGAGGAGCCCAACGGAGAGGAAAGTTTAACAGAGTAAGCAGAAGGGTTGGAGGTTAGGAAAAGATCAAGAATGTTGGGCGTGTCTCCAAGGCGGTCAGGAATACGGGTAGGGAACTGCACTAGCTGCTCTAGGTCATGAAGGATAGCAAAGTTGAAGGTTTGTTCACCAGGTTGGTCAGTGAAAGAAGATGAAAGCCAAAGCTGGTGGTGAACATTGAAATCCCTAAAATGGAGATCTCAGCAAAAGGAAAGTGAGATAAGATGTGCTCCACCTTGGAAGTCAAATAGTCAAAGAATTTTACATAGTCAGAGGAATTAGGTGAGAGGTATACAGCACAGATGAATTTAGTTAGAGAGTGACATTGAAGTCTTAGCCAGATGGTAGAAAATTCTGAAGATTCAAGATTGTGGGCACGAGAGCAAGTGGTGTCGTTACGCACGTATGCGCAACATCCAGCTTTGGATTGAAAATGAGGATAGAGCAAGTAGGAGGGAACAGAAAAGGGGCTGCTGTCAGTAGTCACAGACAACTGTGTTTCAGTTAGGAAGAGAAGATGAGGTTTAGTAGAGGAGAGGTGGTGTTCCACAGATTGAAAATTAGAACGAAGGCCACGAATGTTGCAGAAATTGATAGTGAAAGTATTAGATGAAGTGTCAAGACACCCAAGGTCGACAGCAGAGGGCAGTCCGACCTGGGGACATTTATGGTCCCCTCCCAGAGGGGACTCCGAGGCAGGGCGTGGTAAAGCCATTATTAAATTTTTGATTTGAAGAGAGTGTAAAAGTGTAAGGTGTTGTAGTGTAGTGTAGGAAGTAGTAGAAGTTGTCTTTAGAGGGCAGGCTGCAGCTGCTCAATTGTATAAATGAGACCACAAAGGGAACCGGGAAGAGAGGACACGGGGAATCACTCAGTCTGCAGCACTGCCTACATCCCCGTAAGTACCTCTCCTGGAGTATTCCACCGGGCGGCAGGTGATGCTCTCATCAGCGTCCCAGAGAAGGCTGGGGCAGGCACGGAGGGTTTAACTTTACCTCTGAATTATCTAAGAGCCGTGGTGAGGAAGACGGTAAGCTGGAAACAAGGTGAAGCCTAAAACCAGCTGCTGAATGGCTGTGAGGCGCCGTCAGTTTAGGAGAGGCCGTGAGGGAAGAAAAATGAATATATACAAGGCGATCGAGTCCAAGATTTCCGCGTGAGTAAAAGATGAGGCGAGGTGATGGTTTTATTATTCAGTGGCGGCTGAGGCTGCATGAAGGACTTGACAGACTGCGCAGAGAATGGTAATGCCAGAGAGTGTATACACCCATCGCTGATTATCACTGAAAAACATAGAAGAAACACACATTGAGAACTTGTTTGTTGAGAGTGAGCTGAATTGACGAAATAAAACTAACCAAGCCTACAATCTCGGACTCGGTAGATCAC
>NC_059274.1:10554878-10567378 GCF_017591435.1 Portunus trituberculatus
ACTCCTCTGACAATAGTAAATTCTTTGACTATTTAACTTCCAAAGTGGAACACATTTTGTCCCTCTACCCTTTCGCGGAGATCTCCATTCTTGGGGATTTCAACGTTCACCATCAGCTTTGGCTTTCCTCTCCTTCACTGACCATCCTGGTGAACTAGCCTTCAACCTTGCTATCCACCATGACCTAGAGGAACTGGTGCAACACCCTACTCGTATTCCTGTACGTCTTGGAGACACGCCCAACATTCTTGATCTCTTCCTCACCTCTAATCCTTCTGCTTATGCTGTCACCCTTTCATCTCCGTTGGGCTCCTCCGATCACAATCTCATTTCTGTATCTTGTCCTATTTTTCCAATCCTCTCAGGATCCCCAAAGCGAAGGTGCCTCTGGCGTTTTGCCTCTGCCAGTTGGGGGACCTGAGGAGGTATTATGCTGATTTTCCTGGAATGATTACTGTTTCCGTGTCAGAGACCCATCTCTTTGTGCTGAACGCATAACAGAGGTGATAGTGTCTGGCATGGAGGCGTACATTCCTCATTCTTTTCTTAACCTAAACCTTCTAAACCTTGGTTTAACACAGCCTGTTCTCGTGCTATACATGATAGAGAGGTTGCCCACAAAAGGTACTTGAGCCTTCCATCTCCTGAATCTCATGCACTTTATATATCTGCCCGGAATCATGCCAAGTCTGTTCTTCAACTTGCCAAACACTCCTTCATAAATAGAAAATGTCAAAATCTTTCAAACTCAAACTCCCCTCGAGACTTCTGGCATCTAGCCAAAAATATCTCAAATAACTTCACTTCTTCATCTTTCCCTCCTTTATTTCATCCTGATGGCACCACTGCCATCTCTTCTGTCTCCAAAGCTGAACTCTTCTCAAAGTTTTGCTTACAACTCCACCTTGGATGATTCTGGGCTTGTCCCTCCTCTCCTCCTCCCTCTGACTATTTCATGTCTTCAATCAAAATTCTTCGTAATGATGTTTTCCATGCCCTCGCTGGCCTGAACCCTCGGAAGGCTGATGGACCTGGTCGGGTCCTTCCTATTGTTCTCAAAAACTGTGCTTCCGTGCTTGCACCTTGCCTTGCCAAAGTTTTTCAACTGTGTCTATCGACTTCTATCTTTTCTTCTTGCTGGAAGTTTAACTACATTCAGCCTGTTCCTATAAAGGATAACCGTTCTAATCCCTCAAACTACGTACCGTAATAGCTTCAATCTCTTGCTTGTCTAAAGTTTTTAATCTATCCTCAATAGGAAGATTCTCAAACATCTGTCACTTCACAATCTTCTATCTGATCGCCAGTATGGCTTCCTTCAAGGTCGCTCTACTGGTGATCTTCTGGCGTTCCTTACTGAGTCTTTGTTATCTTCTTTAGAGATTTCAGTGAAACTTTTGCTGTCGCGTTAGACATAACAAAAGCTTTTGATAGAGTCTGGCATAAAGCTTTGATTTCAAAACTGCCTTCCTACGGTTTCTATCCTTTTCTCTGCAACTTTATCTCAAGTTTTCTTTCCTACCGTTCTATTGCTGATGTGGTAGACGGCCACTGTTCTTTGTGGTGCCCCTCAGGGTTCTATCCTGTCACCCACTCTCTTTCTATTATTCATTAATGACCTTCTTAACCAAACTTCTTGCCCTATCCACTCCTACGCTGATGATACCACCCTACATCTTTCCACGTCCTTTCTGAGACGACCAACCCTTCAGGAAGTCAACAGATCACGCAAGGACGCCACAGAACCACTGACTTCTGATCTTCCTAAGAATTGCAATTGGGGCAGAGAATATCTAGTAGTTTTTAATGCCCCAAAACTCAATTCATCCATCTATCAACTCGACACAACCTTCCAGAATATTATCCCTCTTCTTCAATGACACTCAACTGTCTCCCTCTTCCACACTGCATATCCTCGGTCTTTCCTTTACTCATAATCTTAACTGGAAACATCACATCTCATCTCTTGATAAAACAGCTTCTATGAAGTTAGGTGTTTCGAGGCGTCTATGGTAGTTTTTTCGCCCCTCCAGCTGCTAACTCTGTACAAAGGCCTTATCCGCCCCCTGTATGGAGTACTCTTCGTATGTTTGGGGGGGTTTCAGTCACACAGTTTTATTACATAGGGTGGAATCAAAAGCTTTACGTCTCATCAACTCCCCTCCTCTGACTGACTGTCTTCAGATCCATTTCTCACCGCCGAAATGTTGCATCTCTCTTTATCTTTTATCGCTGTTTTCATGCTAACTATTCTACTGATCTTAATAACTGCATGCCGCCTCATCCTCCTGCGTCCTCACTACACAAGGCTTTCTCCTTCCACTCATCCCTATTCTGTCCAACTCTCTAACGCAAGAATTAATCAGTATTCTCAATCATTCATACCTATCTCCGGTAAACTTTGGAACTCCCTGCCTGCTTCTGTATTTCCGTCTTCCTATGACTTGATTTCTTTTAAGAGGGAAGTATCAAGACAATTGCTCCCTAATTATGACTAACTCTTTACTTATCTTTTAAAAAAATGAACACTCAAGCGGGACTTTTATTTGGTTTTAATATTATTGTGTTGCCCTTTGATGGCCTTCTCTCCTGCAAAAAAAAAAAAAAAAATACACACACACACACACACACACACACACACACACACACACACACACACACACACACACTCAGTGGTTAGAGCGCTGGCTTCACAAGCCAGATGACCGGGGTTCGATTCTCGGTGTGTCTCCTTTCACGTGTAGCCCCTGTTCATTTAGCAGTGAGTAGGTACGGGATGTAAATCGAGGAGTTGTGACCTTGTTGTCCCGGTGTGTGGTGTGTGCCTGGTCTCAGGCCTATCCGAAGATCGGAAATAATGAGCTCTGAGCTCGTTCCGTAGGGTAACGTCTGGCTGTCTCGTCAGAGACTGCAGCAGATCAAACAGTGAAACACACACACTAAAATAAATTGGTAAGACAAGTAAACAAAAAATCACTAAAAAACATTTATTAAGGTTATTTAAACAAACATATCAGTAATATATAGAAATTTGCTAATATAACAGATGCCTAGAGAGACAGATAGACAAACGCAAACGCCGACAGTTAATTATATATATATATATATATATATATATATATATATATATATATATATATATATATATATATATATATATATATATATATATATATATTCATTTATTTATTTATTTATTTATTTGTTTATTTATTCATATTGTTACGACCGTCAGATATTTAATTATATTGTAATGTATTTTAGGTTAAGTTGTGATGGCGTCCTGAGAGTAAAGGTTTTCGTTGTGTATTATTGTAATGCTCTCAGGACGGCCTTTCATATGTATGTATTATTTATCCATTTATTATTTCATTGTATGTTACGTTCGTATTTCGTGATTCGTATGTATATATTGTATTCCTGTACTTATATGCTTTGAGTGTACGCGGCTGTTTGTCGGGAGTTTTAGAGAGTGTCGTGACGTCACCTTTGTTTTTGTCCCTTTGTGAGAGAGAAGGCGATCGTGCCGCGTCCAATGAGAATCGCTTGAGGATCACGCCCTCTAGCAGATGTAGAGTGTTTAGACAATGGGTGCTCAGATTACATCATGTGACGTAACATTTTTCTCCTCGACAAAGGCTGGGGAACCAGCGGAGATCAGACCACAGGCAGGGGCCTTGAGGAACCACTCATCGCCGCCACTCCGCTCCCCTTATCTCTGTTCTTGGCTGAGTATAATTTCTTATTTCCTGATTCTGCTAGGATTCTGATTCTCTTTGGCACTTATATAGCCACTGTGAGTAGTGATGTGTGATTATTTTGGTGTTCTGGGTGTTAACCCTATATATATATATATATATATATATATATATATATATATATATATATATATATATATATATATATATATATATATATATATATATATATATATATATATATATATATATATATATATATATATATATATATATATATATATATATATATATATATATATATATATATATATATATATATATTATTTTTTTTTTTTTTTTTTTTTTTGTGGAGTTCTCTTTGTGCTGGCGTGAGGGACGCCAACCTGCCATTTTGTTGCCAAGAGTGTATTTGGGTGTTATTTTGGTTATATTACCTAGCAATCATAATATTTGCGGTGATTTACCTATTATTGTGTGTACCAGCCAGAGGGGAGGGTAAGTGTGTGGTGTAATTATTTACTTATTCCCTCTAATAAGTGTTGTACTTATTACTTACTTATTTTGTGGTCTCATATAATACTTTTTCACCCCTGAGCAGCTTAATTATTATATTCATTGGTGCTGATGAGTTATTTCTTTTGTGTATGTTGTTGTGAGCTGCAGGTGTGTTGACACCCCACGGGTGACATAATTTCAGTATTAAGCAGTTAGGTAAAATTTATTTTCTGATTTATCATATTTTTGGGGTGCTATATTTTTTGTGATTGCCATTATATTATTTATTTGGATGTGATTAACTCTTAAACTATCTTAAGGGCCTTAAGTTTAATGTTGATTGTTGTTAAGTTAACCTTGCTCTTTTTTGTGAAATTAATTATGTTAAGGATTTAAATTCCTTTTCCTAATCTTTCCTTATTTTATTATTTTTTAGTCCTCTTACACCCTTGAGATGTCTTTTGCGTTAAGAACTGATGCCATGAAGCCTAGTCACTCTTCACTTCTTTATCTTCATTTCTGTACTTTAGTAAGACTGATTTAACCTAACCAGTGACAGGTGCCTAGTCACTTGTGGGCACTTAGTCAGGCCTCTCATTGGGGTCGTAACAATGTATATATATATATATATATATATATATATATATATATATATATATATATATATATATATATATATATATATATATATATATATATATATATATATATATATATATATATATATATATATATATATATATATATATATATATATATATATATATATATATATATATATATATATATATATATGAATAGAATGACTAACACACACACACACACACACACACACACACACACACACACACACACACACAAAGCAAAGCAAATCGTACAAATGCATTCAAATCAGAAGAGAGAGAAAAAACACATACACGGAAGCATGAATTAAAACGACAACTTTAGCCGTGTCCAGTAACGGGTGCTCGCGAGGACACACACACACACACACACACACACACACACACACACTTTGGAAAGGTCACGGGGATCAAGTTTATGCAGCAAGGTTACATAAAGGGAAAATATAGAGTCCAGACTTAAACATAAAAAAGAATCTTTAAAAAAAAAACTTGAGTTAAGTTGGCAAACAAAAAAACGAACAAAAACTCACACCACAGCTCCATCATTATCAAGAGACGAATAGGCGCCTTCATCACAATCCACATTACTCTCACTATCATTAAGGCGGACAAGAAAAGACTAATAAAAACGAAGCAAAGAAAATGGGAAACTGAAGAAGGTGACTAATGTATTTGTTTTCTTGTCTTTTTTTTTTTTTTTGTGTGTGTATTACACCATCGTCAGTTTTTGTGTGATATAAACGGTTGGGCATTGATGTGTTCATTTCTTTTCTTGGTTTTGTTTTATTGTGGTATGTGTGTGGAGGTGGTGTGATGTAGAAACAATAATGAACAAAATAAATATATAACAATGTAAAAAAATGAATAAATAAACTCCATAAAAGTATTTTCGCTTGTGACTCACTCATATTTTATTTCATTCTTTTATTCTGTAAGCTTTAAATTCTCATCTCCAAACGCTCATTAACTAAGTATCCATTCTGAATTTCTTTGTTTTTTTTTTCTTTCGTCTATTTACCCTCTATACTCAAATTCTTCCTCAATAGTCCTTTGTAAGTACCTAAGTATTCAAGCATATATCAAAATCAACTGTCACTATACCTATTGGACTTGATCAAATCATAGATTTGTAACGTACCAAGTACCAAAACATACAGAAACGGAATAAAAACTATGAATGTCAGTGGAAGAGCATAAACTCTGTAACATACACCAGCTATCGATCTCACCAACACAGAAATACACACAAAACAAGCTGGTAAAACGATTCTACGATGTGTGAGGATCAAACATTCGTAGTAAATCAACAAATGTTACACTATATATACTTTGCAATATAACAATCCCTGTTATGAAATGAGTTTGACGTGGCCACTATATAAACCTTCCTTCTCAACAGAAATACAAATTCGCAAAGGGAAAACTATATTGATATCGTCCTTTGCTACTTCTTTTCCTTTTCCCTCATCACATTTTGAGCCTGTCAGACTTATAGAGGGGAGGCAGATAAGTTTCTTGCATAAGAGAGGAGGAGGAGGATGAAGAGGAGGAGAAGGAGGAAAGGAAGGAGAACGAAAGGTCGAAGAAGAAGGAAAAAAAAGAGGATGGGATAGTTAATGAGGAAGAAGAGAAAGTAACAAAGAAAATCAAAGAGTAAGAAAGGATTTTAAAAAAGGAGGAAGAAGAGGAAGAGGAAATGGAAGAGGAGGAGAAGGCAGCAGTAAGAGGAAGAGGAAGAAGGTAAGGAAGAAGAGGAGGGAGTGGGGAAGAAGAGAAGAAAGAAGAAGAGGAGGAGGAGCAGGAGGAGGAGGAGGAGGAGGAGGAGAAGTAAAACGACATGGAGGAAGAGGAGGTTGGGAGGAGGGAAGATAAACACAGGTAACCAAGAATGTATAACAGAAAGAATCAAGTTAAGCTTTACTCGTGATGTGTTTCTGTCCAGGCGACATAAAGACTGCAAGCAATTTACTTTGTCGCCTCCAGATGCAATTTTCTCTCGCTTTTTTCGAAATTTTGAAATGTCTCCATGTTTAGGTACAACACGGAATTGCCACTCTCTCTCTCTCTCTCTCTCTCTCTCTCTCTCTCTCTCTCTCTCTCTCTCTCTCTCTCTCTCTCTCTCTCTCTCTCTCTCTCTCTCTCTCTCTCTCTCGCTGGACCTTTGCCAAACCTTGATATCATACAAAGCATCAAGGGTTGGAGAGAGGAAGGAAAAGGAGGAAAGAAAGAAGGAAAGCAGAGATGTGAGAGGATGAATAAAGAGAAAAAGAATGAGAGACGTCGAGAGAAACGAAGGAAAAAAGCACAAGAAGGAAAAAACACATTTATGACCTTTTAATTTTCGTCTAAAGATATAAGCCGATTAGGTACAGCCAGATTACTTTTTTCCTTATTACTGCTACTTTCTCCACGTGTCTTGGAGATGAGGAAGAAGAGGGAAATGATTAGATGAGAACGACAGGAAGGAGGAATAAATGTAACGAGGAAAGAAGAAGGAATTAATGTAAAGGGAAGGGTGCTGGAGGGTGCGAAAGCAAAACCTAGATGAAGATAAATTCAATATAATAAAAAGAAACAAAATAAAATGAGGAAGAGAAAGAGAAGGGGAATGGTGGAGAAAAAAACAACAACAACGACGTGGAGAGATGAGGTGGTTGCGTAGGATGGCGTGGAATGTGCTTTTGTTATGTTGGAAGAGAAAGAGAAGGAAAAAAAGAAAGAGAAGGAGCAGGAGGAGATTGTGAAAAATAACGAAACTTAAAATATAAAAGACGCAAGAAAGAAAATTAGAACCAGTAGAAAAACGAAAGGGATGAAGAGGAGTTGCAGATTATGTGAAAATAAAGGGAAAAGAAGAGAAAACAAGACACTGGCCCAGAAGACTCTCGCCCTAAGAGAATGACGACAGTACAAGACAAGGAAGGTTACTTGATTAAATTTTGATAAGCAATAGCTCTCTCTCTTTCCTCTCCACCGCAGTACAGAACCCTCGTACTTCCGCCGCCTTCACCTCTCGGGACAAGAAAAACAAAAGCGGAACTAAAATATTACACACCTCCACGTTACAGGATAATACACGCGGTAATTCAGTGCCTCTTCCTTTCCTGTTTTAGAAAATGAAACACCATGGAGCCTTCAGTAGTACCCAGTTCAAAGGCCATTACCAATTTTTCCTGAAGGTGGAGAAGACCATACCTTGCGTTCCTCCAAGGCGAGCGTCCAGATCATCCAGTAAATTATTACCACGTGCCACCTAACACTCTCCTCTATTCTGAGTCTAACGTGTCCCCATTTTCTTTTAACGTCAGACTGTTTTCTTCCACGGTGAGCGGTGACATTTATATTTTCTTTTAAGCCGGGAGATTATGCGAAAATTACTTTGGTCTGGGATGAGATAACGCAAATTATTTCTCCTCGCAGGACAAACTATTACATCTCATTTTCCGTGACCTGCAGCCCATGATAAACACAATTTTCTTTCAGGAATAAAATTTGAAAAAAGAGAGAGAGAGAGAGAGAGAGAGAGAGAGAGAGAGAGAGAGAGAGTAAAACTACCATTTACAGTAGAGTGAATTAAAGGCTGAGAGGAAACTAAAACCGAGTTCCATGAGCGTAATTAGACCCAAGGAAGCAATTAGTTTGTTTCAGAAGAGAATTACACATGGTTACAGAAGCAGTGTGAGGCAGTGAACCAAGGGCGTCACGAGGCACCGACCGAAACACCACTTCTACCACCCTTCCAAGAATGAGAAAGGAACACTGATGACTGAATTTCTTCTCTCTCTCTCTCTCTCTCTCTCTGAATGAAGTGCTAGAAAAAAAACTTTCTTTACCCATTCACAAGTTGTCATTGAAGTGCAAAAGCCTCCTGCAACCAACAGATTCAAAAGATGAGGAGGAGGGAGGAGGAGGAGGAGGAGGAGGAGGAGGAGGAGAAGGAGGAGGAGGAGGAGATGCTGATACGGTTCATCAAGAAAACTGTTATGACGGTTACGATGACGACCACTATCACTTCCACTACTACTATGCTTACTACTACTACTACTACTACTACTACTACTACTACTACTACTATACTACCACTACTAATACTATTGATCGTATCTTTCCGAATATGATTTGAAAAGAGTGACTAGGTGTAAAATAAAAATTTTCAGTATTCTAATAGTCTTGTTTATTCACAAGGTACTTGCATCGAGAGAGAGAGAGAGAGAGAGAGAGAGAGAGAGAGAGAGAGAGAGAGAGAGAGAGAGACCCGAACTACTGAACTTTAAGGAAGGACATCAAAACAGTATCGAAACGAGCTCTACCAACTAGAAATAAAGAAAACAAAATCAACGACGCAGATGTAATATGAATTCTTCTGAAGTTTTGAAATACTGAGAAATAAATCCCTCCCCCACACACACATACCTACCCACACACACACACACACACACACACACACACACTTTCTGAAACGGATGGAAAAGACATTTAACTAAAGATGACAGAGTACGGACGCAAATACTGAAAATAAGAAAATTACGAAAACATAAAATAACATTACTATCACTGATAATATAAAAAACAACATTATGAACTTATATTTTCAAGAACAGCAAATATGACGAATGAAAATAATGATAAAGGAAATAGGGACAAGGATGAAGTAGAGATGGACAAATAAGGAGAGGAGATTAAGATGTGTAATACAGGAAAAATTGGAAGCAAAATGTTGGCGAAAGAGGAAGGAATGCGAGGTTCCTTAGGTACAGGAAGCAAGTAAAGGTAGCTGATAAGATGTTGAAAGGCCAATAAACGAGAATCTTAAGTATAAATCCTTGATCTGTATACCTAGAGTTTCCCTAATTTTGTTCACACACACACACACACACACACACACACACACACACACACACACACACACACACACACACACACACACACACAGGTCAGGCAAGGATGTTCAAGGAAGCAAGGTGAGTGGTGAGTTACCACCTGCCTGGGTATCGCAACACTGATACCTGGTCACTCCCTAACCACCGGATCTCCTTCACCCATCCACCGCCCTTCAGGTAAGCACTATCTGTAAACATCATGTCTCGTACTCTTAAGGCGATCGAAGAGCGGTACTTCTGTGATAAAAATTATTAATAGAATAAATCTGTAATAAAAATTTTGCGTGATGATAATTCTCTTATTATTTTTTCCCTCTTTTGACTCTAAGTTACTTTAAGACTTTAAGTATGAACAAGCGTTTTATTCAAATATCATTTATATATTCTGCTCACAATGTATGGTTTACTGCAGAATTAAACGTTCTTATAATGTAAGGTTGAAGGTTGGTGCTGATATCACAGCGATGATTTAGTATTTTGAGTGTTATTGTTGTTATTTATATCATTATTATTAATGTTGCTTTTGCTGTTGTTATTATTGTTATTATTACTATCAAAAATAATAACACTTATTATCATTATTATTATTATTATTATTATTATTATTATTATTATTATTATTATTATTATTATTATTATTATTATTATTATTATTATTATTATTATTATTATTATTATTATTATTATTATTATTATTATTATTATTATTACTATTATCATTGTTATTATGACCATAACTACAACCACTGCCACCACCACTACAACACAATTACTATCATTGATAAAACAACAATAACAACAACATCAGCATCAACAACAACAGCAATACCAACAACAACAGTAGCAAAAGCAACAACAATAAAAAAAACAACAACAAAACAACAACACCAGTATGACCAACACCAACATCAAACCAGTCCGCCATTACCATCACCACCTTTCACACCGCCATCATTGTGTATTCCGTTAGACTTTATACAATAACATGCACAAAAATACGAGTAGTAATTTGCGTCAACACAACGTATGCAATCTGAGCAACGCACGGGATTTACAGGCCAATAATGTACCAGAGGACGTGGCGGATTGCACTCTTTTCTTATTCCTTTTTGTTCCGCTGCTTATTGCTCCGTCTTGAATCTCTTGCGCGACCAGACCTTATTGCCATCTCTGCTCCTTGCTGCTGCTGCTTTTATGATAGTGGTGGCGGTAGTGTCAGATGTCGCACTGAAAGGTTGTGATACTAGGAACAATGCTAGTAGTAGGGATAGCGGTAATCATAGTCTTAGATATCGTAGTGTGAGAGGTTGTGATGCTAGAAATGGTTGTAGTAGTGGTAGTAGTAGTAGTAGTATGTAGTAGTATGTAGTAGTAATAGTAGTAGTAGTAACAGTAGTGGTAGTAGTAGTAGTAGTAGTAGTAGTAGTAGTAGTAGTAGTAGTAGTAGTAGTAGTAGTAGTAGTAGTAGTAGTAGTAATAGTAGTAGTAGCAGTAGTAGTAGTAGCAGTAGCAGTACCTCAAAAACAATCTATTTAATTTGTAATAATACTGTCACAAACTAATTAAATGCATCATTACACTGTATATATTTTTCAATAAAGTATCTTCCCGTCATTATTTATTTGCTAGTGTATGCATGACATGTCAGTTAGTCAGACAATGTTTCCGTTTGGTAGATTGTCCTTTATTATCTATGTACTATGTATAAATAATTATGTATGTCAGTGTACATGTCTCAAAAAGTTTTGTGGGTCAATGTGTCTGTGCTGTATGTATACTCAAGTACAAATTTCTCTCTCTCTCTCTCTCTCTCTCTCTCTCTCTCTCTCTCTCTCTCTCTCTCTCTCTCTCTCTCTCTCTCTCTCTCTCTCTCTCTCTCTCTCTTCCTGATGAAAATCTATTTGTTTCTGGAATTTACCCAACATCTATTTTCTGCAACACCTGGCAAAAACAACAACACACACACACACACACACACACACACACACACACACACACACACACACACACACACACACACACACATACACACACACACACACACCAGTAATACTCGAGATTTAATTTGGGGAAGCAATGAATCACTACAAATTTTACAGGGAAGCGAATATTGGTAGTCTACTCACTATTATTTTCGTGAAGTATTTTTTTTATTGCCAATTGAGACCTACAGGATTATATTATTGTGTTCTATATATTGGCATGAGGCGTGAATTATTGCATGCAACTTTGCTGTTCAACGCCGAAACCCATGAAAAAATAATGATGAAAAAAAAAAAACAATTCAGACATTAAAAGCAAAACGGTCCGATTAGGCATAACAAACAAACTGCAATTATTACTTCTTCTCATTAAGCTGTTATTGCTATTGCAGTTTTTTTTATTGTTCATTCATTTTGTTATTATTATTATTATTTTTATTATATTTATTATTATTAATATTATTATTATTATTATTATTATTATTATTATTATTATTATTATTATTATTATTATTATTATTATTATTATTATATTTATTAATATTCATGTTATTATCAATATTAATATTGTCATTATTATTGTTTTATTACTATTCATTTTGATAATAATGATAATAATAATAATAATAATAATAATAATAATAATAATAATAATAATTATTATTATTATAATAATAATAATAATAATAAAAATGAAAATAATGGTAATAATAACAATGATAATAATAATAATAATAATAATAATAATAATAATAATAATAATAATAATAATAATAATAATAATAACAATGATAATAATGATGATTATAATAATAA
>NC_059274.1:10572378-10589878 GCF_017591435.1 Portunus trituberculatus
GTGCTTTGCTATATATTGTTCTATATATTGTTTTCTTTTGTTTTTGACAATAATTTATATAAAATTGGATAATGAAAAAATGAATGAATAAAAAGTAAACGATTATCTATCTCCTATTTTCTTGACCCACGACATTTGTATCCTTTTTTTAATACAGAACAATATCTTTTCTCTAACTCAGGGATCACATTTTTTTGTCTTTTATAATGTGTATTACATTCTCCTCTTTTCTTCTGTTCTTGCGTAACTGTCTGTGTCTCTTTCTGTATCTCACGGTGAACATAAAATCATTCTCAGGAGTTTTCTTTGTTTCATGTTTTTTTTATTATCTGCCTCTCATCTTTTATTTTTTTACTTACCCCAGTAGTCTCTCTCTCTCTCTCTCTCTCTCTCTCTCTCTCTCTCTCTCTCTCTCTCTCTCTCTCTCTCTCTCTCTCTCCCTTCCTCATTTAATTTAGTACAGCCACAATGTATCGTGACCTTTCTTCTTTGTTATTCTCCGTAACACAATCTCTATCTTATCCTTCTCTCTCTCTCTCTCTCTCTCTCTCTCTCTCTCTCTCTCTCTCTCTCTCTCTCTCTGTCTATTTTACACAACTACCTAGCGTTATCTCAATATCCTTTGCTTCTTTTTCTTAGCGACTCACTCTCTCTCTCTCTCTCTCTCTCTGGAAAAGGAAGCCAGAGAAATAAAAGAGGAGGGATTAAGAAAGAAAAGAAAAAAAAATTAAGAAAAAGAAAGGGAAAAAAGGAAGGTAAGAAAGAGGGAAGGAAGACAGTAAAGCGAGGAATAGGAAGAGGAAAAATAAAATGAGGAAAGAAAGAAAAAAAGCAAGACGATCAAGGAAAAGAGATAAAGGGAACTAAAACTAAGGTCAAGAAATGAAAGAGAAAGAGTAAAAGAGGAAATGTAGAATAATGGTGAAGGAAAATATATATCAAAACAAGAAAAAAAAAATAACGATGAGACGAAGGACAAACGATTAAGTATTATTATTGAAACAGAGAAAAGGTGAATCAAATATGACAAAGTTCTGGACAAGATGAAACATAGAATAATTGAGGAAAAAAGACGAAAAAAAGATAAGAAAGTAGCTGGAATGATAACAGGAAAAAAAGAAGCAAAAGCAAAGAGAAATAGGGAAGGGAAAGGTAAATGGGGTGGATGGAAAGGGAATAAGGGGGAAGGGACATGTTTTAGTCCTTTGTTTTTCGTCTCCCTTTGTGCTCCTTTGCATATAATTACGGGATATGCAAATTTCGAGCGAACGTTACGACCATGTGAATTCTGTTAAGTCTTTTACGTGTAACTAGACACGACACCTATGTGCTCCCCCTTTCCCACCTTTCACTCCCTTTCCTCAATTCCCTTAGTCGTGATTTCCCTCCTTTCTCTCTCTCTCTCTCTCTCTCTCTCTCTCTCTCTCTCTCTCTCTCTCTCTCTCTCTCTCTCTCTCTACGTTTTCCTATCTTTCATCCAATTTTCTTTCGTATTTATGTGTTTTCTTTCTATGTGCTTTCGCTTGACTGTTTTGTGTATTCCTTAGGTTATCGTGTACCTCTCTCTCTCTCTCTCTCTCTCTCTCTCTCTCTCTCTCTCTCTCTCTCTCTCTCTCTCTCTCTCTCTCTCTCTCAATGCTTCTGCCCTCCAATTTCTGTCTTTGTCTCTGTGTTTGTGCATCTCTTGGTTTATCTATTTAACACGGCTATGCTTCCTTTGTTGGGTCTCTCTCTCTCTCTCTCTCTCTCTCTCTCTCTCTCTCTCTCTCTCTCTCTCTCTCTCTCTCTCTCTCTCTCTCTCTGTAGGGGATAATCCTTGCATACGATATGAACAAAGTTTTGACTAAGTAATAAAGATGAAAACTTGACATTGTATCGTATAAAGAAAGATGAGAAGGAAACGATGGTGAATGTTATATAAGAAAGAAAACCTTACTTTGAATGAATTAGTGTCTGCGAATAAAGGAAGATATCATCCGGAATAACGTGTCAGCCGATGACAGAAGATAAAAGAAGATTCGGGTACAGACTTTCTTTGATTCATTAGTGAGTAACAATTTGCTTCAGACAGCGACGGTGAGTGTTAGGAGGTAACCAGGCGTGCGAGGGAAGAGCAGGAGTTGGATGAGGGGGGCTAAGAATAGAAGATAGAGAGATACGAGAAACGGGAGGGAATAGGAGAAGTAGAGACAAGTTGGAAAGCTGGAGAGAGAATTAAGAGCAGGAGGAGGAGTTGGATGAGGTAGAGGAGAAGGAGGAGGAGGAGGAGGAGGAGGAGGAGGAGGAGGAGGAGGAGGAGGATGGAATACATAGACAAGAGAAAGTGAAGGGAACAGAAGGACATAGGACAGAGAAATATGAAAAGGTACTTCAAGGTAGAACTACGTATGTAGAAACAGAAAAAAAAGAAAAGAAAAATGATGATGTTATTTATCATACAAACGAAAACGATTGTCGATTTGCGTCAGAATTAGATCACTTTGTGTAAAGGATGAACACTAGTCTTTGTAACGTTGAAGAAGAAATAGTGAAGAAAGAAAAAATATCGTATAGTTTAATCAAGACAAATGAGGAAACGGATTTAAAAGAAAAAGCTTTTGGTTTATGAAAGACAACATGAACTTACCTCTGTGTGAGCATAACTAAGCCAGCGTACAGTACATGGACGTACAGGCAAGAGTGAAATTTTATCATGGTGCATGGAAGGAAAAGAAGAGAAATCTCAATGTGAAACAAGCGAGATATCAAACTTAAAACCAACGTCATCCTTGTGCTTTATTTAACTGTCTGCAACCCTTGAAAGGTAAATTTTTATTCTCTCTCTCTCTCTCTCTTTCTCTCTCTCTCTCTCTCTCTCTCTCTCTCTCTCTCTCTCTCTCTCTCTCTCTCTCTCTCTCTCTCTCTCTCTCTCTCTCTCTCTCTCTCTCTCTAAGGAAAACAGCGACGTTAGATGATATCAGGTGTAAAGTAAAACATCAAATATTGCTTATTGCCCCTCACCTACAACGGCAAACCTTGAATAACAAAAGACCTTCCACTTCCATTTTCTCAGTTTGATGAATCATTGATTAGTTACAGTGTTAGGCGTAAAATAAAAGCTTTACGATTGTAATTCATATGTTGTACGTACATCTAACAATCTGCAAATGTTTAAGGTAAAGATTTTTCTCTTTATTCTTCTCCACGTGAGGAAAGAACAGCAACCTTTAACCGTGATAGACGTAAGGTAAAGCATCACAATTGTACTTTATGTGCTTTTCCTCCACCTAACAATATGCAAACCTTGAAAACAAACATTCTTCACTTTCCATTTCTGCAAGTGATGAAGGAGCAGGAGAGTGACTTCCGACCTTTGAGTGTGGACGAGAGTGAGAGGGTCACCTCTTCCCTCCAGTCTACCACCCTTCCCCCAAACCACTTGGATGCAACTTTTTCTCCAGCGGTATTTAATGATTGTCTGTCTGTCTGGTTACATACTTGCTTGGTTATGTTTTTGCTGTCTGTTTGCTTGTTTGTCTACACGCCTGTTTGTCTGTCTCGGGTAAGGGTTGCGAGAGCATATTCTGTCTCTATTTATCTATACAATTATGTATCAACAGTATTCCTGTTCCTTATGCTGCCCTCAATCAATCTCGAGCTGACCTTCTGCCTGTTTGTTCTTGTCTATCGCAGCGGTGGTGCTTCGTTATATATTACTGAAACTCCCGGTAATCAGGTGCACTACATAATCAATAGCAATAGTATTCTATGTAAATTGCGATAAACGAAGACAAGCTCTTAATTGAAAACGGTCGTAGATAGAGAGAAAACTTGCAACTAGAGCACAGACGACTTCCGATTTCTAGTATTCGCATCTTTGCAGGGCATCTACGAAGAAAATGAGCAAAAAAGACTACAAACCAACGAAGTATATTATCCCTTCCAATGACGTTTAAAGCTATGACCTCGCAATAAAACCCTTTATCAGATAATTAATTCATTCATCTGTCACAACCACTCTCAGCTTTATCTCTCCTACTTCCCTGTTCCGCAGCAGAGGTGAGAAGGTAGGTACTAATAGCGGAAAAGAAGGCAATCTAGGTTATAATTGAAGGTTTATGGGTTTCATTCCATTTTTGGAGAAATGTGTTTTATGTGGATTTCTTGTGCTTAATATTTCTCTTTCTCCCTCTCTCTCTCTCTCTCTCTCTCTCTCTCTCTCTCTCTCTCTCTCTCTCTCTCTCTCTCTCTCTCTCTCTCTCTCTCTCTCTCTCTCTCTCTCTCTCTCTCTCTCTCTCTCTCTCCTCTCTCTCTCTCTTCTTCTTCTTCTTCTTCTTCTTCTTCTTCTTCTTCTTCTTCTTCTTCTTCTTCTTCTTCTTCTTCTTCTTCTTCTTCTTCTACTTACACATCCTCTCTTTGTGATACCCTGACATTCGCAGATATTAAAACAAGGGTGGAGAGAGGAAGCAGAATTCACCTGAGGAAAGGAAGGATGGAGAAGAGGGACGTGAGTGGAAAACTTAATAACTTAGTTAGATACGAGCGTAAACCATTTCACCAATATGGAAGAAAATGGGAGAAACCGGTAAACAGAGATGAGTTTTCAGTGCGGATGAGAGAGAGAGAGAGAGAGAGAGAGAGAGAGAGAGAGAGAGAGAGAGAGAGAGAGAGTATACAAAATCACCTCGCAAAATCCTTGCCACTGCCTTCACTAGGGGAAAAAGAAATGTCTGAAGTTTGTACGTATACGCTCATCTCTCTCTCTCTCTCTCTCTCTCTCTCTCTCTCTCTCTCTCTCTCTCTCTCTCTCTCTCTCTCTCTCTCTCTCTCTCTCTCTCTCCTTGAGACATATCAGCTTTCATCTTTTCGATGTTTTTTTTCTTCTTTCAATTTACCTTTTGTTTTTCTTATTCATAAAATACTATGCTTTTTCTTTTACTTTTTTTATCACTGTCCCTTCAACGGGTGTACTATAGTCTGTCTTCCTCCTCCTCATCCTCTGTTGTTCTCTCCCTTCGAAGATCACCTAACACTATCCAACTCATTAGTCTTAACCTAAACCTTTCTGTTGCCTTTCATTTTCTCTCCTCTTGCTCTTCCTTTTCCTCCGTCATCATTATTTTCTCTTTGTCTCCACAGTTTTGACATCCTTCTACCTTCGTTGCTATTCCCTCTTCTTCATTTCGTCTTTATTTTCTTCCCTCTCGTGATTTTCCATCCTGTTGCGTCGCTATTCTTGCTTCATCACATTTCACTTCCTTCCAATATGCACCCCTTCTCCTTCTTGTCGTTATTATCTCTTTCTCCCTTCCTCGCCAGACAGGTATAAAGAGTCAGGTGAGCTGCAGTAATTACTCTCTCTCTCTCTCTCTCTCTCTCTCTCTCTCTCTCTCTCTCTCTCTCTCTGAATATGGCCAAGTAGACACATGTGATCTTTAAAACTACAAGGCACACAAATGCAATCGATTCTACTTACATACTTACACCTTACACACACACACACACACACACACACACACACACACACACACACACACACACGCACATACACACTTGTGCGCACGCTCAGAGAACAGATGAAATTTTACTGCAGTCAACGAAACATTCCTAAATATGTCAGCGCCAACACACACACAATCAACAGTTAACTACAGCCCCGAAGCTCCTGGAAGTGACCAACACAACTGCCTATGAATGAGGTGAGGGTGACCAACTCGCTAGGCCTTCACTCTCTACAACAGAAGGTGACTTTAAAGGTGCGGGTCACTAGATTCCGGGTCTACATACCTGAGGGCATCACACTTATCCGGTTGTTAATACCGGGGGAGAAGTGTCACACAGTAGGAAGCGCTTTAACTTGAATGTAACACTATAAAAATTCACATTATGGGTATTCATACTGTTTCAAATTGTTATACGAATATTACGGTCACTGATCAATTTCAGTACTACACTATATGATGGTAATGCTAATAATATCACCGATTGACAGGTAAAATAAATATAGAAAAATATATTACTTTAATTCAAATGGTCTGATGAGCTCCAAAAAACACAGGTTACTACGGCTACTCTTGTTACGCGAGGTGTACGGTAGGGACACGCAGCGGGGAGGGACGTTGTTACAAGCTGTGTGTGTGTTGCCGCACTTCAGTTATAAACACTTCACTATATCATATATTATAATCACACTCAATCAAACTGTCTAATGTACTACCCTGTTGAAGTATAAGTCATGTTTGTTTATCATTTCTTGTTTTAGGTAAAATTTCTATTTCATGTGTTTAATCTTGAACTTACCCTTTAAGTTGTTCGTATTGTCTTAGGTTATCACTTATATTTCATGCTTTTAATCTTAGTCTTCAATTTTTTTTTCTAAGAAAACACAGCCATTGCATGATTTTTCCTTATTTTTCTTTTTTATTAACTACTTCCAAATAATTGTGAGCCAAATCGTCATGTTAGAATATGCCAACGCAATTATTTGAAACTTTCTTGGCTATTCAATCATGAATTATTATCATTCTCATTATTATTCTTATTTTTCTTCTTCTTTTTATTATTATTAATCTTATTATCATTATTGGTACCACAGTAGCTTAATTACAATACAAATCACATTATTAGATCAACAATGTCTCATTAGAAAAGTGTCCATACTGTAGACCCATTGAAAGAAAGAAAAAAAGCTATCTAACAAGGTCCTCTCATAGGAAGAGCCATAATTTAGAGAACCGACCTAATTAATATCACATCAATAATAGAGGAACAATAAAGCCACGTACTATAAAACAAGGATCCAAGAGAGGAATATTTAGATATGTGAAAATATACTTACCTATAACTATATATTTTCTATTGTACATTTCCACAGGGACGGCAAAATAACGTGTTCTTTTTTATTGCTTTGGTGTCCCTTTGCTAGAAATACACGAATGCAAATAATAAATACCATGACACAATCGCCAGCCACAAAAAAATAAAGAGCCTACTTATAAGATTTGTAGTTTTCAATGGCTTACTTATATGAGAGCGACCAAATTATAAGTTTTACTATTTCTATGCGTCTTTGGTTGACCTACACACACACACACACACACACACACACACACACACACACACACACACACACACACACACACACACCTGTTCACCTAGCAGTGAGTACGGGATGTAAATCGAGGAGTTGTGACCTTGTTGTCCCGGTGTGGGTCTCAGACCTATCCCAAGATCGGAAATAATGAACTCTGAACTCGCTCCGTAAGGGTAACGTCTGGCTGTCTCGTCACAGACACACAGCACGCTCGACTCATAATCGAGAGGCCCGGGTTTGAGTCCCGGAAAGCGGCGAGGCAGATGGGCAAGCCTCTTAATGTGTAGCCCCTGTTCACCTAGCAGTAAATAGGTACGGGATGTAACTCGAGGGGTTGTGGCCTCGCTTTCCCGGTGTGTGTTGTGTGTGATGTGGTCTCAGTCCTACCCGAAGATCGGTCTATGAGCTCTAAGCTCGCTCCGTAATGGGGAAGACTGGCTGGATGACCAGCAAGCGACCGAGGTGAATTACACACACACACACACACACACACACACACACACACACAAAGAAAGAATTTAAACCAGGTCACGGTCTCAGGTCACGGTCTCGAGTCACAGAGAGATAAAGAGACTCAGTACACAACAGGGAGCCACACTAACGATACACGTCACATCAGGAACTGAGGCAGTGACGTCAGGCCGCGCCTCTACTGATGCCTCGTTAGATTCATCCATCACCACCCAAGAAATAAATTACAACCTCATATCTCAGAGTCCTCCCACTACTCACCTTTTTCGATCTCCACCCAACTCCGCTCGCCGCCTTCCATCCCCTCACCCCCACACACACAACAGGCCCAAGACTCCTGCAAGTTTTTAATGCATGCACGAGTCTATATTTAGTGTGTTGTCAGGTGTCTTCATTTTAAGGCTAGCGACAATTCTGGGTTAGGGTGAGGTGGTGACCGCTTTGCCCCAGGTCCTCTTGCTAAATATATATATTCCACGGTTGACGAAATGTTGAAGGGACAAAGGAACAGACTGACGAATGGACGGTCTCTCTCTCTCTCTCTCTCTCTCTCTCTCTCTCTCTCTCTCTCTCTAACAATGAAATAATGGGAATTTGGATATTAAAAATCAGCAAAACGAGATTTCGTGGCATTAGATTGTGTGTGTGTGTGTGTGTGTGTGTGTGTGTGTGTGTGTGTGTGTGTGTGTGTGTGTGTGTGTGTGTGTGTGTGTGATGTAAAAAAAAATAAGAAAAAAAAACCGTGACCTACCTTATATAGCTTCGTGTGTGACATGCTGATAATTGCATGAAATGATTATATTGTCACTTTAACAGTACCATGATAATGATAGTGTTGGTTAATAATAATGACGATAGTACAACTTCAACAACAACAACAGCAACAGCAACCATAACAACAACAAAATTACTACTGCTACTACTACTATCATCACCACAGTTACTACTATATCATTTATTTTACTATCACCACTACTTCTACTATCACCACCACCACCACCACAACCAGCACCACCATCCGCACCACCATCACCCTTGCAGGCAATTAATTCTACACTATCTCCTAATAATAGCTGATCGTCTTGCTGCTGACAGTTTACTGATCGTTGCGTGCAGGACGAGGGCTCAGTACAGTGACTTCCTTCCTTCTTCCTTTCCCTTCTTAGTTCCCCCTTCCTTGCCTCTCACTCTCTCTTCCCTTTGGTCACGTGTCCTTGACCTCTTATTTCTCCTCCCTTCGTCTGTGTGTGTGTGTGTGTGTGTGTGTGTGTGTGTGTGTGTGTGTGTGTGTGTGTGTGTGTGTGTGTGTGTGTGTGTGTGTGTGTGTGTGTGTGTGTCCCTAACAACACAGCCAGCACATAGATTATCAATAAACAGCTTTCTTCTTTCGCTCCCTCGCACAATTAATCAGTAGCTGGATACCCTAATGAACCCATTACGACCTAATGAACGCCTGGCTAGCTGGCAGTAGCTGAGGCAGTGCATGTGTCAGTGGTGGCTGTATAGTGAAGCTGGGGAGGGTGGCAAGGACTGACACAAAATGACAAAAATATATTAAAAACATCAAGGTGAAATGCCATTGTGGTGAGGAAAACATTTAGCAAAATGTTGGAAAAGCAAGTTAACTGCTGCCGGAGATGAAAATGGTGAGTAAAGGTGAAATGGATGAGGGGATGGAGAGAGGAAGGGAGGGAAGGGGGAAATGCGTAGGAAACTGGAGTTATCATTCCAGTCTTGGTGACAGTCGATAGTGGTGATGCATGAGGCGGGTCACGTGTCGGGTGGGAGGAGTGCGTGAGTGCATGAGTGAGCTGAGGTGAGGTGGGTGAGCGGGAAGGAGGTGAAGTGCATAAGAAAGGATATGTTTAGATGGATGAGGGAGACAGATGATGAGTAAGCTGAGTTTGGCATTTGGGTTAGTGTGAATGTGACGAAGTGCAGAAACGTGGATTAGTGAGGTTGGAAGAGAGAGAAGGTAGGGACGAGAGTAATACGGAGGTATTGAGTGCAAAAGGAGCGGATATGTGAGGGTGAATGAGGGAGATAGAAGAGGGACGAGTGAGTGGGTGAGGTGAGTGAGGATGAGCGAGTGAAGGTGAATGAATCCTCGCCAACCTTTCTGCTTTATCTGTGATGGATGTGTTTCTGAGAGTCTTAATCTCCGTCCTCCGGTGAGGCAGGGCAGAAGAAAAATATATCCTCTCTCTCTCTCTCTCTCTCTCTCTCTCTCTCTCTCTCTCTCTCTCTCTCTCTCTCTCATACCTTTTTTCCCCTTCTGACCTGGCAGATTTTACCGGAAAATATTGGAGTGGTTTGGTTGAGAGTCTATTGCATGCCTTAAAAATGACTTTCAGGGTGAATCTGTAGAGGTAATGGTGCATCTGTATATTTTTCTTTTCCCTTTGTAGCAGAGAACACATAGTGAGGTCGATTCTATTCCGGTGTGCACTTGTGAATAAATGCAAGTTACATACGACAGGTAATGTGGATTTGTGAATATTGCCCAAGATATTGAATCTCGATCCTATGAGTTACGGATTACGAGAGAGAGAGAGAGAGAGAGAGAGAGAGAGAGAGAGAGAGAGAGAGAGAGAGAGAGAGAGAGAGAGAGAGAGAGAGAGAGAGAGAGAGAGAGAGAGAGAGAGAGAGAGAGAGAGAGAGAGAGAGAGAGAGAGAGAGAGAGAGAGAGAGAGAGAGAGAGAGAGAGAGAGAGAGAGAGAGAGAGAGAGAGAGAGAGAGAGAGAGAGAGAGAGAGAGAGAGAGAGAGAGAGAGAGAGAGAGAAGGGTTCGAGCACGAAGATACTTGCAGACACACATACGTACATGCATACATAAACATACATGCATAAATACATAGAAAGATGCAAAGACGGATAAAAAAAAAATGGAGGAGGAGAGAGCAAGCATATACACAGAAACACAGACACACTTCCTATAAAACAAAACAAAGGCGAAAACAAAGAACAAGTAAAATACAGCGAGAAAAAAGACCAGGAGAGAAAAAAAAACCTGTGCAGTTTCTTTTCCTTGAACTCAATTATATTTCAGTGCAAAAACCACCCGCTCAATTTACACTTCAGGTTTCTCTTTGCTTCTTTTCCCCTCCTGAAGCAAAGCTGAAAATAAATCATTAAAAAATAAAATAAAATTCCTTATCCGATTCCCACTAAAAGCTCCCTTAATAAATTTACCTTCAGAGTGATTGGATGAGACAACAAATGATAGATAAAATGACACGGGAGTTTATTTTTTTCTACTTAATTGGAAACTCCATCTATCAATAACAATCTGGGAGAAGTGGGAGGAGGAGGAGGAGGAGGAGGAGGAGGAGGAGGAGGAGGAAAAAAAGATGAAGAAATTGTGGAAAGATGTGAAGGGATCAAGAGAGGAAGGAAGGAAGGAAGGAAGGAAGGAAGGAAGGAAGGAAGGAAGGAAGGAAGGAAGGAAGGAAAGAAGGAAGGAAGAGTGGAGGAAGGAAAGGAAACAAAAAAGGGAAACCACAAAACAAAATGACAGCGGTTCACATTTGAAGGAAGGAAAGAAAGAAAAAAATATGAAAGTGTGCGTGACAAGGAGAGAGAGAGAGAGAGAGAGAGAGAGAGAGAGAGAGAGAGAGAGAGAGAGAGAGAGAGAGAGAGCGTAAGGCAAATGAATAAAACTAGAAAAGAAAATGAAATCATGTCACTTTTCTGAATCTCAAAGTAGAAAGGAGAACGGGAGGAGGAAAATGAAGATATAGGTAATAGAGGGATTACTAAGGGAGACTGAATTACCTTCCCACAGTGCCACCAGAAAACATGCCGCATTTCCCAATGCACGACGTTGGCATTAAGGATAGTCGCCTAATAAGAGAAGCAACACAATCACCGCATCAGGGATCCACATTATGGAATCCACGTTTTCTTATCAAACGGCAAAAAAGAAAATGTAGGTGTCAAAGATTTTCCCCTTCGTTCATTCTATTTTTTTTTTTTTTTTAGATTTTCTCATCTTATTTAATCTTGTCTTATCTTATTCAAGCAGAGGAGAACATAGCTAAGATGCGCCTGAGTTTCAACTCGTTGTGAACTTAAAACGAGACGCGAAGAAAAAGTGAAGAAAACAAATTAAGAAAAAAAAAATTGGTGTCAGCACTCAACTTAAAATTAATGAAAAGAGGAACGTAAAGTTAACCAAGGAAAATAAATGGAACCATTGCGACGATGAGAATGGAAATTGGAACGAAAAATTCATTAAACAGAGAAAACGAATGTAATTGAGAAACGCAGGAGACAGGAAATAATAGATAAATGAAGGGAGCGATTAGTATAAATAAATATATCATTAGATTAACCTGATTACATGAGAGGGGATAAGCATGTGATTTAAGTAGGAAGGAGCAGGGAATTTTAGTGAGTATAAAGACTTACATCGTCTTTATTGGCTTTGATTTGAATATATAAAGTCACTGTTGAAATAATTCCTTTCTTTCTTTTCACATGTGGTTCTGTCTTGCGAAGGACACAAAAGAAAAGTAAAAAGACTGACTCCATTGTCCTTTCCAAAAGATAATACAAAATTCAGTTGATTTCAAACTATAACTGGTAGAGATGACACAAAAAAGACAGAAATATCACACAAGGAAAATCTCACCATTTGACAGAATTGGAAAAGAGAGAACATCCAATTATCTTTAATTTTTGGTGAGATTGTTATTAAATGATATCACTGACTGCACCAAAACCACCACCACCATTACCACTATCGCCACCACCACCACCACCACCACCAACACCACCATTACTAGCATTACCACCACCACCACCATTACCACTCCATTCAGTGTCACAGTCATACAAAGTGACCTTATATAATTTGTTCTTTTTAAAGGCCGTAAAAGTCTACCCCGGACTTCCAGTAAAAGTCTCTACTCCTAACCTGAATGACCTCGCCTCACCTTACGACCAGCGTTTCACGGCTCACAAACTTTTCTTTTAGTACCTAATCTACGTTTCCTTAGTTACAGTTTTCCCGCTGAAAGTTTTTTCCCCTTAACTTTATGATGATTGTCTCTTTTTTTATTGTTTTCAAAGTGTTCTTTTCTCATTCATACCATTTCTACGTTCTTTTATAATCCTAATTTAATTCTAACTCGTTTTCTTTCATTACAAATTTCTATTACGTTTCAATTTCTTTATCTAATACTGCCTAACTATTTTCAGAGGTTTATTTTCGCATTATTTTTTTTCTTTGGAAAGGGTTCCCATTTCCATGTTTATATGACATGGCGGTGACGTAATATTCGATCCCAGATCTAATAACTGCCAAACTTCAATCACGAAAAAATTCATCGTAACGGCTCATATGCTACATTCATATTTTTCTTCCTTAAACTAATTCCATTTCCCTTTCTATATCTATCCACAGTACTTTCATACTTCCTTCTTTCCTCTTCCTCTTCAGATGTCTTTTTCCTTCCTCCCTTCGCCGCTCTTCCGTTCCCCTGAGTGGACATTGCAATAATTTTGCGTCATCCTGCGTACACCCTTCCTTATGGCCCTTACGGCCCTCCTGAGTCCCTTCTCTTAAAAAGAGAAATGAGGAGCGCGCGCGCGCGCACAAACACACACACACACACACACACACACACACACACACACACACACACACACACACACACACACACACACACACACACACACACACACACACACACGAACGCACACACACACACACACACACACACACACACACACACACACACACACACACACACGCGCGCGCAGCCGCTTATGCAGCTGTACCAATCAATAATAAATCATATTATGTACAATGTGCGCTCTTCCCCCGGGAATGTGAAAGAAAACACTATTCTAATAATCATAACCATCATTATCCCCCACCTCTCTCTCTCTCTCTCTCTCTCACACACACACACACACACACACACACACACACACACACACACACACACACACGTCGTAAACAAACGAGATCTAATAACTTAATTAGCTCGTTAATAAATGAATGAGCATATAAACAAATTATACTTTCATTACTATTATTATTGTTGCTGTTTGTGGTGGTAATGATGACAGTACATGTTATTGTTATTGTTGTTGTTGTTGTTGTTGTTGTTGATGGTGGTGGTGGTGGTGGTGGTGGTGGTGGTGGTGGTGGTGGTGGTGGTGGTGGTAGCTGTGGTTGTTTTTGTGGTGTTAGTGGTGGTGGTAGTGGTTTGTGATGGTGCTGTAATATGGTCGAAATATATGAATACCTATTCTTTTTCTTGCGTTGTCTCAATATATGAATATTTAATCCTTTCCTTGTGTTATCTTTTTCATTTTCACTACCACCACCACTTTCCAGCACCACCACCACCACCACTACCACCACCACCACCACCACCACCACCACTGCCCTTCCCTCTGATGCACATCCCTGTCAGGCGGGCGTCCCTCGTCATCTATAATTCATTAAGGTTCAATTAATACTTGCAAAAGTGTTCCCATTTGACACATAAATCTTGCACGGGTCGTCGAGTTGGTGATCCATACGCGCGGTACATAATGATTCCAGTGGCGTAACAAGGCGAGGGGGACGACGCTTCTTTAAGACATGTGTGATGGCGCCTATTACTCTCCTTGACTTTAGGCGTCGAGGGAAGGACAAGTGGGAGGATCAAGGGAAGGAGGGAGGCTCGGGAAGAAGAAAAGGTTAGAAAGGGACGCTTGGGACTGAAGGGTTATGTTACAAGGGTCTGATTAAATGGTAAAGAGGAAACATGAGGTAGCAGCGGGAAGAGGAGAGAAGTGGGCGGATAAAGGGGAGAGGTGAAGGTATGAAGAACAATAAGAAGGATACGAGAGGCCTAAGACTAAAGTGTATATTCTAAAGAACATTGATTTAATTGTACCTTCTACTCATGTTATATTTAGGGAACAACATTCATGAACAGCTTTTGTTTCTCACTGGTTTGACTTTGAGGAGGAAAACAAGGGGAAAGAATGAAGGGCAGAGAGAGATAATGGATTGATACATAAAATACAAATGGATATGTACGCAGAAGTAGAAGAAAACAACAATAATAAGGGTCGTATGAAGCTAAAAGGTATTAAGGGGGCTGATTATAAGGTGAAGTGGTAAACGTGAGTTGGATGGAACATGAAAAGTTAATGAGGGAATTTGGAAAAGAAGAGTGGTGAAGGAAGGAAAGAAGAGATTAGGAGGATATGTGACTTTTGGGGTTAATGTTGTTATGTTGAAGGAAGTAAACGGTGGAGAGGAAAGAGATGGAAAGATGGAAAGAGGAGAGATAGTAAAGGTCTGACCAGTATGAAGAAGGACACCGACACAATGAAAAAAAAACGAGGATAAAGGAAATGTAATGAAATATGTGCTTAATGGACGAAAATAGATAAAAAAAAAAGAAAGGCTTGATGATGTCTTGGAACTAAAGGAATTGTTGAAACTTTATTAAATGAGAAGTAATACAAAATAAAGATTAAATGAAATCCACATTTGTTCAATGGATAAAACATGATCTCGAATATTACAGAGGCTTCGGTATTGGAAATCTCTCTGTACATCTACTTCGTCTGAAAGTTAATTAAACACTGCTGACTATAGCCTTCACGTGTTGCTTAAAGAAGACACAGCAGAAGTACATGCTGTCACTGGGCACGGCACACAAGGCATGTAGGAAAAATGGTCAGGAGGGAATCAGGCCATGCAGATAAAGCAGAGGAGGAAAGTTACGCTATGCAGGGAAAGCAGCGAAGAAAAAGGCAGGTCATGCAAGGATAGCAAAAGAAAAGTCTAGTCAAGCGGGAAAAGTACTGAAAGAAACTCAAGTCAAGGGAAAGAAGTAGTCAAGGAAAGTCAAGTCAGGTGGGAATACTGGTGAAAGATGCAAGGAAAGTCGTCTGAGAAATTCGCGTCATGACTGAGTAAGAAGTAGTAAATTCACCTTTGTGTTCCAAATATCTAGAGGTGCGTTTCTTACTAAACAGGTCCTTCATATTAATTTTCCTCATATTCTACGAAGTCTTTCCCTGCTCCTTTTTTCCCCATCCTATCTCCTGTTCTTTCCCGACCTTTCTTCCTCATTCTCCTCCTCCTTCACTCTATTTTCCCTTCTAGCCACGCATCTGCCTCTCCTTTATCATCCTCTGTACCGCATATCTCTTTCTTTTCCCTCCTGTGCGCCTCTCCTCTCTTTCTCTTTTCTCTCTCTTTTCTTCCTCCTGTCCAAGTGACCGCTTCAGAGTCTCTTTTCTACCTTCCCCTCTGCTTGTGTTTGCAAGACTCCCCTGCCTCGGTCGTCTGGTTGAGGACGCCGGCAGGCACTCTCCACGCAGCTCTCTGTCCCTCCTGTCTTTAAGAGGATAAATACTTGCATGAGTGAAGTGTTTGTTTGGACGTCCTTCTGTGGTCTTTGGGAGGGCGGCGCTCCGACGCTCAGAACGCACTGTGGTGGTAAGACTGCGGCGGTCCCTCGGCGCCTGGAATCCCGTTATCTTTGGATGAATGCCCATGAATAGTGTAACGGAGACGCACTGTTACTGCTACACTCCCGCTACCATCACGGCGCCTCTCCTCCATCACCGCCACGCCGCCATGTCACCATTACTACCTTCTGTGCTCCATCCACGCTCCATCCACTCATCATCCATCATCCGACTATTACCACTTTACCACAACACCATCGCCGCCGCATCCCTTTACTCACCACCTCGGCCACTACTACTACATTCTACTGACATTTCAACATTCCCTGCAGCCTCACCAATTATTGAACAGACAGCGGAACCTTTTTTATTCTTCGTCTGAAAGCCAAGTTTCTCTAATATTACACGTCCGTTCTGTTACCTTTGATGGAGACTTAAATGTAACACCTAATCTGATTCCGACCAGACCATTTCCTAGGTGAATGACCTATGAATATTCGCCGTGTGTTTAAATCTGAGAGGCAAGGTGGCAGTGTTGGCAAAACTAGAGTGAATGTTGATCTGATTTATGTTCAGAGGTGCTCTTCCATATAAATGATCATTTTTCAAAGTACACACCCTGAAAAACTATTTAAACACATGAAAAAAAATAGAACACGAAAAAAAATGGCAAAGTAAAAAAAAAAAAAAAAATATATATATATATATATATATATATATATATATATATATATATATATATATATATATATATATATATATATATATATATATATATATATATATATATATATATATATATATACTCATGATTCTAATAGTGGGCAAAAACAAAGAACCTTTTCACATCGCCTTCAGGAGCTCCTAGAACGTCCTTGAGTCTCCTCTGGGCGGTGTTATGGGAAAGAAAACGGGCTGCCTGCAGGGAGACTGGCGGCAGGCTTCGGGAGGTGCGGCTGGTGTGAGGCAGAGGCGGACGCTGAGGGAGTCTCGTGTGGAAGTCGTCCTCTGCCGTGATTCATGCCCGCAAATTTGGTCTTAATGGTGAATGTAACCCGGCTCCGCCATCCCTCCCCCTCCCTCCACCCGTTGGCAACCTGACCAGACTAGACGACGCGGAGGAAGCTTTATGAACTCGGAGATCAATGGAAGTTTAAACGATTTTATTTTTTGTCTTTCCCTAAATGTTTCTCTCTCTCTCTCTCTCTCTCTCTCTCTCTCTCTCTCTCTCTCTCTCTATCTCATCAATAAGCCACCTGCCAGGCTTTGAGGACGAACCTGACACTTTCATGGATCACATTCCTAAATTTCAGAGTTTGTAGTCGACAGTCAGCGCTAGATTTCTTCACTTCCTCAGCACCAAAACATTTTTTCATGGCATGATCGAAAATGTAATCTCAATCACATTTATTGCCATCTCATTCGCCTCATTCCAATAACACTCGGAATTTCTCTTGCATCTCCACGAGACAAAATGCTCGATTTTATTCAACATTTTATTTCTCTTTCATCTTCTGGGCTAAAAATA
>NC_059274.1:10592378-10594878 GCF_017591435.1 Portunus trituberculatus
TCAAAAGAAAGCCTTGATCCACAGGTTATTGGCTGAGACGTGTAGGCGCACCAATGCCGCCGCCTTGACCTTGAGGGAGCCTGCTAAACACAATGACACTGCAATTCGTGCCACAATACGCCTCGCTTGGTAAGGTCGTGCCCTATACCTGCACAGTCACACCTGTCTCCATCCACCACTGTTATCATATATTGACAATCATTTCTTCCTCTATCCTTCATTCCTACAATTACAGTCACCACTGTCATTCACCCATTACCACTTACTCCATCACACATAGCCACTAAAAACCATCCCATGTCATCGTCCACTCCATAACTGCCCGACACTATACGCCCTTCCTTGTCACACTTTCAACATATGCTTCATCACACTCAACCACTACACCCATGCCCGGCACCCGTGTTACTCATCTTTCACCTACACCCACCCCAACTATCCCTGTCATTTCATTACTGACTAAAAACTTAACAGCAATCATACCACAAGTATTTTTACAACCCTTCCTTACAACACCCAATAACCTTGAACTCTGTACACTACATGCCCCACGACCCTTTTTCCACCAGCCCTACTCTCCCTATAGAAGCCTTTAACCCTTCTGCCTCCCTTCCCTAAGCCCACTACCTCAGACAAACCACAGGCAATAAACATACCGCACCTGCCGTCCCTTTCTCCCTCCCTGGGGCCTGACGCGGGGATCGATGCCTCCGCCGCACCTCCAGCAATATTTACACCTCCCACCCGTTCCTCCACCCCCAAGCTATTGCTTTAGGAAGACACCACCACCGCTACAACCAGCACCACCACCATTACTACCATCGCCGCCGCCACGACCACCGCCTTCTTCCACTTTCCTTCCCCTTTCTTCCTCTCTTTCCAGCTTCTTCTTTCCCTGCAAAGATTTCTCTGTTTGTCTATTTGACTCTCTTTCTTTTCCTCTTTTCTTATTCTCGTGGTTTCTGTTTGTTATCTCTCCTCTACTCCTTCCTCCTTTTTATAGTTTCCGTTCTCTCTCTCTCTCTCTCTCTCTCTCTCTCTCTCTCTCTCTCTCTCTCTCTCTCTCTCTCTCTCTCTCTCTCTCTCTCTCTCTCTCTCTCTCTCTCTCTCTCTCTCTCTCTCTCTCTCTTACACACACACTCACACAAAATAAAGCTAACAGTAATGATTATAATGATACTAATAATACTCCTGGTACTACTTATAATGAAATAATAAAATTTTCCTTATACATAATAAAAGTAATACTGTCCTTCTTATAATAATAAAATGATAACAATAGCAGTAGAATTAATAATAATAATAATAATAATAATAATAATAATAATAATAATAATAATAATAATAATGATAATAATAATAACAACAACAACAACAACAGCAAAAACTATAATGATAATAATAATAATAATAATAATAATAATAATAATAATAATAATAATAATAATAATAATAATAATAACAATGACAAATAATAATAATAATGATAATAATAATAATAATAATAATAATAATAATAATAATAATAATAATAATAATAATAATAATAATAATAATAACAATAACAACAACATTAATAATAATGATAATAATAATAATAATAATAATAATAATAATAATAATAATAATAATAATAATAATATCATTATTATTATTATTATTATTATTAATAATAATAACAATGATGATAATAATAACAAGAATAACATAAGAACATAAGAAAAGAGGGAAGCTGCAAGAGGCCGCCAGGCCTACACGTGGCAGTCCATGTATGATTAAAGCTACCTAATTCCACTTATCATCCCCATCCATAAATTTATCTAATCTTTTCTTAAAGCTTCCTATTGACTCATCACTGACTATATGACCACTGAGTCCGTTCCACTCATCAACTACTCTGTTTGAAAATGAGTTTCTTCCCATTTCTTTCCTAATCCTGAATTTTTCAAGCTTAAACCCATTATTTTTAGTTATGTTCTCTAAGTCTCGCCTCATTGGGAATATCCCTCATCCCTTGTATCTTTTTAGACATCCTCCTTTGTACTGACTCCAATAGAGCTATATCCTTCTTATAATGTGGGGAATTGTATCGCATACTCAGGATGTGGTCTGACCAGCGCCAAGTATAAATTTAGTATTACTTTGAGACTTCTGTTTTTAACACCCATAAAATTTAATCCTAGTACCCTATTCACCTTATTTATGCCCTCTATGTATTGCTTCCTTTCACCAAGATCGGAGCTGACTATGACTCCTAAATATTTTTCATATTTGGAACTTCTAAGTTTTTTTATGTTTTATTTTATTTTTTTTTTATGTTATGGCCTAGAGCGCCTGTAGGCATACCTAAAGAGTATATATAAAAAGCGCTGTTAAGCTTCCGCCCATTAGTGGCGCAGGGAATTTCATTTATAGTGATACCCATATTGGGGCCCATATCACCACATAAGTGCATCTTTAGTGTAATCACCTAGAACCTGGGTATCATGGTGACATGTAG
>NC_059274.1:10604878-10607378 GCF_017591435.1 Portunus trituberculatus
TTATACCATCGGTGCAAGTCCTGAGACCTTGATGACATTCTTTGATTCTTGTGTCTGTTTTTTAGCAACATATGTGATACTGTTTTTTCTATCCTTTGCAGGCATTTCAGGAAAAAAAAAATTAATTATGAAATATAAAAGGAAGAAATTTACTTAAAAAACGACACAGCAAATGCATGACCAGTACTTAGTTTATGTTATAATAGAAATGTTTTAGGAGGCACCATTTCACTTAACACGGCGCAAACTTTATTGGGGGCCGACATTAATAAGAATGAATTGCCAGTTTTCTTTTAGAAAATCTCGGTATCATTTGAAATTAAGTAAAAGGATAGGGCGATATTTTCTCTTGTATTATAGTCCCGCTACAAAGTATTTTCGTTATTTCAATGTTATATAACGCTGCAGGGCCTCACCGCCTCCCACAGATGTAGCAGTAATTCACAGTAACTGAATGTGTGCGGCTTGTCGGTGAACAAGAAGGGGCGAGTGCAGGGGACACGAACGGGAAACATTTCTGAAACTCCCTGCTGTCACTTGTCCACGCAACGCTTGCTGAGTTTTCCACGCTTTCATCACTTCATTCTCGAGGATCATCTGTTTTCTTCTAATGAAGATGAAGAAAAATGTTACTTAACGCTTAACGTTGACCTGTGTACTTCCTGAGTGTTGCTATTCGTGGTTTTATAAAAGTGAAGCGCTCTCTCTCTCTCTCTCTCTCTCTCACACACTGAAAAATAAGTATCACCGTAAATGTCTAGTGGCTACTGCTGATAAATGGCATTTAACAGCAATATCCTAATAACAAACAATTATTATATGAAAATATGCTTCCTACTATATGAATAAGGGGGCTATACACAGCCTGGTAACTGCAAGACGCATCTAGTGAAATAAAATGAATAAAACATGAGCGCCTGTGTATTACCACACAGAACAGTCTCTCTTCAAGAAGATACTGTTCATTAGATTTTATCTGTACTGGAACTGAACAGAAGACGCGTAGTGAGCGCCACATAAGGCCAATCACTAAAGCATATCAACTCGGACTAATAATATCAATTTCTTAACAGGAAGTTTTTGGAAGAAACATCTTGGGAGTAACCTGGACACTTCCATACCCAGTACTCTTAGACATTTCAAATCCCCGATGGTCAAGATATGTGTTGGTCTCAATGTTTTCGTGGATACAATTTCTATTAAAGTTCCCTTGCTCCATAACTGCATGTTCCCTCCCTGCCTAGCTCCTATTCTCTGCACATGACTCACTCTCCTTCATGCCTCATAATGGCTGTCAGGATGAAAGGTTTACCCCTGTATACCAGTTTATATTGACGTCATCTGCATGATATACTGAACAGTACCAGGGAAGCGGCGCGATGGGAATTCTTGCCCTGCACGTCAGGTGAAAAATGTTGCCTTTCCAATAAATATTCAATTTCCTTTTAAAGCTTGCAGCACCTGAGACTGATGAATCCTCTGGCAGGAAATTCAAAGTATTGGTCACATTTCTTTATGTTTACGGTGTATTTTAAGAATTACATTTCGTTGTCTGGAGGTGCTGCCCGCTTTTAGTCTGAGTTCAGTTGCTTACAATGACTGCGTGCTCCAGTACACTTATATATTGTCCTGTCTTGTGTAGTAAAGCAAGTGGTGCAGCACAGCGACTTGCTTGTCTGTTGAGTCCTCTCCTTTCTGAGATCAATACATTGTTCAGGTCCATCTTCAACCTCACTCGCAGAACTGAACGGCCATATTCTATAATTAATCTAACCACTGCACAGTATAGTATGGCAGGTATTCGTCCACACAGATCCTTGTCACGCCAGTAACAGCAGCTTCTCGTTCAAAAACAAAAGGAAAAGCATACTAGTGTCTCATATTGATGTCATTGTGTGTGTGTGTGTGTGTGTGTGTGTGTGTGTGTGTGTGTGTGTGTGTGTGTGTGTGTGTGTGTGTGTGTGTTTTACTTATTTGTTCGACTATTTATCTTCTCTCTCTCTCTAAGAAAAAAAACTTACATTTTTATTAAGGAAGGATAAAAATAAAGAGAAAACGAATAGGGTAAAAAAGGCAGTGAATTATGAAAGTAAGGGAACGATGAAGGTGGATAAGATAAGCAGGGAGGAGGAGGAGGAGGAGGAGGAGGAGGAGGAGGAGGAGTTGGAAGCGGAGATGGAGTAAGAGGAGTAAGAGTAGGAGTAAGAAGAGGAAGAGGAAGAGGAAGAGAAGGAGAAGGAGATGAAGGTTAAAGGAGGAAGAAGAGGAGGAGGAAGATGAAGAGAAGGAGGATATCAAATTCAAGGGGAGGCGCTTTCAGAGAGCCTTAGGTAAGAGGAACTAATCTGGGTATAATATCACAGCCTCTTTGTGTCCCGTATGGCGCCCTGATGAAGCCGCGGGGTGAGTCTGAGTTCGGAAGGGCGACGCTAACTACAAAAGAGTGACTACGGCTGTGAAAAGGTGATTGTGGGGTTGGAAGAGTGACATAAATTGGATG
>NC_059274.1:10609878-10614878 GCF_017591435.1 Portunus trituberculatus
AAAGAGATATCCAAACAGTGTACATACGTTGTCATAAACTTGCATTTCCGGACTATATCTCTTTCTAGGATTAGCGTTCTCTGCTTAGGAATCACCTGTTTTGCTGGTGGTCAGGTCAAGGACACCATGGATACGCAAAGCTACTTACACACACACACACACACACACACACACACACACACACACACACACACACACACACACACACACACACACACACACACACACACACACACACACACACACACACACACACACACACACACACACACACACACACACACACACATTCAAAGTACTTCATGACGCAGATAAATGTACTTGTTAGCTAGTGTGGCAAACGTAACATCATGCCCTTCAGATAATACAGCGTGATGGCCAAGCATTCATTCCAGGATTAAGATGTAGTTTACTTTATTTACATACCATGACAAAAATTTTCGGTCCACACACCAACGTACTATAATTTCTGAAATTTTTCTCTGATTACCAAAAAAGAAAAAAGAAAAAAAAATATTTGCTTTTCTGCTGAACGTGGGTTGTTGTTTTTTTCGATACACTGAAGACTCCAAAAAGCGACTTTGTTGTTTTATCAAAACTTTGTCGGATACCAGGAAAAAATTTGACCTCCCAGTCCATTAAAAAAAAAAAAATTGTTTACATACCATTTTCAGTATTTCTTTTTATGTATAGTAGGTATGACCAAGTATAGCTTGCTATTTTTTAAACCCTTAATATTTTTGTTTGTGAATTTATATAAAGGCAACAGTAACAACCTTTTGGCTTTGACGACTTTTGACGATGAGGTTTTACATACACGAGATTGCGTTCCACGAGTAAATCTTGAAACAAAAGAGGAACATTTCAAAACAAAGATAGATTTCATCTTGACACCTCTTGTAAGTCATCACTCTCAGAAGGATCTGAGCTTTGAACTGTTAACTGACCACATCTCATACAACCCTTGTGAGAGTTATAACTGCCATCTACACGAACCCTCTCTCCTACACGATTTTCATACAGTTATGTACTACAATATTACCTTGAGGCAAAAAGGGTGATCACAAACTTACTGATGTGAAAACAGAATAGGATATTGTAACAAGCTTGCCTTTTGTGCGTGTATCCTTTACAACATTTGTAAGTCGTGCATATTCATCTAAAAACTTTTGAAATGTATTAGAATAATTCTTCCTCCACCTATGATATACAGTCAACAGAAAGGGGACACGTCTTATAACGGCTGGTATTTCCGACACTTTCCTCCTCCGGTCTTGCACCTTTGTGTTTGGTTGTTCTCCCAAGCTCTTCACTTTCATTTTAGGATAGAGCTGACTCAAACCATTCCAAATCCCCAAGGTGCTTCAGGTCAGTATTCAATTTTGTTCTTATTTGAAACGAAATTTCTCTTTAAAGAGACTATATGTCCCGTACATCAAAGAGATGCGTGACTTTGATTGAGCCTTCTGAAAGAAATGTCCATAATAACCCATATGTAAATAAGTGAGTGTTAATTCATCGATAAACATTAAAGAAATTAAATAATGAGCTTCAATTATCTGTTGTATTACAGCGATTGGTCGTGTTGATGTATTATCTGAAGCAACGAGAAGGCATTCCTCGGGGAAGTGTGTGCCGGCTGACCATAGGAAAGGAAAAGCTAGTTTTTATTGCGCAGGTCCACAATTGGCATCTCTAAACATACCATCTAAACCCACACGGACTGGATCCGCGCAACCTTGAGGCACAGACCCCACGCCTCCTGTTTGCTGTCATCTAAGTCGTCCATTTGTGACGACTTAACTTACATATAAATTTCACGTCTGTCCCATACGATAATAGTATACTCACTCCTACATGACAAACACATTGTTATCCAAATAATTTTCGTTTCAAGTACATATGATGTTTATGTTCGATAATACTGAGTGGGATGCATAGACTATGTGTAGTGTTATTGGTCAATATTGTTGAAACGATAAGCACATATCAGACTCCCTTGGTCTCCTCGCTAGTGAGCTGCCGCACACTCCAACAACATTAGGTGATACCGGAAGCTACAGAATGGGCCATTTCTCTCTTGCTTCACGAGTATTTAATCTACATTCTGCTGATATAAAAAAAAAGAAACTATTTATCAAAATTATTGCACGTCCTAGGTGATGATTTTTCTTTACAAAATCCAATAAGTTGAGTACTAGATACGAATCAGAGAAGCTGAAGATTTGACGAGTATTGAGAGCAAACACAGGAAAGTAGGCTGAAGGAAAGGAGGAGAACCACGTGAAAACACTAACAGTTTCCTTTCAACTATGATCCGAAATTTCGCTATTATCAGTAAGTTCCAAAACATTACAAAGTCAGTTTTAATAACCATTCACGTCTGAGTGAATATGAAAAATAAATGATTTTTCTGAACACATGAACATGACCACAGCTCACAGAGATCAACTTGATATCGGATGAAACTTTTATCTACCTCTACAACACTCGGAGGAAATTCAAGCTACGGTAAGGGGTGAATAAAAAGGGTCAATGAAAAAGAGAGAAAAATAGAAATTACATAGGAAAACAAAACATAATATGGAAAATGGGTACATTTTCAAACCAGAAACAAGACAAGCAGAAGAATAATGAAGAATAATGTGAGTATGACCGAAAGAAAGGTACAGGAGGGTGCGTTGACAAAGCTTGTGGGGAAACGATAAAGTATCTGTGTGGGACGAATGCTGTGTGTGTGTGTGTGTGTGTGTGTGTGTGTGTGTGTGTGTGTGTGTGTGTGTGTGTGTGTGTGTGTGTGTGTGTGTGTGTGTGTGTGTGTGTACGTGCGCAAGTGTGTCTGAAGGGAGGAGCAGGATGCTGAAGGAGAAATTATTGGGCTGGTGGAGGGAGTGCGACAATGTGTGAAAGAGTAAAAGTAACGATCATATGGGAGGGACACTTATCACAAGACTTGCTGCTTTATAACGAGGAACTTTGCTTCTACAGATGGACTACGTGTGGGGAGGAGAACAGGATGAGAGCAGAGCAAGGACATACGGCGGTACAGTATGGCGTGTAGAGACAACAAGAACAAAATTGTATTGAAAAGAGAAAGCAACGTTAATATGTTGCAGAGATGGTGGCAAAGAAAAGAGAAAGTGGTGATGTTTTAATAGGAAAATAAAAACGTGAGAGAGAGAGAGAGAGAGAGAGAGAGAGAGAGAGAGAGAGAGAGAGAGAGAGAGAGAGAGAGGTGTCTCTGCAGGTATTTGGGAGCGAGGTGGACAGGTAGAGTTGTGTGCTTCCGGCAGTGTTTGTGATCCTGTCAGGTCAATCCAACGGCTTTGTGGTCGCCGGTGTGTCTGTCTGTCTGGCACACAACTGTGTTTGCCCAAGGTAAACGGATAACGCATGGTCTGAGGTCTATTTTTGGAAGCTGGCGACATTTAAAGCTAATTTGATCCTCATATTTTGTGGCTGCATTTTCAGGTGAGTGTAAACTACTCGATGAATTGTTAAAGCAAATGTTTATGACAATTGTTTAACTTGCTTCGTTATCTATTTTTATTAACATAATAATTTTACGGTGGCGGTGGATGTGAGGACGTAAAAGATGAACTTTCAACATAAATAGTAGTTCCGTAGTAATAATGAAATACATATGGCAACGTACGACCATCGTTACTACTTTTACTATCTGCAGTATTACTATGACTATTACATCCCTAATTTCGTGCTCCTCACGCATAACTGTGTTATTATCTCTACCATCCCTACACATCAATAGGTCCCGTCATGAGTAGCAAATAATTCGATCAGGAGCTGGATACTTGTAGACAAAAACGTCATCTAGACAGAACAAGGAGGCAAATGCGGTCAGTCGAGGAGGACAAGTTCGTAATCTACCTCCCATCCGAACAGCAAGCAGAATTCATGCACAACAAATACCGTAACAGTGAGTTTTACTAGGCCGGCCTTGCGTTCATTCTTCAGTTGCGGAGAGAAAGTGAGGTGATGAAGAGCTTTGAGCAAGGAGATGGAGGGTCGGAGGTGCACAGGGGAAAGCGAGAGGAAGAGGGGCGAGAACTAGGGGGTGAGGGAGCGGGTTAGCTGGACAAGAGTGAAGGTGAAAAACAAGGCACCCTACCTCGCCCTAAGGGATAACGGTCCGGACCTTGGCAGGGGCTGGGCAGCGGACAGGACTGGTCTGGGCGTGTGTTGATATTTGGAGTAAAAGTCAAAATAACATTATATGAACATTATATTCATGAATAAATATATAGGTAATATTTTACGATATTATATTTTGCTGTTCCATGCATTTTGAGAGTAAACAAACAGACCAACAAACAAAAATTAGGTACAAACTAACGAATTTTTAAATGCAATTTTACCGTGTTAATAAACTAGAGAGAGAAATAAGCATATTGGATGACAGTCAGCGTGGGTACCATTTTTCACAGGATTAATTAGACAACCGGTGGAAATATTATACCGAGTGCACATTTGATAAAGTTTTCTAGTGTGTCTATCAAGGCAATACTTTTCTCGCAAATATTAATGAGAGTTCAACTTTAGTATAGCGTCATACTTAGCAGTTCGATGAAAAAACAAACAAACTGTTAAGAGAAAAAAATACCACAAAAAAAGTAACTAAGTTTCACAAACTGCCAAACGTTAATGAGTAATAAACACACACACACACACACACACACACACACACACACACACACACACACACACACACACACACACACCCTGGCCTGGTCTCAGGCCTATCCGAAGATCGGAAATAATGAGCTCTGAGCTCGTTCCGTAGGGTAACGTCTGGCTGTCTCGTCAGAGACTGCAGCAGATCAAACAGTGAAACACACACACACACACACACACACACACACACACACACACACACACACACACACACACACACAAACAAACACACATGTACATGCACACACACACACACCCACCCACACACACACACACACACACACACACACACACACACACACACACAC
>NC_059274.1:10622378-10662378 GCF_017591435.1 Portunus trituberculatus
ATATATATATATATATATATATATATATATATATATATATATATATATACTGCACACAAGAACGTTTTAGTTATCGTACAACAGTAATAAATTAATACGCCGCATGTGAGCCATTTTTGGATACCTCTACCATTTTGAGACGCAGTCTTTATTCTTTTTCGATCAGCTCTAACACGTAAAAAAACAGACATCTATACAAACAAGTAAGCATACAAAAACGAATAAATAAATTTATCAATTAATAGATAAAGTAGATAAGAATGAATAAACAAGAAGGAAATTAACAGATAGATACGTTAATGCATATGTATCAAAATTATGTAAACAAATTATAAAGATGAATAAATTAATAAAAAGTATTAATGGCCCCCCAAAAAAAAAAAAAAAAATAACAGACAAATCATGATAATTGCAACTAGAATAAATAGACAAATAGATGAATAAATAAACAAGTAAATTATCACAAAGATGCACAAATATATAAGAAGACTAAAAACGAAGACTTTGAACATTCCACCGAAAAATATCAAAACACACACACACACACACACACACACACACACACACACACACACACACACACACACACACACACACACACACACACACACGGTTAAAAGTCAAAGTCTAGCAAATATGAAACAATATCGGTGAACCCTACTGGAAGTGATTGTAAAAAAAAAAAAAAAGCTTAAAATAAAGTATCAGTAAAGTAAATGGATTTAAAATGTCGCAATAGAATGTGTGTGTGTGTGTGTGTGAGAGAGAGAGAGAGAGAGAGAGAGAGAGAGAGAGAGAGAGAGAGAGAGAGAGAGAGAGAGAGAGAGAGAGAGAGAGAGAGAATATTTCCTTCCAATCTAAGTATCCCTTCCCATGTTTTTTTTTTCTTTGTTTCTTCTTCCAGCTATATTCTAAAAAAAAGTTTTCACGAAACAAAAAAAATCTCTCGGACATCGGCCTCCACCAGCAGCCAGACAGAGATGATAAAAAGCCTGCTTACTTTTCCTTTAACCTCTCACTGGCTTGGGAATTAGAGACAAAAATTATATTTCGCTGAAAGAGCACTTTATGTTTTATTGTTTTCCTGTGGTGCGTTTTAGTGAATAAGTCCTTTGTTGTTTACCAGTGCTGCGTTTCAGTATTACGTCCAACTGTGTCAGTTATCAAGCCTCAAATCTCTTTCCGACAGAGAACAAATTCGTACAGAACGCTGGGAACATGAATATCTTATTAATAATTTGGTTACCACATATTTGGACTATTCTTAAATATTGCATGGCATGTTAAATATTATTAGATTTACTGCAGTCTATGATAAATTAATACAATCTTTTCATTTCTTCTATCGTATGAGATTAAAGAATACAATATCCAACTCCAAAGCATACGTAGAGGAAGGAAAAATTTTATTCCCTTTCAAAGGCAAATCTCGACCTTCCACGTGATGTAGACGGCGATTACCTTGGTATTAGGTCCATACATCCAGGTGTCCCAGAGACGAGTGGGGACAATCAGGGGTTGTACAAGGCATGGCTACAGTTGAGTACAAGTGATTTATCTATACCCGTAGTGGAAGGGACGCTGTGGATTTTATGGTTTTCAGAGGCACAAATCACATGATAAAGTCTAAAGTCTATTTAATCAAGAGTACATTTTCGAAATACCTGTCACTTTTATGTAATTTCTTGATCGTAAGACAAATGATCATGATTAGATTTATCATTATCTCGCTTTTCACGACCTATTGAGTTTCCTCTGCCAATTGATCAGAACTTCGTGAGTTTGCTCAGGTATAGTCTTGGCACCGTGCCATGTCATTCCTTTATTTACACACCTTGTTCTCTACCCTCTCCTCAGAAAAACTTCTTACACAATTTTTATTTCGATTTCACGAGTCACGTACATCTTCACCTTCATTTCACTTGTAGCTCATCTCTCATTTCCCTCGACTCATCCTTGCATCCTCTCCTCTTCCACTCTCCAGCTCGCCCGCGACTGTTACACCTTCATCATTCTAATTTCATCGGCACCTACAGCACCTGTATAAGAGGCTCCTTTTGTCACTTAGGGCCACCATTCTTTTTCTCCCGGTTATCTTCGCTAGTCTTAATGGGCGTCTCATTCATCAAGCCACCAGGACACGAAAAAAAAAAAAAACGCTTGTTACTACTGACATAGGACTTTTCAGTTTGAGTTAAAAGCGGTGTTTCACGCCGGTGTGTATTAGTTAAAGCTACACTCTTCATGTCTAAGACTAAACGATGCGCTTCATATGACGGTGAACGGCTGGTGGAATACGGCACGGTCTGTTAAGTGCCCAATGTACCTCTTAACGAATAGAGGTAATCAACACATGCGACTTTGCCGTCATGCACATTATCATATTTTCATATGTGAGCGTCCAACAGTCTGATATATATATATATATATATATATATATATATATATATATATATATATATATATATATATATATATATATATATATATATATATATATATATATATAAGCCCATTTAATTGCCGGTCCCGTTGCAGACAGTCAGTCAGAGGAGGGGAGTTGATAAGACGAAAAGCTTTTGATTCCACCATATCTAATAAAAGTGTGAGAGTGGAACACCCCCATGCAAACATGCGAAGTGTACTCCATACAAGGACGGATCAGGGCTCTTGTACAGAGTTAGCAGTTGGAGGGGAGAGAAAAACAGGCGGAGACGCCTTAGAGCGCCTAACTTCAGAGCAGCTGTTTTGAGCAAGACATAAGGTGTGAAGTTTCCCGTTTAGATTATGAGTAAAGAATAGACCGAGGATATTCAGTGTATTAAAGGAGGACAACTGAAGAAGAGGGGATAGTTGTCTGGAAGGTTGTGTCGACTTCATAGATGGTGGAGTTGAGTTTTTGAAGCATTTGTAATGTAATTAGTCACTTTACTAGCTTTTTACTGAATGATTGTAACGTAATGAATCAGTTTACCACCTTTCACTTGTATACCTGTAAATAGCATAGTGGTGGTTCTAAGTAGCTACGTTTAAATGTGTGTTATCGGAAGCTCGAACCTTCTCCTCGAAGCTCCTATTAGGGTTTCCTTTATACTAGCAAGAGTTGTTTTCATATGTTGGAATCTTGTACTGGGCAGAAACACAGGTCGTCTCACTCCACCTTACTACAAGCTATCTAGGCATTCTGAGGCTCCACGATGAGTGAAGATAAGAAGACAGCTTTTGCCACCCCGAGTGACTGTGCTACCTTATACTTGCGCCTCATCCCAGAATTTGATGGCCAGTCTCATCAGTTGTGGAGTGGCTGGAGAAACTGGAGCTCGTGTGCAAGTTGCGTGGGATCACTGAGCTGCACAATATCGCACCGCTACGACTCTCCGCTGGGGCGTTCTCAGTGTACCAACAGCTTTCAAGTACGGATAAAGAGAAGTACGAGAGTATCAAAGCAGCGCTCATCTCTGCCTTTGCTACTGACAAGTTTTTGGCCTACGAGCAGTTTTTCGTGATGGCGAGCCGGTTGATGTATACTTAGCCGACTTACGCCGCCTCGCTGAGCTACTGGTCATGTCTTGAGAGCTGATTGTCGCTTGGAAAGCATGAGTATCTGTCAGCTCCTGAATCGCGCCCGAGCCGTCCTGGCGGATGACAGTTTGGGTGTCGGGTCACCACCACACGTTTCCTGTCTCACTCAGCATGCAGCGACTCCTGCCTGGTCAGGTGATGGTGCTGTGCGCTGTCTTTCCTGCAACCAGCCAAATCATTACGCCCGAGACTGCCTGGCTGGACGTGGCGCACGAAGAGGAGGGCGTGGTAGTGTGCGTTGCTACAATTGCGGCCGGCGAGGACATCTAGCTTCAACGTGTTCGGGAAACGCCCAAGGAGAGGCGAGCTCAGCGCCAGCCTCCTCTCTGCATCACCAATGAAAGGCGCGTTACCGACTGTGAAATTGAATGTTAACAACGTGAACTGCAAAGCTCTAGTGGATACTGGTTCTACGAAGTGTATTACGCACGTTTCCTTGTGCTCTAGTTGGACCAAAGAAAGGGTCAGGGTTGTGACTGTGAGTAGGGAACCTTACGAGTGCATGGGATCGGGAGTGGTGAAGGTTTGCCTGGCGTCGGGAGTGTCCGTGCACGTGAGTGTTGTTGTAGCGTCTTCAAAACCGCTTAACTTTGCTTTCATTCTCGGTATGAATGGTATAACGGCATTACACGGTGTTAGACTACGCTCACAGACGGATGTAGTGTTTGGTTTAGAGGAAGAGCAGGGTTTGGCTGTGGCGGCTGCTAACTCGCCAGACATTGATGAAAGGGATTTTAAAGTGACCTTTGACACCGAAACAAAACAGTGTACAGTATTGTGGAATTGGTGCAATGGCATGGAACCGCCACGATTGTTTAACACTGCTTTAGAATACGAGGTGCCAAGTGAGGCTCGGCAAGAATATGAACGTGAATTAACTCAGTGAATTGCCAACGAGTGGCTGGTTCCTTATGATGAGAGCATGTACGGGCCAGTGAAAGGAACCATTCCGTTAATGGCTGTTGTGCAGCAAAACAAACAAAAGGTACGCCCCGTGCTCGACTTCCGAGAATTAAATACCCATCTTAATCTGCACACAGCTGAAGTGGACGTGTGTACAGAGAAGATACGTGAGTGGCGCCATCGCGGTCAAAAAGTTTCTCTCATGGAATTGCGCAAGGCGTACCTACAAATCCACGTACACAAGTCCCTCTGGCCTTATCTAACTGTTGTGTTCCGTGGAAAAAGGTACTGCCTAACAAGGTTATGATTTGGGATAAATATCGCCACTCTTGTCCTCAAAAAGGTTCTGGATCGCATTCTAAGCTGGGACGAAAAGATTTATAGCGCCACTTCTCCTTACCTGGACGATATCCTCGTGGACGAAACCATCGTGACGGCAGCGGCTGTGGAAAATCATCTGAGAAGTTATGGCTTGGTGTGCAAACCACCTGAGCGGGTGTATGATGGGACTCGGGTGTTAAGCATCAGAGTCTGTGGGGAGGGTCGCGGCCTTGTTTGGAGACGCGACGATGAGATTGGTGAACTACCGGAGAAGTTTCAGTCTGCGGCCAGTTAACAAGCCATCTACCTGTCTGTGGCTGGCTACGGCTAGCAACATCATACATCAAAAGACGTGCTAACGCAGCTTCCTCTTCCTGGGACGATGAAATCATGGATCCCGGCCTGCTTGCGATGCTCACAGAAACCCTGGGACGTATAGAGAAACTGACCCAGCCCGGGGACGGTGGGACGTGGCAGGAGACGAAGCAGCTTTGTGGGTCGATGCAAGGTCTCTTGCGCTGGGAGCAGTGTTAGAGGTGAATGGCGAAGTGATCAAAGATGCTTGTTGGTTACGCCGCAACGACTGTATGCACATAAACCTTGCGGAGCTAGATGCTGCTATCAAAGGCCTAAATCTCGCCGTCTCCTGGAATATGAAAAAACTGGCTCTAATGACAGATTCCCGTACAGTATACCATTGGCTCCAGGACACTTTATCAGGAAAGGCACGTTTGAAGACCAAAGCCTGTAGTGAAATGTTGATTCGGCGACGATTGGAAACTTTTAAAGCGGTAACCGTGAAGTTTAACTTGCACCTTGAGATCAAGTTTGTGTCTTCAAGCATGAACAGAGCCGACGAGTTGACGAGAGTGCCAAAAAAGTGGATGTCTTTGACAAATGATTACGTGTCCTGTACGGCTGTCACCGTCGTGTTTGACATCCACGAAACAACTGGGCTGCGTTCCGTTGGAAGTTAGCACGCTGCACCCCCCGCAACCCCCAACGGAACGCAAGGGAACGCGTAAGCCATACGGGTATGGTTGACAAAGATGGCCGTCCAAGCTGCTCTCCTCCTCCTCGCTCAAGAGCTCGCAGAAGACCCTCTGTTGGGCGCTGCAGAGCTCCTCTTAGCACGAGAGGAGGAAATATTGCTGAGGCAAGAGGAAGAGGGAGAAGAGAGGCTGCCAAGGCAAGGAGAAGAGGGAGATGATAGGCCGCCAAGTCCTGTGAGGGTCAAGGACTATGCAGAGATGATAGTGCCTCTTTACTCCGGGAAAGACTTCAAGAAACACTTTCGAATGCAAAGGGAAACTGTCCCTGCAGCCACAGGTGCTGGAGGGGCCTCTGCAGCAGCTACCATGGCGGTAGAGGCTGTCTCTTCTGCCTCAGAGGCTGTGGGAAGAAATGCGACACATATAACACCGTCTTTTATTGCTATAAATACTAATATTTTCGTCATATTGCTTTATTCCAGCATTCTACAAGGGATAACAGACTTACCACATTGTTTTTGATGTTCTGTGACGTCACATAAGCTGTCAAAATAGCATTTACATCCTCACACTGAAAATATAGTGGTGAAGCGGCGGACGTCTGCGGTTTGTTGATAAACAATAGTTGCCAGACACCGCCAAACATTCACCTCCGAGGAGCGCAAGGTCCCGCAAGCTTCCGCAAGGCGAGCTGTATGCTGTTCCCCCCCGATTCGGGGGAAGTATGCCATACTGTACGCCTTACGGTCCCCAACGGAACGCGGCCCTGGCCATCCTGGAATCAGACGCACGCTATTCTTCTGTAGAAAACTTTACCCTGGTGTTCAACGTGAGCAAGTGCGTAATGTCGTGCTACATTGTCGGGAGTGCCAGTCAATTGATCCTGCGCCGGCGAAGTGGCAGAAAGGGGAGTTAGGGGTCCCCAATATATGGGACAGAGTTAGTATGGACATTTGCCACGTTCACAATGAACACTACCTGACACTGATCGACTGCGGGCCGACGCGTTATGCCATCTGGAGAAAACTGAGACGTCAGGACGCGATTTGTGTTATTGAGCAACTGGAATTTGTGTTTTATGAGCGTGGAGCAGCCGCGAATTGATAACCGACAACGCTGCCAGCTTCCGTAGCTCGACGTTCAACAATTTTGCAAGTCGCTGAGGCATGGCCGTCACCGGTGTGCCAATATTCCATCGGGTAACGGGATATCAGAGAGGAGTCACAGAACAGTCAAGACCATACAAGAACGAAAAAGTTGTTCTGTGCCGGAAGCTGTATACAGGTACAACACCCTGCCACGGGGGAACGATGCTGGGTCTTTCCCTGCTAACATGATATTCTGTTACGAAGTTAGACTGCTTGGTATTGATGAAGTCTCCCAACATGATCAAGCGTCTGAGGAACACCATCGCTTTAGCGTTGGTGACCGTGTGTGGACTCGTCACCCAAGTAAGCGATGCAATTCTCGTAGTTTAGAAGGCACTGTGACCCGGATTGTGTCTGCCCAGAATGTGGAGGTGGATGGAGTGCCTCGTCATGTGCGGGACCTGAGGCTCGCAACGGCAAAGTTACGCACTGATAACCATCTCTCAACAGAGGAAACGACGGCTGAGGATAACGAAGAAGAGATGCTCATCAGCGTGGATAACTCTACAGCGAGTGTGGGAGAAGAGGACCAAGAAGAGGAAGAAGAAAGCGACAGTCCAGGAAGACCACTTCCGCGACGTAGTTCGAGAGAGAGACGTCCCGTACAGCGTTTGCAATAGTGATCTTTAGGATCAAGGGGGAGTGTAATGTAATCAGTCACTTTACTAGCTTTTTTACTGGAATGATTGTAACGTAATGAATCAGTTTACCACCTTTCACTTGTATACCTGTAAATAGCATAGTGGTGGTTCTAAGTAGCTACCTTTAAATGTGTGTTATCGGAAGCTCGAACCTTCTCTTCGAAGCTCCTATTAGGGTTTGCTTTATACTAGCAAGAGTTGTTTTCATATGTTGGAATCTTGTACTGGGCAGAAGGGAATAAGAAAAGTCGGCAGAAACACAGGTCGTCTCACTCCACCTTACTACAGCATTGAACACTACTTAGTTTCTCTTCCCAACACATAAATCTTAGAAAGATCAGAAATCAGGAGTTCTGTGGCTTCCCTTCGGGAACTGTTAATTTCCTGAAGGCTTCAGGATGGTATCATCAGCGTGAGAGTGGATAGGGCAATAAGTTTGGTTAAGAATATCATTAATGAATAATAGAAAGCGAGTGGGTGACAGGACAGAACCCCGAGGAACATCACTATTAATAAATTTGTAGAAGATCGGTAGTCGTCTACCACAGCAGCAATATATTGGTCAGAAAGGAAATCCGAGATAATGTTGAAGAGAAAAGGACAGAAAACGTTAGAGGGTAGTTTTGAGATCAAGGCCGGGAACACGCGAGCGACTTTGTGGGGCACGTTGTGGCGGGGATGTAGCTCTCCAAGAGTTTCCATTGTTTAGAAGCTGTCCTGCGCACACTAACATCTGTGGTCAGCGACTGTGTCACTGTGGCGAGTTGTCGCTCAGTGGTGCGACTGTGTCGAGGACCCGCGCACACGAGCGAATGTGGCTGAGCTACGGGTGGCAGTCACATACCAAACATGGCACCACAGTCGCTAAACCCCACCACGTCGTGGTGGGGTTTAGCGACTTTCGATATGTCTTAGGCAACATCAAAGATTCAACGAAATCTCTAAAAGAAATTTCAGTAAGTAAGAGATCTCAGTAAGGAAAACCAGATAGTTCCCAGTAGAGCGGCCTTGACGGAAGTCATAGTGGCGATCAAACAGAAGAATGTAAAATTATTTATGTGTAAGAATCTTCCTATTAAGGCTAGATTCAAAGACCTTAGACAAGAAAGAGAATAAAGTTATAGGACGGCAGTTTGAGGGATTAGAATGGACATCCTTTTTAGCAACTGGCTGAATATAGGCAAACTTCCAGCTAAAAGAAAAGGTATTAGTCGATAGACAGAGTTGGAAGAGTTTAGCCAGGCAAGGTACAAGCACGGAAGCACAGTCTTTGAGAACAATAGGAGAGACCTCATCAGATTCATAAGCCTTCCGAAGTTTTAAGCCAGTGTAACAGTGTATACGTTCCTGCGTGACACACGCTCATGTATAAATTAAAATCCTTTTAGGTAAATCTGAAATAACGGTGCATGATTTTAATGTTATTGCTCATACGATAATCACAAGATAAATTGTTTGTAAAAGTTAAACATATCATTGCATTAGCTAAAAGGCTAATATATGTATGTACATTTTCTACAAAATAAAGATCATTTACTTCAGATTACAAGGTATAATAGGTATAATAAAAAAAAAGAATACACACCTTTTGTGATGCAAAAATATGAAGAGATGACTATCTGAGAGAATTAATTAACACTCAAGAATGAAAGTAAAGAACTTATTACACAAAACTGGTCCAATCTCATGGTTGCCAATCTAAAAGATATCCATATCTTGAGACATGAAAGACATTGCCTATGAAAAAATGAAGTGTATGAATCTTTGCTTGAGGGATTTCATTAATACTCCATGATGACTACGTATAAAACTTTTCCTAATTTTGTATAAACGCTACAGTATAAACTTCATGATTATTGCGTTCAAGTATTTTGATTAGTTAATGCAACTGTGAATGATTAATAAATTGTATATAAGCTCATATTCACATAAATTCATCCAAAGGATAGTAAACACACGCAATATAAGCAGCGATGCCAAACAGAAATGGCTTAACGTTCTTTTACGTTATTCACGTTAATCGGAAAGTGACAATCTCTGACACATGACACTGCAGGAGGAGGTTAAGTACAGAGACATGAAATCAGGAGTTGTCTGTTGTATTACATATCTAAGAATTGTCTTAAGTCAAAGAAAATAGGTTTTCTAACGTTTCTATAGAATGATTACAATGATTACACAATAAACAAAGATTACGATTAAGTTTGTGAATTTAGATGTTATAATGCTATAATGCGTGTATGACTGCATGAACATCCATTAACTGACAGAATATGACTATAATAGTAACACTCATAAATCATGATGCAAGTTACGATCATATCATTTTCCCTGATATCTTGTAAATGTGTATTAGTTGATGGTGTGACAAGGCAACCCACTGGGAACCGAACGTATGTCATTGTGAGTGTGTGAAAGTGAAACTAATTAACCAGTTTGTAATGTACCATTTATTCAATTTATATCATGTGTGTGTGTGTGTGTGTGTTTCACTGTTTCACTGTTTGATCTGCTGCAGTCTCTGACGAGACAGCCAGACGTTACCCTACGGAACGAGCTCAGAGCTCATTATTTCCGATCTTCGGATAGGCCTGAGACCAGGCACACACCACACACTGGGACAACAAGGTCACAACTCCTCGATTTACATCCCGTACCTACTCACTGCTAGGTGAACAGGGGCTACACGTGGAAGGAGACACACCCAAATATCTCCACCCGGCCGGGGAATCGAACCCCGGTCCTCTGTGTGTGTGTGTGTGTGTGTGTGTGTGTGTGTGTGTGTGTAATAATAATAATAATCATAATAAGGTGGAGGGCTTATGACTAGTATTCTACCCTAGTGATTTATTGCTCGTACCATGGTGGGTATGGCGCTATTTTTATAGCGATTGGTTCTAGTAGCTCTCGTGGGTATGAGAACGTTGTTGTGACGGGTGGTGTGGACAGGGCGAGGGGTGGCAGGGGGGAGAAGGTGGCGGAGCCTCGGGTGTGGTCAACCAGATCAAAAGCTTTCCTAAAGTCCACAAAGGCGACAGCGAGAGAGGTGTTTCGTTTATCCAGGTGACTGTGTATGAAGTCAAGGAAGCTGATCAGGTAGTGAGAGGTGGAGGTGGCTCTGATGTTGCCAAATTGTTGTATGTCTAAGGAATTACTAATGTTGTACGCCCAGTCAAACACAAAGTCTTCACAAATGAGGCTAGGGATGGGTGTGATAGCGACTGGCCTGAGGTCATTGAGTGACTCCAGGCTGGGAGTCTTGGATATAGGCGTGACAAATGATGATTTCCAATCCACTGGACATGAGTACTGAGAGAGAGATGCATTTATTATTGAGCAGAGAGGAGGGGCTAGTTCTGGAGCAAATTCTTTGTAAATCTTGATGGGTAGATCAGTAGGAGTGGTTGAGCGAGGTTTAAGTTTTAGAATCCTCTTGTAAACATCCATGACCTGGACGGTGGGAGGAGGGGAGGGAGCGGGGAGGAAGGAAGGGAGAGGAGAGGAGTGGAGGGGTTGGAATGTTTGACAGATCGTGGGGAAGTGAGAATTTATCTTGTCCGCCTATGCGTCAGTGGGGAGGTGTGAGGTACAGGGAATAAGGGGGGACTGATTTTGTAGACCACACAAAGCCTTAATCTTATCATACCACTGTCTGTTGTTGGTGAGTTTGAGCTGGTGAATTTTGTTTGGGTAATAACGTGCCTTTGTGGCAGGAGTGAAATGCCCAGTTTCTCTGCCTCAGGAGTCTTTTGATGCGGGGCGTCATCCACGGGGCATCAGCTTGGTGCACTGTGACTCTCTTTGCTGGGAAGTAACAGTTGAAAGCTTCACTTGTGGTGGCAACAAAAATATGCCATTTGGTATGGACATCCTCCACCTGCAGTACTTCGGTCCATGAGTAGTGTGTGACTGATCCATTGCCCAAACTCCCTCATGGCTGAGTCAGGCATGGGTCGGTGAGTCTTGGTGGCTATTGAGTGATGGAGCGAGGAAGTGGGTGTGGGGGACCACAGAATGGATAGGTGTGCGCTACGTCCCAAGAGGGCTTGTGACTCTGTACGTTGGTAATGTTGACTTAGGTCAGTCATTATAAGGTCGAGTTTTGCTTGTTGGTGGGTGGGGAATTCTACTATTTGTGTTAGGCTTAGCTGGTGTAGTATTTCGCTCGTATCTAGGCGGTTAAAATCTCCGCATATCACCAGCTTCGCAGCAGGATACTGCTGTGCTTATTATGTGTTCAGTGAGTAGTTGTGCTGTGGGGGCACGTGGAGGGTGGTTGACAACACAAAGGATAATAGGGGCCGCATTTCGAGGGTGGGAGGGCGGCGTCACACGCACCCAGAGGGTCTCCACCCCGGGGAACGACAACCGGGAGGTGTAAGGGACTGAAGATGGATCGGCAATAAACCGCCACTCCCTCTCCTCTTCGTTCTGACCTGAGACGGTGGAAGAGTTGAAAGTCTTGGATCTTGGCCTCCTCAGGTGTAATCTGCCACGCCTCAGTAATCGCCACAATGTCCGCACTGGTTATCTCACCGACTCAACTAACTCGTCCATTTTGTTCATTGGGGAGGTCACATTGGACAGGAGGAGAGAGGGGAGGCTGAACAACAGGCGAGGTATTTCTACGTACGTGTGTTCCCTTTCTTCCGCTTCCCGGTTTTGTGTATGTGTGTGTGTGTGTGTGTGTGTGTGTGTAATTCACTGTTTGATCTGCTGCTGCAGTCTCTGACGAGACAGCCAGACGTTACCCTACGGAACGAGCTCAGAGCTCATTATTTCCGATCTTGGGATAGGTCTGAGACCAGGCACACACCACACACCGGGACAACAAGGTCACAACTCCTCGATTTACATCCCGTACCTACTCACTGCTAGGTGAACAGGGGCTACACGTGAAAGGAGACACACCCAAATATCTCCACCCGGCCGGGGAATCGAACCCCGGTCATCTGGCTTGTGAAGCCAGCGCTCTAACCACTGAGCTACCGGGCCGTGTGTGTGTGTGTGTGTGTGTGTGTGTGTGTGTGTGTGTGTGTGTGTGTGTGTGTGTGTGAGTGTTTGTGTGTGTGAATGTGTGTGTGTATACACATATGCTAACACACAAAAAGAAAAGGAATCCAATGAAATCTGGAAGTATATTAATAAATAAATCTCTTAAAAGAAAAAAAGCCAAATAATATTTATCTAAGTATCAGAATATGCAAGTTTTCTTATTGATATTACTGTCTTCATAGATAGTATCTTTACATAAAACCTCATCCAAATGGTTCCCTGCATGACTGTGTAGGTGTATCTTGGTGTTGGTATATGTTTCTGTATCGATAAAAATTAGTCTCTTTAAAATAATCCTTTTAAAGAAATTTCAGTTCATAGATTGTGCCCGATTCTAAATATTATTCATTTTTCGTTTGTCTAATGCAAATTCAATGTTAATAAAGTCACTACAAACTGACGAGCGCACGCACGCACGTGCGCACGCACACAAGCGTGGCTTCACAAGTCAGATGACCGGGGTTCGATTCCCCAGCCGGGTGGAGATATTTGGGTGTGTCTCCTTTCACGTGTAGCCCCTGTTCACCTAGCAGTGAGTAGGTACGGGATGTAAATCGAGGAGTTGTGACCTTGTTGTCCCGGTGTGTGGTGTGTGCCTGGTCTCAGGCCTATCCGAAGATCGGAAACAATGAGCTCTGAGCTCGTTCTGTAGGGTAACGTCTGGCTGTCTCGTCAGAGACTGCAGCAGATCAAACAGTGAATTACACGCGCGCGCGCACACACACACACACACACACACACACACACACACACACACACACACACACCGCGTAGTGTAGTGGTTAGCATGCTTAACTCACAATCGAGAGGGCCGGTTTCGAGTCCCGGGAAGCGGCTAGGCAAATGGGCAAGCCTCTTAATGTGTGGCCTCTGTTCACCTAGCAGTAAATAGGTTCGGGATGTAACTCGAGGGGTTGTGGCCTCGCTTTTCCGGTGTATGATGTGTGTGATGTGGTCTCAGTCCTTACCGAAGATCGGTCTATAAGCTCTGAGCTCGCTCCGTAATGGGGAAGACTGGCTGGGTGACCAGCAGACGACCGAGGTGAATTACACACACACACACACACACACACACACACACACACACACACACACACACCGCGTAGTGTAGTGGTTAGCACGCTCGACTCACACTCGAGAGGGTCCGGGTTCGAATTCCGGAGGCGGCGAGGCAAATGGGCAAGCCTCTTAATGTGTAGCCCCTGTTCACCTAGCAGTAACTAGGTACGGGATGTAACTCGAGGGGTTGTGGCCTCGCTTTCCCGGTGTGTGGAGTGTGTTGGGGTCTCAGTCCTACCCGAAGATCGGTCTATGAGCTCTGAGTTCTCTCCGTAATGGGGAAGACTGGCTGGGTGACCAGCAGGCGACCGAGTTGAATTACACACACACCAAAACATATCACATACGCAAACATTAAAAAATCAACGAATTTTAAAGATATTCTTTGTTCAAATAGCGAGGAAAACTGTGCTGTGGATCCAATATATTTTTACTTCACAACAATGGTTACTTGTTGAAGGCCACCTGAGACCACGATCCATGCTGAAGCTGTTTTTTTACCCCTTATCACCGGATACCCAGGCGACGAAACCACAGACAAAGAATGAGTGAAGGGGAAATAAATCACTATATACACAAGAGTGAACAACAATGAATTTTATACAGTTGCCTTGTGCACGGACCCATTTGCATAGAAAGCATTTAGCTTTGACAATATTTTGTTTTTTTATTACAACTTCACTACAATTCAGTTTTTTTTTGTGGGAATAACTGCTTGTAAACAATAGTTATTGTCTGTCTAAGCCGATAAATTCCAAAAATTATCCGTAACCTGTAGATACAATTCTACTGTAACCCAGAAGAAAGATTTAGAAAAGTAATATTTCTATCAATGAAAAAAAGCAACAGCCAACAATCAGCTTAACAAACAATACGTATGAGTATTATGATAAACAGAAAATGTTTGCCGTCATGAAGCATTATGTTACACGTATTAATCATGTAGATAATCTCTACTCCACCTCTCTACTTGAGTAGTTTCGGTGCGGTGGTGTTGAATTTCTATCTATTGAATGAGCTAAGAGCTGAGTACGTGGAGAGATGTAGTCTTCATATGGAAATTATTATTCATTTACCATGGCCGTAACCTATGTAGGGCGCCAGGGTGAGCAGTCTGATCGGCAAGGAAAAAAAATACGTGCCAGTGCACAAATAAGCTTTGCTTCAGGGAATCCAAAGAAAATTTACTGATCATACGACAAGCCTCCTCAATCCCCTACCACCCGTATACACGTATCCTCTCTCTCTCTCTCTCTCTCTCTCTCTCTCTCTCTCTCTCTCAACCTGGACATTCAAGACAATATAACACACACACACACACACACACACACACACACACACACACACACACACACACACACACACACACACACACACACACACACACACACACACACACACACACACACACACACACACACACACACACACACAATGCAAGGCAATGGGACCGGATGAAGTCTCAGGCAGAATACTGAAAGAATGTAGGGAAGAACTAGCAAGTCCTATATACAACATCATAAAATGCTCAATAGAAAATGGAACAGTACCAGTGGAATGGAAAAGAGCTGAGGTGGTTCCCATATATAAGAGTGGAAGGAAGGAAGAACCTCTAAATTACAGACCAGTATCACTAACTAGTGTAATATGTAAGATGTGTGAAAGAGTAATAAAGAAACAATGGATCGAGTTCCTTGAAGACAACAAATTACTATCAAATAGCCAATTTGGCTTTAGAAAAGGTCGGTCGTGTGTAACAAATTTACTGAGTTTCTACTCTAGAATAGTTGATAGGGTACAAGAGAGAGAGGATGGGTTGATTGTATTTACTTGGATTTAAAAAGGCATTTGATAAAGTGCCACATGCAAGGTTACTGTGGAAATTAGAGGAGAAGGGTGGTTTAAAAGGAAACACATTGAGATGGATGGAAAATTATTTGATGGGGAGAGAAATAAGAACGGTAGTCAAAGATATGAAGTCCAAGTGAAGAGCAGTAGAAAGCGGAGTGCCACAGTGGTTAGTATTGGCGCCAATACTTTTTCTCATTTATATAAATGACATGCCAGAAGGAGTGAAGAGCTACATAAATCTGTTTGTGGACGATGCGAAACTGTGCAGAGTTATAGAGCAAAAAGAAGGTTGTGAAATACTGCAAGAAGACATAAATAAGATCTGGGAATGGAGTAAAAGTGGAGATGGAATTTAATGTTGACAAAAGCCATGTCATGGAAATGGGAAAAAGTGAATGACGACCAGTGGGAATCTATAAGATGGGAGATGGAGTAGAACTGGAGAAAGTAAAAAAAAGGAAAAGGATTTGGGAGTGACGATGGAAGAAAATAATCAACCGGCAAGCCATATTGATAGAATTTTCAGAGAGACTAAGGAATATTGGAATAGCGTTTCACTACATAGACAAAGAAATGATGAAGAAACTGATAAGTACTATAATAAGACCCAGATTGAAATATGCAGGAGTAGTGTGGACCCCTCACAAAAAGAAACACATAAGGAAGCTGAAGAGACTACAAAAAATGGCTACAAGAATGGTCCCAGAACTTGAAGGGACGACATATGAGGAGAGACTAAAGGCTTTGGATCTTCCAACATTGGAGCAGAGAAGGGAGAGAGGATATCTCATACAATTTCATAAATTGATAAACGGAATGGACCAAGTGGTCAATGAGTATCTGATCCTGTGAGAAGAATATGCTAGTCGAAGCACAAGATCGCATAGTAAGAAGCTACACCACCACACCACCACCATCACTACCCACAACCCTACGGTATGCTTAACTCGAGAACACTTTCAGACACGCCGCAATTTACCTAACTAAGACACCTAAGCCTCGCTCGTCTCGCCGCGGCTACAATAATAATTCCCGTAACATTTTAGTGTGTGTTTCCATGTGTTTTTACTAGGTCCTTTCAAGACTCCCGATGTGCAGGGAAGAGGAGAGTATGAGGAGGTGGTAAGATGAGTTGCTATCCATGTTGAAGTGTAAAACGAGTGGTAGCAGTAGCAGTAGCAGTAACACTACTAATAACAGTAACAGTAATAGCAGCAGTAGAAGTAACAGCAGTAGTGGTTGTTTTTGTTGCTGTTGCTGTTATTGTTGCTGTTGTGGTGTAGCAGTATTGTTTTTTTATTATTATGATTGTGAATGATGTGTGTGTGTGTGTGTGTGTGTGTGTGTGTGTGTGTGTGTGTGTGTGTGTGTGTGTGTGTGTGTGTGTGTGTGTGTGTGTGTGTGAGTGAGTGAGAGAGAGAGAGAGAGAGAGAGAGAGAGAGAGAGAGAGAGAGAGAGAGAGAGAGAGAGAGAGAGAGAGAGAGAGAGAGAGAGAGAGAGAGAGAGAGAGAGAGAGAGAGAGAGAGAGAGAGAGAGAGAGAGAGAGAGAGAGAGAGAGAGAGAGAGAGAGAGAGAGAGAGAGAGAGAGAGAGAGAGAGAGAGAGAGAGAGAGAGAGAGAGAGAGAGAGAGAGAGAGAGAGAGAGAGAGAGAGAGAGAGAGAGAGAGAGAGAGAGAGAGAGAGAGAGAGAGAGAGAGAGAGAGAGAGAGAGAGAGAGAGAGAGAGAGAGAGAGAGAGGTGGGGGGGGACGGTTTAGATGGAGGTGATATGAATGAGGTATGAGAAATGTAAAAGTAAGAAGTGAGTTGAGGAGGCGGGCATAGAGTGGAGTTGAGAAAGGTGTAGTTTAATGCACACTTCACGATTTCTGGTCTATGATATTTGCCTATTAAACTCACTTCAGTTAACATGTCTTTCTAACTAAAAAAAATAACGCTGCTTCATGAAGTGGGAAGCCATCTGTACATACATACATACAAACATAAGAATAAAGGTACTGATAGCAAGACTGGAAGAAGCAAAGTACATTCCTTTCAAGAAGGTTAAAGTAAGAAAAGGAAACCTCAGAATGGAACCTCAGCAAGTGTGGACACAGCAACACATCTTCTGGTTTATTTTCACGAATGATTGTGCCTGAGTTGAATTTCGGTGGCTTGGAAATCGAGTATCCACGTGGACGGGATACCAGAGGAACATCGTCAGTTCTTGAGAGCAAGAACATGACAACGCGGCGGACTACAAACCTCGCAGTGACTTCAGACGTCGGACAGCATCATGTTATCTCTCTATTGAATTCCTTGGTAGAGAAGCGAGAGCATGTCGGTGTGAGACAGGCGAACATCCCTTGACAATCCTTGTACGAGTTTCCCTTAGCCTTCTGCTGTCCAAGTGGCGTTGACGTTAGACAGACAGTTTCTCTCCAGTCCGTAAATCCACCAAGATGAATCTCTCGGCTCAGCAATATCTCATCCCTGTGTTATTTGCATCAAACAGCCTTGCGAGAGGACAACAACGGCCTTGTTATTTTTTGTCACTCGCTCTGCTTGACTTCATTGTGGCCGTTATCTCCTCGGCCTCACCTTTTATGAGGGACGAGCGACAACTTGTTCTTACCCTAAGGCGGAACTTGCACACAATTAATGCGACCTTGGCTCAGAACTCGATAAAAAAGTGCGACAAGCAATTGAAGGCATTCATAGATCAAATGACAGATAACTCACTCGCATACACCTAAAACATAAGTAATAAGTGAGCAAATAAATTGATTCACTGGTAAGTAGTAAGGTTAAGAAAACCTAGACTGTTAGTTAAAATAAACACACGCATTCACACACACACACACACACACACACACACACACACACACACACACACGCATAAACAAAAACCCAGTGTAAAAAAACTGTCGACCTTTTTATGACAGCATGTGTGTATGCATTTTAGTTATTGATTTGTCTTTTTATTTCCAACCAAATCACTTAACACATACTTAGTTTGATTATTCATTTATTACTGGTCTCTAAGAAACTTTTTTTTTTATTCTAAAACTCCATGAGAGAGAGAGAGAGAGAGAGAGAGAGAGAGAGAGAGAGAGAGAGAGAGAGAGAGAGAGAGAGAGAGAGAGAGAGAGAGAGAGAGAGAGAGAGAGAGAGAGAGAGAGAGAGAGAGAGAGAGAGAGAGAGAGAGAGAGAGACTTCACTTAAATTTATGCTAGCGAAAAATTGATATCAGATTTTTCTCTCCTAATTTTTTTCGATGGGAGAAGCAAACATGGAACAAGCAAATTACTATTATAATATACGTGTAAAGTTGTCGATGCATTCCTGTCATAACCTGGAGGCAGAATGGGTGGGCCTTCCTCTACAGCCCCGAGTAGTGGTGGTGGTGGTGGTGGTAGTTGTGGTTGTGGTGGTGATGGTGGTGGTGGTGATGGTGGTAGTAGTAGTGTAGTAGCAGTAGTGGTGGTGATGGTAGTGGTAATTAATGAAACAGTCAATTTCTCAAAAATCTGAACACAACTTTGTAAATAAAACGAACAAACAAAATTCCGAAAATCAAGACCTCTCCAAAATTTTAGAATTAAAACATGAGGAAAAAAAAACTCAGGAATGATGAATGAAAAAATGCAAGTGACATAAAATAAAGCAGATCAGGTAATTGTTCCGGCATGTCAGAAACTAATACCTGCAGGTTATGGTGAAATCTTATAAAAAAAAAAAAAAAAATGGGAGGCACTAACTTGTCGCCGCTTTTCCTCACCAAGCTCTTAAAACTTTCCATCGATTCTGTTCCTCATTCACCCTACCCCCTCCCCACACAGGTTACTAAAAGCGGAAGGCAAGCAGGCAGTGCGCATTTCACAAAACTCCTACCTTCCATGTCGTTAATTTCTGCAATGGGCCGACAAACACACAGACGCCTCATAAGTCTTGGAGGAGGAGGAGGAGGAGGAGGAGGAGGAGGAGGAGGAGGAGGAGGAGGAGGAGGAGGAGGAGGAGAGGAGAGAGAGAGAGAGAGAGAGAGAGAGAGAGAGAGAGAGAGAGAGAGAGAGAGAGAGAGAGAGAGAGAGAGAGAGAGAGAGAGAGAGAGAGAGAGAGAGAGAGAGAGAGAGAGAGAGAGAGAGAGAGTTTGTTGTCCTTTCCCATGGTGCACTGTATGATTTACACACACACACACACACACACACACACACACACACACACACACACACACACACACACACACCGCGTAGTGTAGTAGTTAGCTTAGCACGCTCGACTCACAATCGAGAGGGCCGGGTTTGAGTCCCGGCGCGGCGAGGCAAATGGGCAAGCCTCTTAATGTGTAGAGCCTGTTCACCTAGCAGTAATTAGGTACGGGATGTAACTCGAGGGGTTGTCGCCTCGCTTTCCGGTGTGTGGAGTGTGTTGTGGTCTCAGTCCTACCCGAAGATCGGTCTATGAGCTCTGAGCTCGCTCCGTAATGGGGAAGACTGGCTGGGTGACCAGCAGTCAACCGTGGTGAATTACACACACACACACACACACACACACACACACACACACACACACACACACACACACAATGCGCGCACAAGCGCACGCGCTCACTGACACACACACACACACACACACACACACACACACACACACACACACACACACACAAATGCGCGCACAAGCGCACGCACACACACACACACACACACACACACACACACACACACACACACACCGCTGACCAGTTCTTCCATCATTTTTCCCCTCAAAATAACCATTCGAGCCCAACTTTACGTGTAATTTACAAAGTGTGGGCGGTCATTTTCACGGCCAGGTAGGCGGTGGTTCATTTATCACATGCAGTCTAGCGTGGCGGGACAGTGAAGCCTTACTTTATCTCCTGTGGTCCTTTATCCATCATTGACACTTTCTTAGCTCAATATGGTTCGATGTAGGGAAAACCATTCATTTATTCATAAGTTCTTACGAGTATGTAACCCGTAGTTTTAATAGTACTTAATTTTTCTTCTCTCACTCTAGGCCTCTTCGTTCTTTGTGACACTAACCAACCACCTCTCTCAGATACTCTATCTCATAACCATTGGCTTATTACATGGCTTAGTCATCACAAATCACGCCGTCAATTGCGCCTTTAACTGAATGCCAACACTATTTTAACCCAGACCCATTTTGCATGTTCCGCCATCCAACGCACGTAAATAGACCACAATTTGTCTGACGGAGGTCGCAAACGAACACCACACCTCAGCACACTTCCCTTGCACATCCGCTAATCCAAGACACGCCTCCTAACATTCCATTAAAGACCTCGGTGCACGCAAGCCGACTGTAAAAAACAGGAGCGCCGACAAAATGATAAACAGTGCAGCTCGTAAAATGAATTACACGGCCGGCAAAATGCATAATGTGTGTTTGGTGTTCTCATTTGATTCATTCAACTTTCCTTACGGCAAGCAACACACGCCACAACATTTTAACCTCAGAAAAGGCCAAAGAAAAAAAACGGAAAAAACAAGCGTAAGAAATGCAAAACAGGTTGAAAGAAAGAAAGGACAGAAACGGGTAAAATGAAATACACGCATGTTATATAGTGGACAGAATTAAGTCTATTCCCAAGGACACTAAAGATATACCATAAGTGAAAAGGCAAAAGCAAAAGCAGTTACGCAACGAAAAAGAAAACATAAAAACATATGAGAGTAAAGAGAAGAAAAATATGGGAGTTTTCTTCAAGAGGAAATTATACGTTACAAAGTCTTAAAAGAACACTTACCATGCAATATTCTGGCCCGGCCACAACAGGACGCACCACGTGACCAACGCCGCCACCACCTTCATCACCCTGCGAGGGACATATATCCATTAGTTTAATTAGGAAAAGTAGAATTCATGGATGCAACTTCCAGCTATTACCCATTATTAAGCCCCATTAGCCTGTCGTGCGTGACTCATCGCCGCCCCCTCCTCGGTATACTAGAAGCTCCCCTCTCATCTCTTTCTGCCCTCCCGTGTTCCCCCGCCTTCTTTCATTCTCCTCCTACTCCCTCAAGCTCCCCCAGTAAAAGCGTCTGGACACAAGCAAAGTATATGAGTTTTACCCAAATGTGTGTGTGTGTGTGTGTGTGTGTGTGTGTGTGTGTGTGTGTGTGTGTGTGTGTGTGTGTTTGTTTACTGGATAAAAAAAAAAGTCTCACTTCGGTAAACATGTCAGCAGGGTCACGTAGCATTCACTTCATTCCATTTGAATTTATATTTTATTTGGATCCAAGCTAACCCTCCGGCAATGACATTCGCAATTTCGTTTATCTTATATCATGCTATGTCATTTCCATGTCGAGGTGGCTCAAGACACTCCATGCTTACAATTGGTCGTCCAATCCTTCCCTTGCAAAATGGATAAATACTAACTCTCAATTTGACAGCAAGAGGCCATATATATAACAGAAAATTTGCAGAGAATCAATGATGTTAAATTTTGTGCAATGTTTGATGAATATTCAGATGGCAGGTAAAAGTAATGAAAATCTAACAAACAGACGACCTGGGAGGAATTACTTTTATTGGGGGGGATGATAAAATACTCAGCCAGAATCTACCTAACACAATGCTTCATAATAACACGAGACATGCCTGCAGGCGATAGCGGGTGCATCAAAAGTTTCACTCTATCCAGAGGCCAAGTGTCTTTTGACGAGACCGCATCCTGGCTTGTCCTGCCTCATGTCTAGATTGCCAGATATCCATCAGTCTCTTATCTCCAATCACGTTGCCTTACCGTCCTGAGTCTCGAGAGCGTCAAGCGTCACTAGGGAGAAGTAAACAACTAATTGGAGTCCTCACTAATTTGAGAACAAGCCCAGCTGCTCCGACTTGAAGGAAAAGCAGTGTCATGAAGTGGCTATTACTCTGCATTTTACTGCAAGTTAATATAGGAGTGTGGCTCAGTTACGGTTACGTTAGGATATTTGGGGAATGGAGTATTATACAAGGCGAGACCTAAAAGTGCTTCTTGTTAATAATCACTTAATTACCTGTCCCTTCCATTTGTGTATCAAATCTTGTCCTTACATTTCCCCTCGCTGGGCTACTTTGAAGGATGTCAAACTCAGGTGAGATGGCCTCATGGAACACACAAGTACTCACGTCATGCGCTCGTAATTTCAACTTATGAAATTGTTATGGTTTTCTGCTAAATGTTCACGCACCATTACTCCATTGCATGTTTCCCAAATATTCAAAAAATCATTCTCTTGGTTGATGTGGTGTGGAAAACCAGCAGGTGATTAATTGCCTTTTGGTTTATTTTTATCTTTCTTGATAGATATAATATTTTTGTGCACATGAAAGAATATATTTCTTTATTTTTCTGGTATCTGAATTTTGCTTCTAACAGTGCAAAGGTAAAAGTATCAAACGCTGTTAACACACGGACACACCTGGGACGCGCAGCACGCACGAACGCTGCCTCAATGATTTCAAGGTACGAGTACTTGGAAGCCTCGTTGTTCCTGCCTCATGAACACAATACCTTTTCATCAGCAGCGTCCAAGTAGCAACCACGAAACCGTGTTATTCCACTCGAACAGCCATTACCTGGCCTGACCTCGCCTGACGAAGTGGTGCTCGGAGCTGAGTGCTGAGACCCGCATGTGTGTGGCTCTGCTGAAGTAGGTGTGGAGGAGATTACAGTGTGTATTTTTGTGTGGAGTGAGACTGAGTGGTGTGATGCAGCGGGGAGGGGAGTGAGGTTGTGTGAGTTGGTATAGTTGGCACGTGAATGCACGCAGTATAAAGCGGCAGTGTGTGGTGGCTTTTTGAAAACTGGTGCAAGTCACAAGCTTGGTCTTTATTGTATAGTACATGTAGTATATAAAGTTTTCATTTTCAATATTTTTTCCTTAATCACAATCAAGCATAATAATGACTGAGTAAAAATTTCAATACAGTACATTTTCTACCATTTATGTGTGGTAAATAAACATGATAAGAAGTTTAACCAATGAAGGGATTTAAGTCACGTCAAGATCAAAATTACAATGAAATGCATATGAATTTATCAATGGATCACTGGCTATCAAACACAATGAATAAAGTTGCATAAAAATATACAAAGGATTATGGATAAACTTATACCTTCTTCGAAGTCTCAAGTCGGAAGAAAAAAAAAATTCTGGTATATTTCGGGGTTTGAATTCGTTTGCTAACTATTTCCGTAAGAATTTTTTTTCTTTTCCTTTAAAGGAAGAGAAAATGAGTGTAAGAGCAGCATGGTTTAATTTATAATATTTCCAGTTAAAAATGGATCCTTAAGCTAAGATAGAGCTAAAACAGGTGCAAATATTGACTAAGCATAAAAAAATAAAGAGTGAACTGCACTACTGTCGCTGTTGATACTGCTCTTGCTGCTTGTATAATATTATAACGTAACTAAACTAAAATAAACTTAACAAAGCAAAACCTAACCTAATTTAATCTAACCTTAAATAAATTTGTCTAACTAACCTAACTTAATCAAAGCAAACTTGACTGACAGTCAACGATTAAATGTGAAACGTGCATGGTTGATGTGTCTTATGTCATCTGGAGAGAAAACAATAAAATTATCTAGAGGAGTTATAATAATTTTCTGAGAGATATATATTATGTGGTTGCAGATACTCAGAATACAAAAAGCTTTATCTAATGAGAGGTAAGAATTGCCTCTGTTTCATGGTTAAGGAATAAAAAATAATACCGAAAAAAATAAGACATTCCTTCTCCAACCAGTGGCTCTTCCCCAGTGGCTTGGAGGCTTAATCCTTAAAGAAAAATAGCCAGCTACCCAGACTCCCCTGTCGTTCCCGGGGCATTTATTTACCTTGAAACATCTCCAATAAATCATGGGAAACGAGGATGGAAAGTTGGGCTCGTATGTTTGGCGAGACTTAAAGTATCGGTGGAGGGTGGGAGGGATGGAGGGAGGGAGGAAATTAAGAAAGGAAGGAGAAGACGACGAGGAGAGAGGAACAGGAAATGTGGGAATGGAAAGAGAGACATGAGTTTCAAATATATAAATATGGATGCGAATCCATATGTAGCATGCATATATAATACATAAAGTTTTGCTGAGAGAGAGAGAGAGAGAGAGAGAGAGAGAGAGAGAGAGAGAGAGAGAGAGAGAGAGAGAGAGAGAGAGAGAGAGAGAGAGAGAGAGAGAGAGAGAGAGAGAGAGAGAGAGAGAGAGAGAGAGAGAGAGAGAGAGAGAGAGAGAGAGAGAGAGAGAGAGAGAGACGGACCCCTGCACACATAATCTATATCATAAGCTCTCGATGACACTGTTAGCATAGAAACTGCAAAATGTAAGCCAAGGTTAAACAATTTGTTAGTGTAATCCTTATTGAAATTACCTCCACTACTACCACCGTCACTCTTACTACTACAACTACTACTACTACTACTACTACTACTACTACTACTACTACTACTACTACTACTACTACTTGTTCTTCTTCTTCTACTACTACTACTACTACTACTACTACTACTACTACTACTACTACTACTACTACTACTACTACTACTACTACTACTACTACTACTACTACTACTACTACTACTACTACTACTACTACTACTACTACTACTACTACTACTACTACTACTACTACTACTACTACTACCACCACCACCATTTATTTCATCAGGTCTCACTATTGGTATTTTTCGTAACTATCTCCTAAAGCACAAGCTCACCGTAACTTTACAGGGGATACTCATTATTACCCTGTGTGTGTGTGTGTGTGTGTGTGTGTGTGTGTGTGTGTGTGTGTGTGTGTGTGTGTGTGTGTGTGTGTGTGTGTGTGTGTGTGTGCGTGCGTGTGCGTGTGTGTGTGTGTGTGTGTGTGTGTCAATTAGTGAGCGGAAGGCTAGAGATTGCCACAAAAGGTCGACATAGAGTGGGCCTAACGGGTGGACATTAACTATTGATGGGACCATTCCACACACACACACACACACACACACACACACACACACACACACACACACACACACACACACTGTATCCGCCATAGGATAGGTAGGACCCATTGTACATAAGTATATCAATCATTATAGGAGTCTGATGCAATCTTTCGTAATGTGGTGCAACATGTGTGAATGCTGATCTCGCCTTTTCCTTAAAAAGAGATTGCAGGTGCTTCTTAATTTCATAAAACTAACAAGTGATATGTTGGATTCATGATTGACTCAGATAAATAAAACAAATTAATATAATCTCCATAGGTAGGATGCATTTTATCTAGGTATCACTACCAGCGAGAAATAAATGTAATGAACGACACACAATAAACCCAGTGGAGGTTTCCTTTGTCACATGACCGACACCCTGTGTCAGCATCTGGAGGCCGGGTGCGCTGCGGGACCGGCGAGGGCAGTAAGAGTTTAGCCGACGACTGGGAAGTGCAGGGTGTGTCAAGTGAGTGTGCGTCTGAAACGGTGTGCTGCGGGAATTTAGTGACTCTGTGAACTCAGTGACATTACATACACTTTCCCGAGTTTTAAGCACGTTTCCGTATGTACTTGTACGTTGTGTGTGGACACCACTTGTAAATTTGTACATAATATACATACTTTTAATATCCTGAGTTTTCCTTCTACACCTGGGTTGCTTAAGAACACCAAAACTACCAGTGAAACCACTCGGCTGGACAACAGATAAAAACAATAAACTTAATAACTTTATGTGGGCCTACAGAACCTACAATTGGCCTGTTAACCAAACAAAGTTAAGCTCTCTATACCAAAAAGGCTTAACAACACACACACACACACACACACACACACACACACACACACACACACACACACACACATACACACACACTGCTGTTACCGAAAGCCACAAAAGCCCATTCACTCGACACCCAAAGTTTTGCTAAAGTTTAGAAAGATATTTTTCATGCGGTCAACATTTTCTTGAGACTTTCCTTTTTCATACTTGTATTTTTGTTTTCTCTTCTTCTGTCGATGCTGTCTTTCTGCCTGCTGGCCTGTCTGTCTGTCTGTCCATATGTATGAATGGCAGTCTGACTACTTGATTATCTATTTAGGTTATTGTTAGCTTCTCGATTTTTATGTATATTGCGAGTTTCAATTTTTTTTGTTTCAATTTTTTTTTGCCTATTTTTGTCTGCATATCATATCTGGCATCATATCTTACTTACTCTTTGAGAAAAACTTGTCTTTCACGTTGCTTATACATCTTTTACTTGTTTTTTCACTTTTCCCAAACTTGTCTCCCACATCCTATCCATCTACATGTTATTCCACTCTCTCTCACTTATTTTTTAGTCGTATTTTTTTTAGCCCAGCTCAGAGAAACCCATCCCTCTTCATTTTTATTTCGTCAACACTGCGTTATTCCTTTACGGTTTCTTTCAGCCCACCTCCAGTGTTTTTTTTCTTTAATTTCTTTCACGAACGATGTAATGGAGATTGACCCTTTCATTCCTATTTAGCACATTTTTCCTTAATTACTAACCATTTTGGGACATCAAATGTTCAACACTCAGCTCCAAACATTGTAAATGTCAATATTCATAAAACGTTTTTTTTTCCATCTTTTCTCTCTTTTAGATACTTATAAGAAACCCAAGCCTTGTTTGCAGTCGTAAGAACAGCTGTATATAGCAAAAATTCGCAATGAAAATGATAATACAGAAATGAAAAAAAATCATACATCAATAATTTCCTAAGGTTAAGATATGTGGTTATATCATGTAAGGCAAGGCATCAAAGAGAACCTTGAAGCGTACGACTACGTGTGTGTGTGTGTGTGTGTGTGTGTGTGTGTGTGTGAGTGTGTTTTATGCAAGAGGGAAACTTGCCAACGGAAACAAACTATTGAAAAAAAAGCTCACTTGAACTGCAAGTTCCCTAAAAGATTGGAAAGGAATTAGCCAAAAGATAGGGAAAAATGTCTTGAAATCTCCCTCTCAAAAGAAGTCAAGTCGTACGAAGATGGAAAAACAGAAGCAGGCAGGGAGTTCCAGAGTTTACCAGAGAAAGGTATGAATGATTGAGAATAATGGTTATCTCTTGTATTAGAGAGTTAGAAAGAACAGAGATGAGAGGAAAAAGAAAGTCTTCTGCAGCGAGGTCCCAGGAGGAGGAGAGGCATGCACTTAGCAAGATCAGTAGAGCAGTTAGCATGAAAATAGCGATAAAAGATAGAAAGAGATGCAACATTTCGGCGGTGAGAAAGAGGCTGAAGACAGCCAGTCAGTCAGAGGAGGGGAGTTGATGAGACGAAAAACTTTGATTCCACCTTATCTAATAAAACTATGTGAATGGAACCCCCAAACATCCGAAGAGTACTCCATACAAGGACGGATAAGACTCTTATACGGAGTTAGCAGTTAAAAGGGCGAGGAAAACTGGCGGATACACCGCAGAACGCCTAAATTCATAGAAGCTGTTTTAGCAAGAGATGAAATGTGAAGTTTCAAGTTAAGATTATGAATAAAGAACAGACCAAGGATTTTCAGTGTGTGTGTGTGTGTGTGTGTGTGTGTGTGTGTGTGTGTGTGTGTGTGTGTGTGTGTGTTGTTACGACCGTCAGATATTTAAAAGATTGTACTATATATTAGGTTAAGTTGTGATAGCATCCTGACAGTAAAATTTTCGTTTTGTATTATTGTAATGCTCTCAGAACGACCTATTTAAGTATGTATTATTTACCCATTTATTATTTAATTGTATGTTATGTTAGTATTTCGTGATTCGCATGTATATATTGTATTACTGTACTTATATGTTTTTGTGTGTAGCGGCTGCCCATCGGAGGTTCTAGAGAGTGTCGTGACGTCATCTTTGTTGTCCTTTGTGTGAGAGAGCCGATCGTGCTGGGTCCAATCAGATCATCTGAGGATCACGCCCTCTGGCAGATGTAGAGTGTTAGCCAATGGGTGCTCAGATTACATCATGTGATGTAATGTTTTCCCCTCAGACAAAGGCTTGTGAACCGACGCCAGGTAGACCACACTGGGAGTGCCTGAGACCGACATCTGTGCCCGCCGCTCTCCGCTTCCCTCATCTCTTTGTTATTCTAGGCTGAGTATTCTTATTTCCTGATTTTGCTAGGATTCTGATTATCTTTGGCACTTATATAGTCACTGTGTTTAATGACGTGTGAATATTTTGGTGTTTTGGGTGCTAACCTGGTATTATTTAGTGATTTATCTTTGCCCAGCGCAGGAGACGCTGTCGGCCATTTTATGGGTATAGCCAAGAGAGATTTTGGGTGTTATTTTAGTTATATTACCTAGCAATCATAATATTTGTGGTGATTTACCTATTATTGTGTGTACCAGCCAGAGGGGAGGGCAAGTGTGTGGTGAAATTATTTACTTATTACCTCTAATAAGTGTTGTACTTATTATTTACTTATTTTTGTGGTCTCATATAATACTTTTTCACCCCTAAGCAGCTTAATTATTATATTTCTTGGTGCTAATGAGTTATTTCTTTTGTGTATGTTGTTGTGAGCTGCAGGTGTGTTGACACCCCACGGGTGACCTATAATTTCAGTATTAAACAGTTAGTTTAAACTTATTTTCCTGATTTATCATATTTTGTGGTGTTATATTGTTGTGATTGCCATTATATTCTTTATTTGGATGTGATATCATACTTTTAACTATCCACGGGCCTTAAGTTTAATTTTGATTGTTGTTAAGTTAACTTTGTTAATTTTTGTGTAATGAATTATGTTAAGGATTTAAATTCCTTTTTCTTAATCTTTCTTCTTATTTTTTTTTAGTTCTCTTACACCTTTGAGTTGCGTTTTGCGTTAAGAACCGTTGCATTGAAGCCTAGTCACTCTTCAATTCTTTATCTTAATTTTTGTACTTAATAAGAGTGATTTAACCTAATCAGTGACAGGTGCCCACAGCTCCTTGTGGGTACCCAGTCAGGCCAGCTCAAGGTCGTAACAGTGTATGTGTGTGTGTGTGTGTGTGTGTGTGTGTGTGTGTGTGTGTGTGTGTGTGTGTGTGTGTGTGTTTGTGTGTGTGTGTCGTGCGTGCGTGAGTGCGTGAGCTTATAAAAAAAGGAGTTTGTGACTTATCTGCAATGCAGCTTGTGGATATGTAACGAATTTGAGTGGACGTGAGGGTATTGTCGGCAGGAGAGGAGGAATTACAAGCATGTGGATTGGGAAATGAGTATGTCTGTCTAGTTGTTTTCTTCCAGTTCTTCCTCAACCTTAAGAAAATGTTGAGTTGAAAATACTAGTTATCACTGACGCCAAAAGGACTTATTCAACTACAGATCTCTTAGTATTTATAATTACATTATCTTTATTAAAACTATGTAGCCCTTAATTATATATTCTTAATTTTCACGCCATATTGTCATTAGATGTAAGATATTTGATAACTAAGAAAAAGAACACGAATAACCAGTGTATAAGTGTATCATCAATGACAAAGGAAGAGATTTCAAGAAAAATCAGGAATTATGAAAAGAGAAAACTTCAATTATCCCTCCACAAACGAAGAAAAATGAAGAGAAAAAATAAAGAATTCAATAGATAATTCTTGAAATTTCTCTTTTAAACAAGGTTAAGTCAAAGGAAAGGAGAAATATACAGATAGAGGCAGACAATTTCTGTCATTGTTAACATGTATCCCTAATAAATAGTAAAAGAAAAATCAACAACAGCAGAGAGAGAGAGAGAGAGAGAGAGAGAGAGAGAGAGAGAGAGAGAGAGAGAAAGACTATTCAGCCTTCCATCCAGTGACGTACCAGATATGTTGATATATTCAAAACTTGTCTTTTATGAATTAACAAAAGTACCTAATGAAAATGACAAAAAAAAAAAAAAAATACAGTAATATGTAAGCGCAGGCATATCAGTGCCCTCTGCCCTGACATACTATGTTCCAGCGGCGTATCGATAATTTGTATACAGACCACTGTCGCTATTCAGGCTTAATAAAAGATGATGTGAATTTTACCGAGGATAAAAAAAAAAAGGGATAATATTCATAATTAGGCAGTACACTTCACTGTACACTATACTACACTACACTACAACTATACTACAATCACACACACACACACACACACACACACACACACACACACACACACACACACACACACACACACACACACACACACACACACACACACACACACACACACACACACACACATTCAACTCCCACGTAAACATAATTTTCTTCTCATTTTGATGTCCAGTGAGACAGTATTGATAGTGAAAGTGGTGCGTGGGTGTAAGAGACGAGGATTTCAGGCGCGGGAAGAAGAAAAGGAATGAAAGAGCGAGGGGTAAAGGGAGCTGTGTTTGGAGCTGGTGGGTTGAATTTAACTTACGGGTGTTTGGCGCCTCTCTCTTTGAAGTCTTTGAGGTGATAACTAAAGACTCATTAGGGCGGTGCAGCGCCGGCCTCCCTTTTAGGATTTCTTTTGTTTACCGAGATGGAAGTTTTTTTTTTCTACTTTGAGTTAGGAAAAAAATGGGAATCACTTAAGTCCCCAGCTAAGGGGTCTGTAAATGACTATCGTTCATTAAGCTGCTTGCATAGTAATCCAGCGTGAAAAAGAGTCTCTTGGTTAATCTTTTTTGACAGTAACAACATGAAAAAAATGCATGTGCGTGTGTGTGTGTGTGTAATTGTAGTATAGTTGTAGTGTAGTGTAGTATAGTGTACAGTGAAGTGTACTGCCTAATTATAAATATTATCCCTTTTTCGGTGGGTGGGTGGGTGTGCATGTGCACGCACACACTTCCGAAAAAAATACAAAACTGTATAGCCACACCTTCCATGCAAACCCACTTAACAAAAATATAATTTATTCTATATCATCTCATAAACAGAAGTATTAACTAGCTAGGAACTTATATACTCACAAACAAATACAAAATAATATATTTGCACCTTCCTACGTATACCTGAGCCTTTTTCATCACAATATGACTTTCATCTTGTTTCAACATAAACACAACGCCTGAACCGTGTCAATTGTGTGTGTGTGTGTGTGTGTGTGTGTGTGTGTGTGTGTGTGTGTGTATATATGTATATATATATATATATATATATATATATATATATATATATATATATATATATATATATATATATATATATATATATATATATATATATATATATATATATATATATATATATATATATATATATATATATATATATATATATATGATTTTCAGGAATACCATCACTAAGGAGGCAGAAAATAAAACATACCGTCTCGCGTTCCTTGTTACACTTTCCACGCCCTCCTCATCCCGTCCTTTAGCGCTACTAATTGAATCTCCAATACAGGTCACTCTATTTCAGGTTGACGTCACCATTTCACTGTTCCCGATACCAATTAAGAACCTTTTATTAATCAATGTTGTTTTTCTGCTTTATATAATAATAACTTAACTTTCTCCCTTTCCGTCACCGACACCATCTACACGACATTACCAGTCGCCGGCCAGGTTATTCACTTGAGTATGGTTAAATGTGTTGGTTACTGTAAATGAATTTCCAGTACAATATTAATAATATTCAGTACACCTTATAACGTCCTCTAATACACTTGCATCGCCCTCTCTCCTATAAAATCGTACCTTCAAGTCCTTGACCGCTTCTTCTCGTTAACTCCTTAACCTGTTGCCTCCATTACTTTCTACCCCTCCCCATCTTCTCCCTTCCCTCTTCTTCCTTTACTGTACTCCTGGCCTTCCTCCTTCTCCTCCTCCTCCTCCTCCTCCTCCTCCTCCTTTTCCTCCTCCTCCTCCTCCTCCTCCTGCTCTTCCTCCTCCTCCTCCTTCTCCTCGTCCTTAAATGTCCCCTCAAGATGGCTGCTGCGTTGTTTACAGCAGCTCATCCAAGTTCAAGTAAGGTAATTTTTTATTTTTTTTATTTATACCATGTGGGGTTTTTACGGGAATTTATGGGCTAAAGGGAATACTTAAAAAGAAAAAAAAATCTGGTCAGAGAAAGAGGAAGAAAAAAAAAGAGAGGCAGCAATGGAGGGCTAGGAGGAGGAGGAGGAGGAGAAAAGAGATCCAATTACTGACTCTTCTTCCGGTAAAGTTTGGTTCAAGTGCAACATATAGTAATTTATTAGATTTATTTTCGTTATTGTTGTTGCTGTTGTTGTCATCGTCGCTGCTATTGATGATGATATTAGTTGTGATAGTAAAGGTGGTAATCGATAAGTGTGTGTGTGTGTGTGTGTGTGTGTGTGTGTGTGTGTGTGTGTGTGTGTGTGTGTGTGTGTGTGTGTGTGTGTGTGTGTGTGTGTGTGTGTGTGTTCAAATGAAATATTCAAAAGGATAATCACTTTACCTTAATAACAGTCCTTTGAATGCCTTCCATTTTATACTGGTTGGTATCCTCACCTGTCATTTCCGAGATAATTACCAATTGAGGAGGGGAGAAAATTACACCCTATAAATTAATGTTTTTTCAATCCAATTCCTTATTATATTTCTTTGTTTTTATAAATAGTTTCTTAGTCTCCCTATATTTTTCAGCTTCAACATTTTCCTATTCCTTTTGTTTTTATTTGCTTTTCTCTCCAATTCTCCAATTCCCTGACTTCTCCATCGTCCCTTGAACTTCTATCTCCTCCGCAGAATCTATCTTTTCTTAAACATCTCTTCCTTCCTATCGTCTCTATAATTTTAGCTTTTCTCTCCTCGCTTCTCTCAGTCCAAGTTGTTCTTCGTCTCTTCTTTCTTTCGTATTCGTGTGTCTGTCGCCCTCAAAGAAAAAAAAAATAGTGCACAGTTCCACGGTCGAAGAGAGAAAATTCCTTATACACTTTTTTCCAAACGAATTATGTTGAGAAAATATAAAACAAAACAAAACAATCATTCTTACTTCAGAGTTTTTGTTACAACTCTTACATTTCCCTTGTATTCTCCCCTTTATTCTCAAGACGGGATAATCCTCTAAAATAGCCCTATACTTTGAACCGGTGTTTGGTTTCAACCCTTCAATAACATCATTCATTAGTATTATTCCTCGTGATCTGGTATATTATGAAGGGATATTGTCCACCTTTAAGCTGTCACTGCTCAGCTCTGCCATTATATATCCCATCTATGGAAAGCTACTATGTATGAGCTGACATTATCCGTCTATAAACTGTCATTATCCACCCAGCAGCCATTAATAATCGTCTCTAATCCTGCATTACCTCCGCTCACCAATATTACTATTACACGACTGGAGGCTTCTCTGTGTTGCCTGCAGGTCTTCCTCTTGTTCTCATTGTAGACCCTAATTCTACCTCCCTTACTCTCCCTATCTTCTCATTGGTTCTCTCCCCTCGTTTCTCCCCTGCTGCTCCTCCAGTATCTACTGTCAATCGCCTCCCCCAGCCATCCGCCTCCTCCCCATTGCTTCCTCTCTCTGTGTCTCTCCTGCCGCTCCCCTCAGAACACAACCCCACCAGCAGACACCAGAAGTTCCCGAAGGGTGAAATTGCGTTGTGCAGGGGTCAACCTAGGGAAAGGCAAGCAGTGAACCTTCCCCTTCCTTGCTTTCCCTCCCCCCTCCACACACGCAAGGAGAGAGAGAGAGAGAGAGAGAGAGAGAGAGAGAGAGAGAGAGAGAGAGAGAGAGAGAGAGAGAGAGAGAGAGAGAGAGAGAGAGAGAGAGAGAGAGAGAGAGAGAGAGAGAGAGAGAGAGAGAGAGAGAGAGAGGTGTCACAACGAACAAACACAAAAACAAAATAAAAGATCCACAAAATACCAAGAAGAAAAAAGAACAAGGACGAAGAAAATATCCCCCCAAAAAGTTTCTCTCAATGATTTTGTTGGAAAAGTTTCGGCGAGGAACCAGATTATGGACGTCGGCGGTAAGGTTTCATAAACAGCAACTAACTTTAGGCCGGGTAACTTACGAGGTAATTAGAGCTAATGAGAGTATAATTAAACAATACGTACTGCGCCGGAGAATTTACTGGTTCGCCTCTTATTGTTTGAAGGAACGTGGCTTGCATTTCCTTGTTAGTTTGCAGCCAGTACACAAGGATAGAGGAAGATGAGGAGGATAAGGAAGAGCAGGAAGAATAAGAAAAGGAAGAAATTCTTATGATGGACGCGGAAAATGGGGATAACTTGTACAACGATGATGGTGAAGAAGTTAAGATTAGAATGCTGATGAGATAGAAAAGGAGTAAGAGGAGGAAGAAAACAAAAAGAAATATAAGATTAACATTGCATTGTGCTCTAACACCTCTCTTAATAAATATTAGTTTTTTTTTCCAATAAATATTTCTTTTGCGAGTATATTTCCTTTCCGCCACGTTTTCCTCCAGCCTGATTTCAGAAAAAAAAATCATGGTTACGAAATACGTGTTGCTTCCTTATTAACATTATTTAAAGAATTTGAATCAACTTATATATTTGAAAACCAAGAGGTCGGTACGCATTTCCCAAAATCTTTGAACACTTAATGCCCAATCCTTTCTTTTTGCATTTCATAAAGCAATTCATTGTCTATTTCTTATTTTATTTGCAAGTCCTTTGCCAATTTCTCATCATCCTCCTCCTCCTGGATACGGATAAAGCGGGAATGCATCTCGCGACTTTGATCACCGAACCAACGTCATATTTCTGCTGGTGGCCAAATAACTTGTCGACCGTATCGTTAGCCAGACAGTGGAGAGGTGGACAAGGAGGAGAGAGAGAGAGAGAGAGAGAGAGAGAGAGAGAGAGAGAGAGAGAGAGAGAGAGAGAGAGAGAGAGAGAGAGAGAGAGAGAGAGAGAGAGAGAGAGAGAGAGAGAGAGAGAGAGAGAGAGAGAGAGAGAGAGAGAGAGAGAGAGAGAGAGAGAGAGAGAGAGAGAGAGAGAGAGAGAGAGAGAGAGAGAGAGAGAGAGAGAGAGAGAGAGAGAGAGAGAGAGAGAGAGAGAGAGAGAGAGAGAGAGAGAGAGAGAGAGAGAGAGAGAGAGAGAGAGAGAGAGAGAGAGAGAGAGAGAGAGAGAGAGAGAGAGAGAGAGAGAGAGAGAGAGAGAGAGAGAGAGAGAGAGAGAGAGAGAGAGAGAGAGAGAGAGAGAGAGAGAGAGAGAGAGAGAGAGAGAGAGAGAGAGAGAGAGAGAGAGAGAGAGAGAGAGAGAGAGAGAGAGAGAGAGAGAGGGAGCCTGTGGGGAAGGGAGGAAAAGAGGGAGAAGAGGAGGGTGATTGGGGAGGAAAGACACAATGGCAAAGGAGAGGGGTGGAGTGGGAGAACTTATTGGATGAGAACCATAAAATAAAATACAGAATATAAGAAAGAGGAAGGAGTGAAAAGGAGAAAGCATGTACATCTGGGAACTTATTATGCAGGTATAAGTGAAAAAGGGTAAGAGAAATGAGTAAAAATGGAAGCAAGAGGGATATCAAGAAAGCAATGTTTGATAAGCAGTCTAAGATGTTATACAGTGGAAAAAGACACGAAATGGTGAAGAAGAGCCTGATGTGGGTTGCTTTTCCTTTCTTTTAAGCGAGAATACAGAGGTTTCTGAGTTGCATTGACCGGGAGTACCTGGAAGCCTCCGAAGGCACTGACACTTCCCTCCAGTTATTTAGAATACAGGTATTTATTTCACACCACAGTATCTCTAATTTTATCCTGTATCCTAACTTTGCAAAGTACTGGAACTTCTGATAAATCGAACTTTGTGTTGAAAGAAACTAAATAAGCAGCTAAGAGGATCGCTTTTAAGAGTATTAAATTCACGTTCAAAAATATTGATGTAGCTTTATGACAGACTTTGAAAAAGCCGCTGAAAGTATATTTCAGCAAAACTATAACAATTTCTAACATTTGATTACAGTTTAACAAGAATGAGTGAGGAAGCAATTTATCTGAGGCTTCTGAGAATATCTATTTTAATTGACAGACTCATTGCAGTAAGAAAAGCGTAATAGAACAGAGGAACAGCTTCATGAGGAACAAGTCTTATCTCAGGTCCTTATGAATAAGATAATACTTAGCTTGACGTTACCAGAAAAAAAAAAAGAAATTCCTAAATTCTCTCTGAAGGCGCTACTGAAAGAATAAGAAAACAAGAAAACATCGTAAGAAAGGAGCTTATTTCTGATCCCTAAGAAAAAAAGTAGTTTGAGGTTTAAAAGAATCATTATTCCTTTCCTTTATTTCAATCTCATACCAACCTGAAGGTAACTCGAGGTCCCGTTTCAAGATATGGCGCAAACAGCCTTCTGCTGGTCGTTAATAGTGAACTCATAAAGCTGGGCAGCGCTGCGCCAGTACCTGTCTCCCAGCGGGGGTCGAGGGCCCTATATCCGGGTTGTCAATTTTTTTCACTTTTTTTTTTTCTCTCTTACCTTCCAACGTCCTTCCTTCTCTCACTCTCTCTCTCTCTCTCTCTCTCTCTCTCTCTCTCTCTCTCTCTCTCTCTCTCTCTCTCTCTCTCTCTCTCTCTCTCTCTCTCTCTATATATATATATATATATATATATATATATATATATATATATATATATATATATATATATATATATATATATATATATATATATATATATATATATATATATATATATATATATATATATATATATATATATATATATATATATATATATATATATATATATATATATATATATATGTGTGTGTGTGTGTGTGTGTGTGTGTGTGTGTGTGTGTGTGTGTGTGTGTGTGTGTGTGTGTGTGTAATAATGATAATGATAATAATAATTATAATAATAATAATAATAATATTAATAATAATAATAATAATAATAATAATAATAATAATAATAATAATAATAATAATATACGGTATAGTAGGAATTGCAGTACATACATACTGAAAAAATACATAGTGGGGGGACTTATAACTAGTATCGTAGCCTAGAGATTTATGGCTCGTACCATTGTGGGTATGGTGCTGTTTTTATAACGGTCAGTTCTAGTGGTCCTGGTGGGCATGAGGACGTTGTTGTGACGTGTGGTGTGGACAGGGCGAGAGGTGGCAGAGGGGAGAAGGTGGCGAAGCCTTGGGTGACGTAGTAGGCTTTTGCCCAGTTTCAACAGGGCCTCTTGTTGTTTGTTAGAGTGTCTGGGAAGGTTCAGATTGGTCAGGGCGTGATCGTAGTTAGTGTAGGCAGGGCCAAGGATGATCCTGCATGCCCTCTCTTGTACATTCTCTAGCTGCTGCCTTTGAGGGGGGGGGGGTGAGGTGTGTGTGTGTGTGTGTGTGTGTGTGTGTGTGTGTGTGTTTACCTAGTTGTATTTACCTAGTTGTAGTTTTACAGGGCCTGGGCTTTATGATCGTGTGGCCCCGTCTCCATATCTACGCTTATCCAATTTTTCTTTAAAACTATGTACACTCTTTGCTGACACCACTTCCTCACTCAAACTGTTCCAAGTCTCAACACATCGTTGCGGGAAACTAAATTTTTTAACATATCTCAGACATCTTCCCTTCCTCAGTTTCTTACTATGCGATCTTGTGCTTCTAATGTCATATTCTTCTCTCAGGATCAGTTTCTCATTATCCAATTGATCCATTCCGTGTGTGTGTGTGTGTGTGTGTGTGTGTGTGTGTGTGTGTGTGTGTGTGTGTGTGTGTGTGTGTGTGTGTGTTTCCCTTTACCTTCATTATCCCCAAGAACTTTACATAATCCAATTTAATGCTGATTGAATATTATGCAGCACATGAAGATTAAAACTAGCATAGAAAGGAAAGCTGCTTTATCACTCCATTTTACAACACCTCTCTTCCGGTATTAGTCTGCAAATTACTTACATCTGCCTTTTCTCCTTCTGGCTCCCTTCTACTCTTCACTCTTTTACCTAGGCTCCTTCTCTTTCGTCTTCAATTGCTCAGGAAACTAATTGCATTCACTCACATCCTTGCCCAAATTTTCTTCCCTACACCATGAAAACTTAAACTTGCTTTCCTTCTTTGCCCATAACACCTGCTACTCTTTTTCCATTACTTTCTTTCCGTTACTGTGATGAAAACGACCTCCAGTGAACCCAAGGCGATATAATTACGCAACAATTCAATTTTAGAAGCAGCGAAACTTTTCTTCCTAGTTTTTACAACTATTTTTTTTTTCTTACGGCGCTACACGCATGCTGAGGAGGGGAATATTATTTGCTAATCAAGGGGACTGGTGCGTAAAGAGATGAAAGGATGTTATAGAAGAAGAGGAGGAGGAGGAGGGGAAGGAGAAGGAGAAGGAGAAGGAGAAGGAGGAGAAGGAGAAGGAGAAAGAGAAGGAGGAGGAGGAGGAGGAAGAGGAGGAGGAGAAGGAGTAAGAGGAGGAGGAGAAGGAATACATACAAAAGAACACATAGGAAGGAATAAGAGTGAAAGGAGGCCTTGCAACCTATTATGAGGTCACTCGTTCGCAATTCTCCAAGTATAACGAACTCTATAGTAGGAGGTAAGGACAGAACTAAGGAAGATCCACCCAACACTCCCACAGGCGTTACCTGACAAGAAATAAAATGAAAGAAAATACAACGTTTGCCGAAAAGAACAATCGGATAAGTGTATACAAGAAAGATAGAATAATAGAGAACTATTCTAAATCTGAAAGATTTCTTAATAATACTCGTATGTTAGAAAATACTTCTCAAATCAATATTAAATCGTTGTCCTTTAGGTTTTAAGCCAATATTTCCAGTTATTGATTGCGAGACGTCGAGAAAATTTTCGCAATACATCTTATTTATTTTTCTAATTATTTTGAATGTTTCGATGAGATTACCTCTGATTTGACGATCTGCAAGGGAAAACATATCTAAGGTTTTTAAACTTTTTAAACCGCATGCTCCAAGTGGCGTCTCATTAATGAAGTATAGAGACACGTTATGAACTCAAGTGTTTTACAGTCAAAATTAGGCGCAATAACTCCAACGATAATATTTGCTTTATGACACGCAGCTGAACATTCTGAAGCACATTTTAATTTACTTGTTACTATTACACCCAGGTCCTTCACTTCAGTAACTCTGATTAAATTTTACCCATGTAATTTATAATTATATTTTACATTGTTATTGTCGATGTGCATTGATTATCACTTAGCTCGTTTAAAATATGAAAGTTATTTGTCTGTGACTGGCGTGACAGTCGTCTCTTTTGAGTACTTTACTCACTAACTTATTGTCGTCGACGAATTTGGATATTTTTGATACAATGCCGTAGTCTAAATCGTTGATGTACATAGAAAAAAGTAATGGACCCAAAACTAAACCCTTGGGGAACACCACTCGTAACTTGAAGACAGGCGGAAGCTTCTCCATTTATAATTACTCGTTGTTTCTGATTGATTAGCCAACTTTCAACCCAAGGATACAACTGTTCTCCCATTCCGTATGTTCTTAGCTTAATTAAAAGAAGTTTATGTGGTACGGTATCGAAGGTTTTCCTGAAGTTGAGATATGTAAT
>NC_059274.1:10667378-10674878 GCF_017591435.1 Portunus trituberculatus
CCTGGAAGGTATGCTATCGACAGACTAATTAGGCACACACTCCCACATTCACTTAAGAGCTATGGGATCCCCGAGGGGAACGTGTAGATGTATGTCTGTGTGTATATTACGTCTCACGCACGCACACACACACACACACACACACACACACACACACACACACACACACACACACACACACACACACACACACACACACACACACACACACACACACACAAACGCTGAAGATATTCTCATGATTTGTTTCTTCTTGGATTGTCTCTTGATAGTAGAAATTGGTGCCTCGGTGAAATATTCTTTATCTATTTCTCTCATTTGGATCTATATATCCTCTATTTCCCCATATGAATTCAAAGGAAGAGGTATAGGGAACCAATCATACAAATTAACCAGAAAGGAAACGATGGAGATGAATGGTCAATCCTTTTAAGCAAGTTCTCTGCAGATGCGGACTTCATACCGATTGAACAGACTTCCTGAAAGGAATTATAGCGCGCCATTGTCTCGCCAAGTGTCTATGATGGACGAGTTAGTGGCGAAATGACTCCTGTAGCCTTACATTATGTTGACAGATTATTCTAAGGACAGAATCATCAAACGTTTGTGCCTTCATCAAAATGTAGTGGAGATTACAGTGGCTTTAAGGCTTTATACGATGTTTTCATGACTACAAGGATTCTTTACTATCAGTGAAAAAACGGTAGTTAAGGATCACAAATATAAAATTGTAACAAGCATATAGAGAAGAGGACACTATAGCCACATACCAATTAGAAAAATATAAATAATGAGGAAACAATAAAAGTGGATAATTTTTGAATGACAAGGAAAATGAAAAGGAATAAGAAAGAAGGACACAGAACACCAATACAGGGAAAAGAGACACGTCAAGGAGTGCCATTTCAAAGACAATACTCGTGAACAACTTAACTAATGTTTGCGGACTCTGAAAATTTTGTTGAAAACTAAAAGCGTTATAAATCCGGGGCTAAGACACCTCACATACACACACACACACACACACACACACACACACACACACACACACACACACACACACACACACACACACACACACACACACACACACACACACACACACACACACACAGATATAAATAGATGGATAGATGCTAATTGATCATAATTTTAACAGTGAATTACTGTAATATTAATACTTAATATTCTATTCAACTTCTGTCCAAAGAATTTTATCTGGCACGAAATGACTAAATGCAGTCCAACACAAATAATATTCACAGCAATATAGCATCTTTCACATAACAAAACGAGATCACTAAAGAAGGTCCGTTATTTACTGTACAACCTTTTCTTATAGTATTAATAAGCAACACTAAAACCGTAGCCGTCTATTAAGTGAGTAAAATGAAACTAAATAAACACCAAAAATCTTCCACAAAAGTATAAAATAGTAAGACACAAGAAAAAAAAAAAAAAGAGAATGTATAGTTAAAAAACATGAATAAAAGTAAAGTAAAGATACTAATGCAAAAAAAACACACACATACACACACACAGACACACACACACACACACACACACACACACACACACACACACACACACACACAACACCTAGCGTCAGTGTACGTGTTAACAGCTCCTCGTTTCATACATAGTGAACGACAGAAGAACATAAACGTCAGCACCTATCCTTAAATTATCCTCAAATTAGCACTTCCCTATGCCACCACTGGGGGGAAGAAATGGGCCAATCACACCGCGAGTTACAGGAACGTCGTCCTTTAATCTGCACAAAGGGCGGGCGACAGGTGTAATTCAGGGGCGGGGCGTGGCTGGCAGGTCGTCGTTTTCACCGTGCTGGCCAGAACGACACGGCTTTGTGAGAGTAACGAAGGTGCGACTCAAGTTTATTTCCACGATATATTTGGTCTTTATCACTCTCGCTTTTTCCTTTTATTTTTACTTTTTTACTTCTTAGTCTTTCTTCGTCAGTTAGTTTCTTACCAAACACACATTATTGTATTTTCTCTTGCTTTCGTTATCTGTATTCTATTTTTTTCTTTTTCTTTCCTTCTCTCTCTCTCTCTCTCTCTCTCTCTCTCTCTCTCTCTCTCTCTCTCTCTCTCTCTCTCTCTCTCTCTCTCTCTCTCTTCGCATCCCTTTGTTCACATATTTTCAGGTCTCCCATATTTTTCTCCTCTTTTTTTCTTTCATCTATTCTTCACACATTCTTCCATACTTTCCTTCCTTTTTCTATCACTTCCTCATTCTTTATTTTTATTTCTTTTCAACATTTTTCTTCCACATTTTCTATCTTTCTTTTGACTCTTTCTATCATATTCTGTCACTTCCTTATCTTTTTCCTACCTTTGTCTTGCGTTGTGTCAGTTACTTTTTCTTTCATTCTTTTCACTAACTTATTTTTTTATCATATTTTGTCTTCATTCTTTTTTTTTACCAGTATCTCATTTTCCTTCTTCCTTGTCTTTTGTATTTACTTCTACCTTTTATTCTTTTAAACTCCACTTTTCTCTGTATTTTTTTTATTCGATTTAATCTTTATATTCTTCATTGTTCCTTTTCTTTGATGAATTTGTTACTTCATCATAATTTTATCAAACCTTTTTTTTCCCAATTTCTTTAATTAATCAATTTTAGACTCTCAATTTTGCGTTTTTCCCTCCTTCAATTCACTCTTCTCAGTATCTTACTTCATCTTTTTTTTATTTTTTTTTATTTTATCTATTCCTAGATTGCACATTTTTTTTTCCTCTATATTTTTACGTGTGAACTTTTTCTTGCCATCTTATCAATCATAGTATTATTTTCACCACCACCATCTCCATTACTATTGTCATCCTTACCCACACTAATAACCAAATAATGCTACAACCATTACCATCGTTATCATCACATTTTCAGCTATCATCAAACTTTAACTCCCCTCGAGACCTCTGCATCTGACCAAAAACATTTCTAATAACTTTACTTCTTCATCTTTCCCTTCTTAATTTCATCCTGATGGAACCACTGCCATCTCTTCTGTATCTAAAGTTGAACTCTTCTCTCAAACCTTTGCTAAAAACTTCACCTTGGATGATTCTGGGCTTATGCCTCCCTCTTATCCTCCCTCTGACTATTTCAAAGTTCTTCGTAATGATGTTTTCCATGCCCTCGCTGGCCTAAACCCTCGGAAGACTTATGGACCTGATGGGGTCCATCCTATTGTTTTCAAACACTGTGCTTCCATGCTTGCACCTTGCCTGACCAAACTTTTCCAACTGTGTCCTTCTACCTTTCCTTCTTGTTGGAAGTTTGCCTATATTCAGCCAGTTCCTAAAAAGGGTGACCGTTCTAATCCCTCAAACTACCATCCTATAGCTCTAATCTCCTGCTTGTCTAAAGTTTTTCAATCTATCCTCAATAAAAAGATTCTTAAACATCTGTCACTTTACAATCTTCTATGTGATCGCCAGTATGGCTTCCGTCAAGGTTGTTGCTCTACTGGTGATCTTCTGGAGTTCCTTTCTGAGTCTTTTAGAGATTTCGGTGAAACTTTTGTTGTAGCGTTAGACATATCAAAAGTGTTTGATAGAGTCTGGCACGAAGCTTTGAGCTCAAAACTGCCCTTCTACGGTTTCTATCCTTCCCCGTGCAACTTTATCTTTAATTTCCTTTCCGACCGTTCTATTGTGGCCGTGGTAGACGGTCACTGTTCTCCTAAATCTATTAGCAGTGGTGTTCCTCATGGTTTTGTCTTGTTACCCTCTTTCTTTTTATTATTCATTAATGATCTTCTTAACCAAACTTCTTGCCCTTTCCACTCCTATTCTGATGATACCCTACATCTTTCCACGTCCTTTCGGAGACCACCGACCCTTCAGGAAGTCAAAAGATCACGCAGGGACGACACAGAACGCCTGTCTTCTGATCTTTCTAGGATTTCTGATTGGGGCAGAGAAAACCTAGTAGTGTTCAATGTCTTAAAAACTCAATTCCTCCATCTATCAACTCAACACAACCTTCCAGACAACTATTTCCTCTTCTTCAATGACACTCAACTATCCCCTTCTTCCACACTGAATATCCTCGGTCTGTCCTTTGCTCATAATCTTAACTGGAAACTTCACATCTCATCTCTCTTGCTAAAACAGCTTCTATGAAGTTAGGCGTTCTGCGGCGTCTAAGCCAGTTTCTCTCGCCCCTCCAACTGCTAACTCTATACAAGGGCCTTATCCGTTCTTGTATCCATTCTTCGCATGTTTGGGTGGGAGGTGTTCCTCGCTGCACAAGGCTTTGTTCTTCCTCTCACCCCTATTCTGTCCAACTCGCTAATTCAAGAGTTAACCGGTACTCTCTATCATTCATACCTTTCTCTGGTAAACTCTAACTCCCTTCCTGCTTCTGTATTTCCATCTTCCTACGACTTGACTTCTTTTAAGACGTAGGTTTCTGGCTAATTTTTTTTCATCTTTTCCCGAACTTGCAGTGTATATGGACATTTTTTTTAATACTTTGTTGCCCGTGGTAAACTTCCCTCTTGCATAAAAAAAGTATGTATCAATCACCACCACTACCACCACCATCACCACTACAGGCCTTTTCTAATTAAGTCCCATCACAAAAGGTTGAATGTGGGAAACAAGCTAATTTCATTGTCAGTCCCAGCCATTCAGTGCTTCGAAATGGAGTTAAATGCAGTAAATAATGAAAAAAAAATGGGAATAAAAACAAACTTCCACTTGCACCAACCAGAGTTTAAAATATAAAGAAAAAAATAATAAGTATTTGCATAAAATACATCACCTAAATTTCACACGCACACAAAAAGAACGTAATGCGTTTTTCTTTTTTTATATTTTCACTTTCCCCTCTGAAAACACTATTGAATGTTTCACTTTCTCTTTTTTTCATTTTCTTCTCCACATCGCCTTTTCATTTCCCACTCTTTTTTGCCTCTTTCTTGCCATATATCTTTATTGTTCTGGTCTTCTTGCCATCTTTGTTTTACCATTTCGTATTTTTTTTCATCTCGTATCATCTTTTTCCTTTCCACTGTTAATTATTTTTTTTTATGGTTTCTCACATTTTTTCTTTTCATGTGTATTTAGCTTTTTTTGTCATCTTTTCCCTATAACTTCTATATTTTTCAAAACTTTTCTTCTGTTTTGGTTATTTATTCATCATTACTTAAGTTAAACTTAATTCTTGCCTTTCTTTCCTCCGTTCTGATATTTACCTTCGGCTTGCAACCTTTCTTCACCTCGCATTCTTTATTTTTTTTACTTTATATATTTTTCTTTACTCCCTGTTTCTTTTTTTTTTTTTTATCTTTCTACCTATTCCATCATCTTGCAAACGTTTAATCTGACATCACTTCTGCGTGGACTGTATCGTGTCAGGAACCATTGCAAGTAGAAAATTGATTCTGCCATGTCATGTGTGTTAAATGGACACTGGTGGACTGTTGCGTTTAACAGAGCGATGATCGAGAGACGGAAAATAAAATCCATACTGACGGACCAATGATTTTGTATTGTAGCTTAGGAGCAATAGTAACGATGTTATTTACCAAAATAAAGGTTTTGAAGACAATAATGGTAATTTTGTTTTGTTTTTGTAAGAGTTACTCTGGCCAGGAAGTGTAAAAAAAAAAAAAGAGAGAGAGATAAAAGTAACGCCCACTAAAGGTCCCAGTCCCACAAAAAGTAAAGCCAAAAGGATGATCTAAAATTAAAAGATAACAATGATGAAGACAATGATCAAAGCACAACACTTCTTATTACAACATAATACAAAAAGCAAGTGTTAGGAAATCGAAAAATGCTACACGACATCGTTTTTCTTCAAAGGGAACTACAAAAAAAAAAAAATTGAGAAACCCTCTAACAAAATACATAAAGTGAAAGAAATCAGTGTCGTCACTCGTGTTTGTCCGTGTCGGCGAGTGTCCGGCGCTGAGTTGCGTTTCGTGTTGTGTTCAGTAACTTGGAATATCGACAGTGTAGAGGCGACAGCCTTCAGCCTTGCCCGGGAAATTGCAGGCAACTCGAGTCTTCCTGCACCATCAGGTTTTGTGCGAGTCTCAGTCTGGTTTTCGCCTCGCTGTGTGTGTGTGTGTGTGTGTGTGTGTGTGTAGTGGTGGGTTGGGGGGAAGAGGAAGGTGCAAGCAGCAGAACGTGTGCTGTTTGTGTTTTTGTTTCTCTGTATTTCGCTATTTCTCTCTCTCTCTCTCTCTCTCTCTCTCTCTCTCTCTCTCTCTCTCTCTCTCTCTCTCTTTCTCTCTGTCCAACAAATTCTATAAATAAAAATTAAAAAATGTATATATATATATATATATATATATATATATATATATATATATATATATATATATATATATATATATATATATATATATATGATTTTCCTTTCTTCTCTTTCTTTCTCATTTTATCATTTCGCAAACCTCTGCTAGCTTTGCACTTTCGCTTCCCCCATCGGCTATACCTCCCGCCCGGTTATATGCTTCTAGTATTCATCATCAGTTGAAGTGTTTTACGGACAGACGTCTAAGCTAATTACTTCTGAAAACATAAGCAAACATTTCTCTATATGTAGCTGCAAATTTGCTCTACGTGTTCCAAAAATAATCGGAGAGGATAGGATTCAAATCTTGTTTTTCTTCCATTGCCAAACTATTCATAAAGCATACATGTTCACCTGCTTTGACTATTTTTTTCTACATATCTGGTAAGCAGCCTTCAAATTTCATGTGTTTAAGTGACCCCGGTAAGCTGATATGGCACTCCACCCCTGAAGGCACGCCCAGTACAATACAACTATTTCTTTATGTCTTATTTTCATCATGTTAAGCCACATTTTCTCTCAGTTTAGCTCCGGTCATGACCTTATGTTTATATGATGCTTTGCCTGTCAATAATGTTTATTCAATTTACAAAAGAGGAAGTGCTTCTGACTTTAGACTTAGTTTGTCGGGAAGTTAAACCGGCGATATTCAGATTCCTCATGGAGTGAAGGTTACTTCCATGGCGATATGTGAGAGCCTAGCACATCATGGGAATGATTACGTAGGGAATAGAAGATTTGGTTTCACAACCTATTGTCTTTTGTCATAATAAAGTAAACACAATTTTAGAACATAATTATGGAGATGAGTTGATGACTAATCTCGTGAGTTCAGATATCAGATAAAGAAATATTTTTCATTATTTGCGCCTTCAATTATCATAGTGTGTTCCACTAATTATCCTTCAGTTTATCTTTGAAACTGAAATTTTACTTCATTTTACTATTCAAACTTTGACCCTTCTTTCTCAATATCCAGCAGATTTAATTGACTAAAAGTTCCTCTCCCGTTTGTGGTTCACTTACACTTCTGTGTAACTTACATCCTGAGTAATACATTTCTTGCCTACAAATATCCTCTACTCTTTCTGAAAGTATAGTCACATATAACTTCCAAGATGATTAATGGAAAATAATCTTACAAACTGTAACATTTACTCCTCA
>NC_059274.1:10679878-10702378 GCF_017591435.1 Portunus trituberculatus
GATCCTGAGAGAAGAATATGACATTCGAAGCACAAGATCGCATAGATAAAAGCTGAGAAAGGGAAGATGTTCGAGATATTTAAAAAAAATAGAGTTTCCACAAATAGAGTTTCCCACAAAGATGTGTTGAGACGTGGAACAGTTTGAGTGAAGAAGTGGTGTCAGCAACCAGTGTGCATAGTTTTAAAGAAAAATTGGATAAGTGTAGATATGGAGAAGGGGCCACACGAACATAAAGCCCAGACCCTGTAAAACCACAACTAGGTAAATACAACTAGGTAAATAGGTAAACACACACACACACACACACACACACACACACACACACACACACACACACACACACACACACACACACACACAGCGTAGTGTAGTGGTTAGCACGCTCGATTCACAATCGAGAGGGCCTGGGTTCGAGTCCCGTGAAGCGGCGAGGCAAATGGGCAAGCCTTTTAATGTGTAGCCCCTGTTCACCTAGCAGCAAGTAAGTACGGGATGTAACTCGAGGGGTTGTGGCCTCGCTTTCCCGGTGTGTGGAGTGTGTGTTGTGGTCTTGGTCCTACCGGAAGATCGGTCTATAAGCTCTGAGCTCGCTCCGTAATGGGGAAAACTGGCTGGGTGACCAGCAGACGACCGTGGTGAATTACACAAACACACACACACACACACACACACACACACACACACACACACACACACACACACACACACACACACACACACACACATCATAACACAGTCACGCAGTTAATAGCCTGCTTGCCATCATCTGTAATAAGGCGCAATCATGTTCTCAATTTATCCCCCACGAGAGTCCGGCCACGAGAACCACGAACCTTATGAAGCGCAAGGTGAAGGCTTACAAGGGCGGCGTGTTCCCCTCACTCCTTCACTCCTTGCCTCACCACGGCCATCACCTGATCCTTAAAATTTATGGAAGGACACACCTCATTCGCTTTCATTACGGAATCTCTGTCATTTACTTAGTTTTTATTCAGTTAACGTGGCAAGGAATCCAAGTGTATGGCTCACTTTTACTTCTTCATTTCTTTCCCGTTTATGTCTGATATTACATTTACTTCTTATTTATTTGCTTTTCTATTTGCTTATATATTTATATGTTTATTTTTACGCAGCTTCGTGCGATTGATCCACAGCATTGTGGATAAATACTTGAATTTATCAGATGACTTTTTGAACAGGAAATATTTCGCTACATTTAATTATTCATATTTATTCACTTATTGTATTTTATTTTTTACGAGTTGAATTCAGATGCAAATCTTGTTTTTTTTCCTTTCTTGATTAGATCATTCATCATGAGAGTTAACAATGCACACCAATATTTATCACATGGTTTCGTTCTTTCTATATTCCTGTTGCATATATTTTGAGGCATTTTTTGACGTGTTCAGTGGGGACGCGGAGGCAGAATTGGGTTATGTAGATCCAGCTCACGCTTTCATGTATAAAAAAGACACAGTGATATAACGCGTTCGTTCTTCCCTATCGCTCCCCCTAATTCATATTTCAGATCATATTTATAAATTTTGAACAATTCTTAATCTCTCTCTCTCTCTCTCTCTCTCTCTCTCTCTCTCTCTCTCTCTCTCTCTCTCTCTCTCTCTCAACTCAACCTACCCTTCCACAACACACATCGGAAAATATACATTAAGGTCAAGGGGAAATGGTAACCTCTGACATTATACAACTTTCCTCTTCTCCTACTTGGCCTTCTCTTGCTCTTCCTCCTCCTCTACATAGAGCATACGGTACACAGAAAGTAAAGGCTGGGAAATTTTGTGGGAATTTAAGTTGTCTGTGATATTATACGTTACACTGGGAACAGAGTAACTTATCAAATATTCCCATCACTGCCATTTTTTTTTTTTATACCATGTTTGCAATGATTACTGGAAGAAGACTATAACTAACCATGGACACCTAATTTATATTACACAGTAATTATAGTCTATGTAAACATTCTTGCTCTCATAATCATTTCTTTGAAAACTGCGATTATAAAAGCTTGTTACTTTTATAAAGATTTTCCCTTCTCCCGGTGGGCTGGCAATAGCGGTGGGATAGCGTAACACTTCTCTATTTTTATATTATACATTGATAATCATATCAAATGTTTCTCCAACTGTGTGTTGGTGCCACATTGTCGGACATATGTGGACGGGGATTAGTCTTATTCTATTCTGTTAAATGGTTTTATACACGTAGTACACAAGTTTACAAGTACATAGTAGTTCTTAGTCCGATAGATATCATCTTGGAATATGTCCTTCAATGAATTTTCTCATCTCCAAATTAGTTCTTCGTTTGAATTTTCTTCTCCTTTTATTCTTCCACTCTTCCTTTTACACAAGCTCTCGCGTGTCCCTCTTTCTTATCTGGACCATCGGCAAGGTGCTCCTCGGCCGCCGCTTACCATGGGGATGGCGGTACTTCAGCTAGTTTGTGAAGGTGTGGGCATAATTACCATTGATTACAGAGCGGTGCGGAACACTTGTGTGTTTTCCTTGCGTGGGACGTGATCGGAGGAGTGGTTAAGAAGACCACACTAGTGGGAGTCAAAGGAGAGAGTAAAATCACAATGTAGCTCTCGGGGAAGGATTGTGAAATTATGCTTATTTTTTCTATTTTGATCAATCCGTTCTTTTTTATAAGTTTTTACTTTTCTCTCTTTCCTGCATTTTCCTTTCCATGTGTTCCCCTTCCCAGACTTCGTTACATCTGTATATGTCGAAAAGGGTGTTGTTGCAAGCGTTTCTTGTCCGTTTTGCAATTCACCATTGCCATCGCCACACTCCTGACATTCCCGCTCCCCACAATGGTGAAGGTCTGTTGTGCTCTCGGTCCAAACACATGTGCACATACAGGGAAAAACGCTTTTATTTGGTATGTGCACAGTTCCTCTATGTTCTCTTGATTTCGTATAATTTGTTTTTATACGACATTTTTTTTTCATCGGTTCTCTTTATTTTTCTCTCACTTTTCTTGTCTATCTATCTACCTTTCCACTCACATGTCTGTCTAACTTTCTATCCACTTTAATTTTGTTTCTTACCCGTAATCTACCATCCTACCTACACAATCACTCACTTATGTGCTTATCTGTCTACCTCTATATCCATTTCCCTGCCCATTCATAGCTAATATTTTGCCACGTGAGACATCTGTGAGGCGGTGGAGGAGGCGTAATAACCTTTCAGCAACCTTTCAGCCCACCTGCACATTTTTCCTTGAAGGGGATAGGAAAAAAAATATATATATATCATCGGGGACGTTCACATTCTTTCCACAATTATATGGTTTAGATCAATGAAATAAAGTCAAATAAATGTAGCCCCACGTTTCCTCTCGCCTCGTTTGCAGCTTAAGTTTACAGAGATGAAAAGAAATACGTGACATCTGTCGGTGGTGGGAGAAATTGTTTCCTCCGTGTTGGTGTTTATGTTACGGTTTGCAGGTTAATATTTGGTAATCTCAAAGGAAAAAAAGTGGTCAACCTCGAAGCACACATATATCTTAGATTAGTGACTGTTCCTGTGTTCTTGTGTGGTGTATTAGATACGAAAAAATAGTCACCTTTTGCCCTGTGTAAGTGTGTGTGTGTGTGTGTGTGTGTGTGTGTGTGTGTGTGTGTGTGTGTGTGTGTGTGTGTGTGTGTGTGTGTGTGTGTGTGTGTGTGTGTGTGTGTGTGTGTGTGTGTGTGTGTGTGTGTGTGTGTGTGTGTGTGTCTCTCTCTCTCTCTCTCTCTCTCTCTCTCTCTCTCTCTCTCTCTCTCTCTCTCTCTCTCTCTCTCTCTCTCTCTCTCTCTCTCTCTCTCTCTCTCTCTCTCTCTCTCTCTCTCTCTCTCTCTCTCTCTCTCTCTCTCTCTCTCTCTCTCTCTCTCTCTCTCTCTCTCTCTCTCTCTTCCAACTTTGATCTTTCCTCAGGTGTGTCCCCATTGAACCGTGATTCTCTCATTTTGCAGGTGTTTCGTTGTTTACCTGTATTGCTTCCTTCCGTTAATGGAACGCAACGCTGCTAGTACATATAATCCCTACAAAGGTAAGTACCCACCTACCAGCCTACACCTGACACTCCTCCCTTAACTGACGCCATTCCGTATCACCTCACTGCGCCTCTTTCAATGTACTGCGTAATTTAATCGAACCTTTACAAAATCAGTACTCTGTTACACGTTTCTATTTTCTTTTTTTTTGCCCATTCTTCTTTTTCTCTTTCTTCTCTTTTCACCTTGTAATAACGACAACGCAATCATCTCGAAATCTTGTCATGTTTTCCGGTTAATTTTTCACCTACAAGAATTTCTCTTATTCACACTTTACCTTCAACATAAATCCAGTAATTAGAAGGTGACTCAAGTGAAGCACGTTTGCCAGAATTGTCTGTTTCTTTATATATTGCCACATATTAACAGGTGGTACTAATTAACAAGTGATATTAATTTACTTGCTGTGTTGTTTCTTCTCAGCAATTACTCCTGTCCATTTTCCATAATTCTATATCGTCAAGTTATTTGTCGGGGAGTTCGTTTAATTAATATTTAGGTTAATTAGCAAGGACAAGTAAGGAGAAAGGTGAGCGCATGGCCAGGACAGCAAACGTTCTCTCATTTACAGCATGAGGATTTTTTTCTTACCAAAACTCATTCATATCAGCATTCTACATTAAATCCAGCCATTTCATCACGAGCCTAAGGGATCCACTGCAACCGTCTACTGTTTATTCATATGATGTTCGCACTATTTCCTCATGTACATATCTATGTATTTATTGCATATTTTGTATATTTTCATTCCCCTGCAGACAAGTTCAAAAGTGACGTGATTCTATTCCTGTTCTCCCACTCAGTAATTTCTTGTTTATCCAGGCTTACCTACCTACACACATTATCTTTGTCTCTCTACCTCATTTACACTCACAATATTGATTTTTCCTATTTACATTTAAAGCATGTGTCCCTCCTCCTCATTCACACTCTATCCTTGAGTCTCCACCTTCCCAACATTTACAATCTTGTTCTCTCCACTTCACAAAGGACCGAAATTGAAATTTCGGTCCTTCTACTTCATCAACACTCCATACCTTGGCCTCTTCAAATCTCAAGGTTCCGCACATTCTCCCTCATCCAATTTTGCCCTTTTCTTCCACCTGTTTCACTCCCCTGTCAGTGCATCCTCTCCTCTTTCTAACCCTCTTGTTCTTCCCTGGCATTCAAACTTCATACCTCTGACCCTGAGTTTCCTCCTCCGCGTTGCTCCTGCTTTAAACAGTTGCAGGAAGGTTTCGCTGCCATCGGTAGATTGGTCGGGCCAATCACAAAGGACGTGTGCAGCGCTGAATGGGGAGAATGAACCATTCAGAAGGAAGCCTTTCACTCAGGTACACAGGACCAGGGAAGAGCACCAAGGGTAAAAACCGTGGCAGACCCTTCTTGGTAACAGTGAGAGACGCTGGCAGGGCAAAGCTGCTTTCACACTACCACAAGCAATGACAGATTCGCAGAGACGTTCATGTGGTGGGAGTCAACATCGGGATATGAATGGAAGTGTTGGTGAAAATAGCATTGTGGTGTGTTTAGGCGACAAGGAAGCAAGAGCAGAGTGAGAGTCAGGCGTGCATCAAGCGGGAGAGAGGACAGACGAAGACAATGATTAATGTTACGGCGATGGCAAAAACGATGGTTATAATGATGACGGTGGATAACACTTGTGCAGGAAAAGAATGATATGAAGGACAATGAAGAAGAACATGTACATGAAAATAATGGCACTAAGGACAATGAAGATGGCGAGATAATAGCATGTATAAGAAGCATGAGGATATCCAACAAAGAAGGGGATGAATGTATGAAGAAGACTCCGATGATTACAAGGTGGGTTCAGCAGCTAGTCATGGTTTCACGTCACTACTGAGGATTGGGTTGGTTTCCCTCAATGCTGTTTTCTTAGATGACTTCATTCACAACCTGGCAACCGTGCAAACACACACACACACACACACACACACACACACACACACACACACACACACACACACAAGCGCGCGCGCGCGTCCACGCAAACGCACAGGAACACACAACACACATACAACACGCACATTTGAAAAAAAAAAAACTAAAAAGACTTAAGTTCTGTAAAAGGTAAAATTTTTCTAATAGGAAACAGTAATTGAGCAACTAAAAGGACAAAAATGTTATCCAAACACATTATAGGGAAACTACTCCATCCTTTACGAAAAAAAAGAAGCATTTTCATAGACTTCCTATGTTTGAATATAATTAACTATCCTATACTAAGTAGGATAGTTGGTAAGTAAACCCTTTCTTAATTAGTTTGTTTACCTTAGAGCAAGGTAAGTGGAAACACAAAGCAAACAAGAAGTCAGGGAGAAAAAGATCAAAGAAGATTATTAAAATGTATAAAGATAGATCAACACGAACCACAAACATCTATATTCTCTCTCTCTCTCTCTCTCTCTCTCTCTCTCTCTCTCTCTCTCTAATAAGGAAATGGTTATGGTGATCGTGATGGCGGCGGCTATGATTGGCTAATGGTGATGGCAAAGACAATGACGGTGTGGTAATGGTGGTGGTGATGGCAGTGGTTGTGGTAGGGGTTGGTGGTGGTGGTGGTGGTGGTGGTGGTGATAGTGTTTATAGTTTCGGTAATTTTCCTTAACATGAGAGAGAAGATTCACAATGAACACGAAAACCACGAAACACGGAATAATTAAACCTCTTCTTGCATTAAAACTTCTTTGCTTTCTCTGTTTAAAAAAAAAGGAAAACCTGTCGTATTTTAACATCACTTCAACATTATTATTTTCATTTTCCTTTAATTTTTGTTGTTAATCAATTATCTCTCTCTCTCTCTCTCTCTCTCTCTCTCTCTCTCTCTCTCTCTCTCTCTCTCTCTCTCTCTCTCTCTCTCTCTCTCTGTGATGGAAAAAAAAAATCGCTCTCAAATATTCACGAAGTCTGCACTTTTTAATCTTCCTCAAAATAAATTTAATGACCTCAGTACTCGTTTCAAAATAGAATATTAAAATGAACTGTCGAAATTACGTCCAGGATGGAAACAATGCATATTACAAAAAAATATCAAAAGGGTAGTTTCTAGGGTAAACATCATAATTCTTCTTCTGTATATATGAGAGAAATACTAAATTGTGCGTCTGTCTTATGTGGCCATTACCTAAATGGTGAGTGGGAGCCAGGCGCATAGAGGCAGGCAGGCAGACAGACGGATGGCTAGACAGATAGCCATAGTTAAATATATATATATATATATATATATATATATATATATATATATATATATATATATATATATATATATATATATATATATATATATATATATATATATATATATGCCAACAGGCATATAGGACAATAGATAGATTGATAGATAGATAGATAAATACGCCAATAGATATATAGGCAGCTAGATTGCTATCTAGCTAGATATATAGATAAATAGATAGATATAAAGATAGAGATAGATAGATATGTACACGGATAGATAGATAAGTAGATAAATACAAGACTAGATAATGAGAGAGAGAGAGAGAGAGAGAGAGAGAGAGAGAGAGAGAGAGAGAGAGAGAGAGAGAGAGAGAGAGAGAGATAATAGAACATGGCTTTTAAAGGAACAAAAATGGTGTAGCCGCTGCTCCTAACTTAAGCTAACCTATCTTAATCTGTAGCAGCATCAGTAGTATTAGATGATATAGCAGCTGGTGTTGTTGTTGTTGTCATTATTGTGTCAGTAGTGACTGTTGTTCATATTGTTATTACAGGACCAACGAGAGCTGCGATGAAACATCCAAAAATAGAAACGGAAGAAAGAGTGAAGAATAGAAATCCAGGAAGAAAAGGGTGTCGAGACTGTCCTGGGAGCCGTGAAGTGAAAGTTCATCCTCACCACCCACCTGTGCTGCACACTAACAACAGGAATACGTGGAATTTAATATGAATATTAATGAATATATAAAATGTCAATAAAAATAGTAAAGAAGAGAAAAAGAAAAACAATATATGTAATAGAATATAAAAAAGAAATATAATGTAATGTATTTGCAAACTCTTCCTCTTCTGTTGTTTTGTTCCTCATATTTCTCCTTTTGTCATCCTTTTCCTCCACTTCCTTCTATTCCTCATCCCGATAAGGCTTGTTCTTACATAACATTTGGTGGAAATAATAATCTATTCAAAATAGGAGGGAAATGACCTGAGGTAAACGGTGGGATGGGCTTTTTAAAGAGAAAGTTTTCCTCGCAGCTTAGTCCCTTGTGAAAAAAACGTGTCCAGGATGATAAAATAATGAAAAACCGTAATCATATCTATCTCTCACTTCTCCTTTTCTTCCAGTTTCACCATCAACGCTTCTTTTCATTTCCAATAAAATAAATGATTAATTATACATTTTTTTTTGTATTTTATTACTTTTCCGCTCTCTATGTATTGCTTTGTTCCGTCGTTTCATAGTTCAGCCCTTGATGGTCCCCTGTCACATTCTATATTTTGACATGATGGTTGTTAACGTGTTGACAGATATATGAAAGCGACTGAAAATTTGACTCCTGTACATCTCTCTCTGTCTCTCTCTCTTTCCACACACACACACACACACACACACACACACACACACACACACACACACACACACACACACACACACACACACACACACACGCACGCAAACACAAACGCACGAGAAGAAAATATTTGCCAACACACGCAATAAATTTCTTTGAGCAGCAAATATTTCAGCGCACAGTTCCAGCAAATGGCCCGAAAAATAGTACCGGGAAGGATTTCGTGTCGAGGGAAGAGAGAAAGAAAACGGAGAAGTAAAATAGGAGAGCGTGGAGAGGAAGAGATAGATAGGTAGTGAGTGGGAAAGCTAAATAGAGGATGGAAGGATAACGTAGGGAGGGCAAAGGCAGAGAGTTAAAAAGGGGAAGAGAGGAAGGGTGATAAGAGAAGAGAAGACCTCAAAAGTAAACAGCAGGAGTTTTACCGTGAGATGGAGGAAAGGCAGAGGGAGAAAACATGTAACGCAAGAGTAGGGAAGGGAAGTAATGGATGGAAAGAAAAGACTTAAAGAAAGGCAGTTAGAGAAGAGCATACAAATAATTGAAGATGTAGCAATGTTTGAGAAAAAATGCAATCACGTAAAACGATAGTGTTAGTGGTGGCGGTGATAGGATTTTACTGAGAGGTAGTAGTATTGTTAATAGAAGTAGTAGTTAGAATGACATTATTCGTAGTCAAGGCAACGGTGTCAAAACAACAACAATAACAGTGCATAACATAATCACTGCAGCTAGAGAGAGAGAGAGAGAGAGAGAGAGAGAGAGAGAGAGAGAGAGAGAGAGAGAGAGAATAATTCCATGGGAGCGCCACCACTCGCCCATCGGATACCTGAGATACCTCGGCTTAATTAACACTCATGTACACCTGCGGCGCCAGCAGAACATAGCAGGAGTAAACTTAATACCTCTTGTATCTTCCTGCTACCCGACACACACACGCGAACACACACACACACACACACACACACACACACACACACACACACACACACACACACACACACACACACACATGACTAAATTATATTAACAGAATTTTGTAAAGCTTACACAACAACAACAACATTCACTGAGAACAATAATAAAAATAACAACAAGAAAATAAATAATAATAATAATAATAATAATAATAATAATAATAATAATAATAATAATAATAATAATAATAATAATAACAATATTACTAATAATAACAATTATAACAATAATAAGAACAGACAACTTACTGTTCTACGCATATAAATTGTCATTGGGCTTTACAAGTAATAGGAGCCTTTTTCGTCATATATTTTTCAGGCTAGTATAAAAATATGTAAATACATCCATATATGAACGAGCGGAAAGGAGGACACTCGTATCTTCAATTTTCTATGCCATAAATAGAACACAGAATTAAAGTGTAAATCTGGTAGTAATAGTAGTAGTAGTAGTAGTAGTAGTAGTAGTAGTAGTAGTAGTAGTAGTAGTAGTAGTAGTAGTAGTAGTAATAGTAGAAGTAGTAGTAAAACATTAGCAGTATCAGTAGTGGTAGTGCTGAAAACAGCAGTGACATGACACAGCATTGGTAAAACAACAATTGATGGTACAACACTGGTAAGGTAATAGGTTAAAATAAAAAAATAAAAACATTGAAACAACAACAGCTACAACAACAACAGTAGCAGCAGCAACAACAACAGTAACAACAACATCAACAATAAAAGCAAAAACAAAAACAAAAAAAATACAGCATGCATAATCACTCAATGAAAAATTATCAGCCTTGAAATGACGGCGTGCAGAACACACAGCAATGAATGGCCTCGTTATAAAGCAAGCAGTAAAGGCGGTTATTAGACATGCAACTTATTTGACGGAAACTTTGAATGCAAACTTTGTTCTTCCACTTGACATTCATCACGCTCTCTGATTCCGACCAGGAAGGGAACAGGAGGTCATGTAGTATCAGGTGGATGTGTGTGTGTGTGTGTGTGTGTTTCACTGTTTGATCTGCTGCAGTCTCTGACGAGACAGCTAGACGTTACCTACGGAACGAGCTCAGGGCTCATTATTTCCGATCATTGGATAGGCCTGAGACCAGGCACACACCACACACCGGGACAACAAGGTCACAACTCCTCGATTTACATCCCGTACCTACTCACTGCTAGGTAAACAGGGGCTACACGTGAAAGGAGACACACCCAAATATCTCCACCCGGCCTGGGAATCGAACCCCGGTCCTCTGGCTTGTGAAGCCAGCGCTCTAACCACTGAACTACCGTGCGTGTGTTTATGTGTGTGTGTGTGTGTGTGTGTGTGTGTGTGTGTGTGTGTGTGTGTGTGTGTGTGTGTGTGTGTGTGTGTGTGTGTGTGTGTGTGTGTGTGTATTTGGGGAGGGGAGGTTTTCGTGAAACGCCTTGCTCGTCTTAGCTGTAAATAATGTAATCATTGGTGAAGCAAAAATACTAATAAAAAAAAATAAATATATATACACAACATACAAGTAAGCAGACAAACAATATCCAGGTCAGACTATGAAATATTTACCCTAACAAGGAAGGGAGAGAGAGAGAGAGAGAGAGAGAGAGAGAGAGAGAGAGAGAGAGAGAGAGAGAGAGAGAGAGAGAGAGAGAGAGAGAGGGATAGGGAGAGAGGGATAGGAAGAGAGAGGCAAAGAGAGTAGAAATATGTCGACGAAAAATCATCCACGAATAAAAAAAAAAAAAAGAATTACAAAACCAAATTGATCATGAAAAGACTATAATTTTGCATAGTATCTTCTTTGTATGCGCCACATCCTTCCTTCATTTGCCCCAGACATTGTGGGCGGTCGGGACAAAACACATGAAGGAAGACAATAAAACCTGATCATATTAACAATGGCAGAAGCAGACGCTCTTTTATAACGAAGCAGACGGTGTGGAGGAAGAGTAATAAGGCGGAAACATGACACAAGGGATGGCAGAGGCAGGGGTACACGGGAAGAGGGAAGGAAGGAAGCAGAGAGGGTAGGAGAGAGGGATGGGAAGAGAGCTAGCAGGGACATGGGCAAAAGAATGAATGTTAGTGGGGCAGGAAAAAGAGGAAATGCTGAAGAGAGAGAGAGAGAGAGAGAGAGAGAGAGAGAGAGAGAGAGAGAGAGAGAGAGAGAGAGAGAGAGAGAGAGAGAGAGAGAGAGAGAGAGAGAGAGAGAGAGAGAGAGAGAGAGAGAGAGAGAGAGAGAGAACAGAAGAAAATATGGGTAAAAGTAAGAACAGAAAGAAATTGGATAGGAGACGGATGGAAGAGAAGGGAAGCAGGCAAGAAGAGGAGTGAAAGAAAAGAAGGGAGGTAAAAGAGAGAAGAGAGGAAAAAATAGGATATAGCATGAGAGAAGTAAAGGGAGATAAGGAAGGTAGAAACAAGAACTAAGGGAGAGACAATAAGTAGAAGAGGGAAGGGAAAGGAGAGCAATAATGGTTTAGAAATAGACATGCAAGGCACTTAAAAGACATGTTAACACGAAATTAATGTTTAAAGATAGTTATCATTACTTTATAGCTGGAACTCTCTTTAATAACCTTTTACAACTGCTCATTTCCTACTGGCGGTATTTAATCATAACTGAATTAAGTTCTAAAAATTTAATCATACGTTTCCAAGTACCAATTTATTCCTGTATATCTTGACCATATTACATTTTCTTTTTGTGAATTATATCATTATTATATTACACATCATTGGCATCACATTATCAACTAAGTAAATATTACTTCTCGATTATATTCTTATCATTATCCTTTAAAGGTCATTATTTAGGAACACAATTGGTTTTCTTGTATACGAAGTAAGTACCTTCCAGCATTTTCTTCTTTTTGTTTTTTTTTCTCTCCAGAATAATTCCTCCTAGAGACGGAGTTTTCATCCCATGCTTCTTTACACAGCATAACAGGCTTACTCGCTAACTGAATATAAATACTTCAAATTGTTTACCAGCCACAACCACTACCACCACCACCACCACCACCACCATTCACTGCTTAGTTTTCAAAATATCACAAAAAAATATGTTTAGTCTGGCCCTAATGGTGTCCTCATCTCTGGGAGTATTCATGGATATTTAAATGCCTCTGTGCCAAACACCACGTCCGCCTTACATTCATATTCCGTAGTTAAAAAATGATAAAGCGTTTACTGTCTTTTGATTTTTCCTAAATTTAAGTTTACTTAGGACAATAAATTATGATCTAGCACAAAATAAGTGGAGAATAGTTGTCTTCAGATTTTGTAACGGATTTATCATTATCATTATTTTCTGTCTTATATATACGTATGTATGAAGATGATTTTCTTTCCGGTCTGCACTTCATCTCACGTCAGTCTCGCCTTTAGTCGCTCATGAATAACTACGCGTTTTTTTCATCACTAATGAGAGCTCCAAAGATGAATAGAAGCGAAAGACATACTAAAAATATACAAAACACCTTCAGAAAGAAACACACACACACACACACACACACACACACGGACCTTTTGCAGTTAAGAAACACTAATGATATTTAGGTAAAGATTTTTAAAGCAAACACTCCCACTCCTACAGGAAAGTAAATGTAAAAAACACACACACACACACACACACACACACATACACACACACACACACACACTATAAAACAAGTTAGTTTACCACCGCATTGGGACTTATTTGCTAGTGTTTTATGGATTGCGTTTGCCGTATGGACGTAACTGCATATTTTTGACAGTGAAATATGAGTACACCTGTCTACCTTCATAGCGGATTAGCAATGAGTGGAACAGCCGTAATATGGTAAAAGTGTCAAGATAATGTTGTTATTTCCCGACTGCTTTTTCCCCGATTAATGTCGTTTACAATGCCCTGTTTTATTGGTATTTAGTAAACAATGTACCAGGAACTGAATAAACGGTAGGTTGTTATGCTTCTGAAACTGAACACGAGGATACTGACCCTGATAGTACGCGTGTATGTGTGGAGGGGGGGATAAATACTTTTAAATTATCCTATTCTATTACCATTTTAAACTTTGTTGTATGATATCTTTAGTCAATAACTTTTCTTAGAGAGAGAGAGAGAGAGAGAGAGAGAGAGAGAGAGAGAGAGAGAGAGAGAGAGAGAGAGAGAGAGAGAAACGTCTACATATAAAAAACAAACAAACAGTACCTCACCCCACCGCACACCTATAGAACATTGCAATATCAGACACCATCCTTTACAAAATATCACCAGTACATATATAGACAAGACAAATCTCTCTCTCTCTCTCTCTCTCTCTCTCTCTCTCTCTATATATATATATATATATATATATATATATATATATATATATATATATATATATATATATATATATATATATATATATATATATATATATATTTCTGACGCACGACACGTGTCTCGTCCCTCAGACAACTCTGACACTCAAACTCAGGTGAGAAGACTCTTAACACCATTAGGCTTCTTCTGTCTGACGCTGAGTAAACACGGCAGTTCTAGGAATCGCACCTTATCTACCTTACTCCCTCTGGTGTAAAGCAGCGCGAGTCACCTGTCTGCGGGTACAATGAGTTTAGCGCATCGGAGTTCTCTTCTTTAAGGTTGGTTGTTTGCTTTACCGTGTAGGTCTGTATTTTTAGGAGCTTTGAGGAATGAAGAAGAGAGATAGCTAGCTAGCTAGATATATATATATATATATATATATATATATATATATATATATATATATATATATATATATATATATATATATATATATATATATATACACACAGAGAGAGAGAGAGAGAGAGAGAGAGAGAGAGAGAGAGAGAGAGAGAGAGAGAGAGAGAGAGAGAGAGAGAGAGAGAGAGAGAGAGAGAGAGAGAGAGAGAGAGAGATAGTCGATACCTGGAGACCTGAGACCTATTTATTTAATATCAAGGTAATTAAATATATACGCACTAATTATAACTTCTGTAAATGAATACGTGATAGAATAACAATGGCTATAGTGTAGAGGTATATTCTTTTTCTGCAGAGACTTGAGTAATTAAACTGAAAAATTAATTTCAAATGAAAATAGATAAGGAGAAAAAAACAAACTCAATAAGTAAAACAACGTTTTGTCTCTGATAGGAACAGAACTAACTTTAATCCCCTAAATATTGATAATTATTCTTTAACCTATCCCCAAAACATCAATAATTCGTCCTTAATCTGCACCACGTTTAGATTGAAAGACCTTTTAATGTACTATAAAGTAAAAAGCGCGAGCGCACACACACACACACACACACACACACACACAATCATACACACACACACTGAAACTAAATCATAAATACACAGAGTGAAACACAATTGATTATATTTATGAAGTGTTTGTGTGTGTGTGTGTGTGTGTGTGTGTGTGTGTGTGTGTGTGTGTGTGTGTGTGTGTGTGTTATAATTTTGTATAATTGACATCAGGTCAGTCAGCAAAGAAAGCAAACTAGTAAATCAATAGGAAATATAATGATAAACACCACGTATTAAACACTGAAGTAATAACTATAAAAAACAGATCAATTTGATGAACACCATTACTTTTAATCTTGAATATGCAATAAATCTTATCTTTCGCTAACCTACTTTTCTTCCTTTTCACCCCTCTCCTACACTTTGAATCCTCTTCTTCCTTACTGGCCCCTACCTTACTTCCTCTATCCATCCCTTAATTTCATATAGGCTTCCCTTCCCTCTCAACCAGACTTTTTCCTTCCCGCTCCAGCAATTCATGAATCACAAGAAGATTAATTTCTTTCCGCGTATTCAATAGCAGTTAGATTAATTTCCATTACTGTTACGATGAGGTGTGTGTGTGTGTGTGTGTGTGTGTGTGTGTGTGTGTGTGTGTGTGATGGGTCAATGAACGCAGAAAGAGATTGCTCCAAAATAATACCTTGTAGAAGAAGATTTACGTGCCTTTATTTATGTCCTTTTTTCAACCGGGGAAGACGAATGTGTGTGTGTGTGTGTGTGTGTGTGTGTGTGTGTGTGTGTGTGTGTGTGTGTGTGTGTGTGTGTGTGTGTGTGTGTGTGTGTGTGTGTGTGTGTGTGTGTTCCCTAAAAAATAACACTCCGAACACACCCTCTCATTCTTTACAGCGAGACGAAGATGGCTAAACACTTATGCTGAAGGTGGAGACGAGAAAGAGGAACACGACAAACTGTTTAAACTCTTCAAACTCTCCGGCGAGACTTGGATAGTGACAGAGCGAAGGGGGGACAAGGAGGAGGAGAGAATACGGATTAAGAAAAGAAAGTGCAGTAAATAAGTTACGAGAATAAAGAATTAGAAAAGTGGAACTCGGTGAAGGAGCAGTAGGAGGAAGAGGAGTAGAAGGAGAAGGAAGAGGAGAACCTAAGCCACGTACTGTTAATAAAGAGAATTAGGAATGAAGGAGAGGTGGTATGTACGAGTATAAGTATTTGTTGACGCCTCGTAAATCATCCTGACTAACACGTCACTCCTCTTTCCTTATAACCACCTTAGGCATGTCATGCACGCCAGTAACAATCTACCCTCGAGCATGACAGACTTCTAATTGAACCTACAACATAAGCCGTCAATGTCATGGAGTTAAAAGCAATGAGTTTTGGAATTTTGAATGAACACAACTTGACAGAGAGAGAGAGAGAGAGAGAGAGAGAGAGAGAGAGAGAGAGAGAGAGAGAGAGAGAGAGAGTCTGTCCACTCCGCTCCCGCCACGTCTTTGTCCGGACACGAGTCTCAGAAAGTTAATTCACGTCCCCAGCTGCTTCACCTTCGGGAACTACAATTTATCCAGGACTTACAGGCTTGGATAACTTCCCCTCGCGTTCCCTTCCGACCTGCGTGTTAATAAATTGTGGCGAGGTAGCCGTGCATATCCTCCTTCTTCTTCTTGTGTACTTGGCCTCCAGGCTGACCATAAATTCCTGCCTCATTCATAGTGACCGCACGTAATGCACATCTAATAAGTTTTCTCTCCTTGCTCCACCCTCTCTAGTTTCTCACTGCTTTATTATTCTTTTTATTCTCGAGTGCAGGTGTTAGTGAGTCGAATCAGAGAGTGATATAAGTTGCAATGCTATTTGATTTTGAGATTAATACTTTGGTCAGAGTATTCCTTATGCAGAATTAATATAAATCTCTCTCTCTCTCTCTCTCTCTCTCTCTCTCTCTCTCTCTCTCTCTCTCTCTCTCTCTCTCTGTCTGTCTGTCTGTCTGTCTGTCTGTCTGTCTGTCTCTCTCTCTCTCTCTTTCACACACAGTCGGTCATGAGAAATACCACAGCGTCCAATTCCAGTCGTTTCCCGTTTCTTATTGTACATCCGTGGCGCAGGTTGAAAGAAAATGCGAAAAAAGGGCTCCCGTGAAACCAGAAGGAAAATTTGTGAGCCAGCCAGGATTTCTGCATCAGGGAAACATATAAAATAAAAGAACAAGAAAAAAAAAAGAATTGTAATGCGGAAAAACATATGCTAGTTTAATATTAGTCAGTGATGCAACAATAAAGCACAACACTGAATATGTACGAGACTTTTTTTTTTTAGTATAATTCATTGCTGTCTGTGCAAGCATACTGAATTTTCCGTCTGTTCCTTTGTCCTTGATCTCTCTCTCTCTCTCTCTCTCTCTCTCTCTCTCTCTCTCTCGCATTTTTTCACAGGTTCGCCTGCGTCTTATCTCTCTCCATATCGGTGTATCTGTCTGACCGTCTCTCTGTTCCTGTCTCTCAAGTTTATTTTTGTGCCGTGTTCTCGACTAGCGTGACGAGATTCCAGCAGCACACCACTCGTCTCTCTACATACGAGATTTAGTATGCGTAAGAGCAGAAAATTAGAATAAACGTTATATTTGCAAAAGAAAACGCAGGAGAGAGAGAGAGAGAGAGAGAGAGAGAGAGAGAGAGAGAGAGAGAGAGAGAGAGAGAAGGAATAATATCAAGACTCGATGAAGATTCAGAAGCCTTTTAGTCTTAACTGTGAATCATCTGTAGGGCGAATATTTCCAGAAGAGGCCAAGCTCTCTGAAGACAAATCCTAGCCACTCGTCATCCTTAATGAGACAGATACGTATTGCTTGCCACTGAACGTATATCCACGAGAACCATGGAACTCTAACTGTACTCCTGCTGTCCTGTCTGACTGGCTTTGTGCTCTATTTCCCTTATCCTCTTTTATCTACTTATCTATTTTTCTTTTCACTTTTCGCTTTATTCTTCCCTATTTTCATCTTAAATTCTTTGGAATAGTTTTTTTTTAACCATATAACTAGGCTTTCGCTCTCTCTGACTTATCTAATAGGGTTTTTAATTCCCTCTCTTTATTTTCCGTTTATCTCATTCTATTCTGAATTTTGCATTTTTGTCTTACTATCCATGACATATGATTACATTTACATGTTTTCATTAATCCTTTTCTATCGCCTATTTTTTTTTCATAATTTACAACTTAATTTATCTCTAACGTCCAGTGAATTGTATGAGGGATTTCCTTTTATTACTGACCTTTTGTTATGTGTTTACTTGCTTTGACATCCTTATTCTTCCTTACTTGCCCTCTAAAACTAGTCCTTTATGTACCACTTTGGAATTGTATCACTATTCTTACTTCCTGTGTCTGTTTCTATCTCTTTTTCTTGCTTCCCTTTTAAACTATCTCCACTTGATTTTTTTTCATGAAATTTATCATGTGTAACTTTATTATTCTTTCCTCGCTTCCCTGCCCCGCCTTTATTTCCATATTCATTTCTAGTATCTCCTTTAAAGCATTTTTTTTTTTACGTATGTCTTTACTCATATCCTTGAACTTTCTACGACTCTGTCCTTTTATACTATTTCTTTTTATCCTTCTCTCATATTTCTCTTCTCTATTCTTATTTCGTGTCTTAAATTGTCTTCTTTCTATGGATGTCTGTTTTATTTATTCATTTCACATTTTCATACTTGCTTTTCTTTATCTGCTTCATGTATCTTTCCTTACTCATCTTATTTTTGCTTTGAAGTTGTCTACCTTGAGTCATCAAATATAAGTTCTCTGCTATATCTTCTTGTACTCATTTTCCTATTTAAGCTTTAACCCCTTCAATACTGAAACGCTTTTCCACCCTGAGTTTTAGGTATGATTAGACAATTCTATTTACATTAAGAAAGGGTCTGTGGAGGTTAGAAGATTAGTAGTCAGAGTCTTCACTACATTAATGCCACATAAGTTTCTGAAGTAGTATATCACCAAATAATAAGAAGAATGAAAATGAAAACGTGTTATGTACTTAAGGGGTTAATAATTCTTCATCTTTTTCTTTCTTATTCTTCAACTGCCATTATTTCCTTTACTGTAGTCTATCATTAATTTCTCACTTTCTCATGTGTATTCCTTTTCCTTTACACGCTTTCTTATATCTACATTTTTCAATGTACCTTTCTCTCTCTCTCTCTCTCTCTCTCTCTCTCTCTCTCTCTCTCTCTCTCTCTCTCTCTCTCTTTCTATTTACGTGACTTGGTTCTCATAAATCATCAAATTTTTTTTTTTCCTTTTCTTTGCGTTGTCAAGTTTTTTTTTGTCAAAGTGTAACACTAACGTTCATTCTGGAAAGAGCAGGAAAGGAGAGCTATTACGTAATACCAGAAAGAGTAAGAAGAAAAAATCCATGTGAAATGCAGTATAGAGAGTGTAATCATTTCCAGCAAATTATGGAGGAAAACTTTAGCAATAATTTCTAGGAAACAATTAGCGAAATAAAATGTGTAAAGCCGTGTACACAGGAACAACACAAAAGAGTAGAACAATAAATGAAAAGAAGAAACAAAAAGAGAAGAAGGAAAAAAATATGACAACCCAAATTAAGTTTAGAATTCATAAAGTGCACATTTTAAAAATGCGTCAGTTAGTAAGAGAAATAATGGAGAGAGAGAGAGAGAGAGAGAGAGAGAGAGAGAGAGAGAGAGAGAGAGAGAGAGAGAGAGAGAGAGAGAGAGAGAGAGAGAGAGAGAGAGAGAGAGAGAGAGAGAGAGAGAGAGAGAGAGAGAGAGAGAGAGAGAGAGAGAGAGAGAGAGAGAGAGAGAGAGAGAGAGAGAGAGAGATGCGTTAACCAGTGCTTCTAATGCGATCAAATTCGCTTCATTAAGTAACTAATAAAAACCCGCTTAGTGTAGCCTTTAATGTGCTTACGAGTGGCACAGTATTTCACAAGCCGCAACACCGACCACTCTACTTGGTTTGTTTGAAAAGAGACCAGTAATTAGACCCTCGAAGAGATACTAGAGTCCCCTTTACATGTCCTTTAGCGAGTCCAACAGTTTGATATTACCTTAAATAGTGTCGTTATCGATCTTAATAAATAATAAATAAATAAATAAATAATGAACAAATAAACAAACAAATGTATGAAAATATTAGTACTGCTATATTTAAACATCTAATATTAAGGGAATTTGAATGATGTCTTTCTTCCAAACAGTTATCCTTATAATGAACATCCGCTTGATATTTCTCCGCCTTAAGTAATTCCCAAAGTAGTGCGCAGTACCTGTGTTCATTATTCATTTGGGAGCGGTCGTTAAATGAACCTTCATGAGTACTCTGGCAAAGGAAGCGAGTGATGGAACTCTGAACTTCCTTTATCTTCAATTTGGGCATTGTTCGTATGTCCTCTAATATTATCTGTCTCTGTCTGTCTGTCTGTCTGTCTGTCTGTCTGTCTGTCTGTCTGTCTCTCTCTCTCTTCATGTAGTATCTATTATTTTTCCTTCACTCTCGTACCTCGTGCCTTCCTTTCTGCGTAACTCACATCTGCTCTCCCTTCCACCACCACCTTCCGGCTCCGCGTCCCTCACAACCGGCTTGATGGACACGAGAAGCCACTCTGCTGCACAGGTTTCTTGGCACATCACGAGCGGCCGAGGGACGCTGGACACAGTAAACATATTAACAAAGAAAGCCATGGTGGTGGTAGACGGCCTCCTGGATTATAAAGTGGCGAAGAAATAGCAGCTTGATGTTTTACGACAGAAATTTCATGATTCGCTTTTCATGGTGGTATTCAAAGTCTGACGGAGAATATGATCAGACAGTTATTACTCGTTGGTTTCTTCTTAACGCTCTCGTATGTGATAATGCTCCAGATACACCAGTTTATTGATCAAGAAAAACAACACCCGATTTTAATAAAGACTCTCCCAAAAAAAAGGAAATCATAGCCACAAAAAACTGACTGCTCCATAACGTATTTCTTTACTTTTCATGAGAGAGAGAGAGAGAGAGAGAGAGAGAGAGAGAGAGAGAGAGAGAGAGAGAGAGAGAGAGAGAGAGAGAGAGAGAGAGAGAGAGAGAGAGAGAGAGAGAGAGAGAGAGAGAGAGAGAGAGAGAGAGAGAGAGAGAGAGAGAGAGAGAGAGAGAGAGAGAGAGAGAGACAGACAGACAGACAGACAGACAGACAGACAGACAGACAGACAGACAGACAGACAGACAGACAAACAGACAGGCAGACAGCCAACACAGACAGACAGACAGACAGAGACAGAGTAGAACACACTGGATATAAGACATACAGAAAAGCACACAAGCTGACAGACAGACAAAAGGAAGCAGACAGACAGTTACAATGAGGGATAAAAAAATGGAGGAAACAAAAAAATGGAGCGCTAGAACAAAGAATCCCGTGATAGTGGCACGGTGAGGTATTTACTCGGAAAATAGCCAGCGGGTGTTTGGTGGAGTGTGTAGCTTTGAGTGTACCGTAAAAACAAGTAGAATTAGGAGATTTCTGCCTCTAGAGTCCCCGGTGGAGCGACATTCTGGTCTTTAACTTGGTAAGGTAACAAAGGCGAACCCTGTTATGCCCCCACCACTCACCCCAAATGTATAAAATGGTGAATTAATGAGTGCGGTAATTGCGTGGCTATTCTCCGAGTCTGTACAGCAGCGGCCGAGGGAACAACCATATTTTAAAGAGTAAAAAGAGTTAAGATGGTACTTAGTGTAGAAAAATCGGTTTTATTTACATGGTGCTTAATGCTTCTCCTTTCTTTCCCTGCCTCTATCCGCATTGTACCGTGAAATAATGAGTATTCTTTGCATGAGTTCAATGCTATTTCTTCCTTTCTCTCACTTTGTTGAGTGTTTGTATTCATAAGTTGCATGAAGTTTCTTTATTTTCTTTATTGCTTTACATTTTGTTGCGTTAAAGGTTGATTTATTTAAAAAAAAACGTTTAATATTTAGAGTGATTATGTCAGTCGACTTTCTCTCTCTCTCTCTCTCTCTCTCTCTCTCTCTCTCTCTCTCTCTCTCTCTCTCTCTCTCTCTCTTTTTATTTATACAATGATGTGATAATTTGTATGGTATTCTGTATTCCCGGTGGGTTCAGGTCTCCAAGAATTAACACATTATCGCACTGATGGACTGTCATGAGATGATCAATGTTCTCTGTAATTAAATCAATCAATACAGTTCCTTGCGTTGGAGGTCTGTAACAGCCCATACACAAAATGCCTCGTCCGCCGTCGCCTTTTATTTTGAATATTATCAACTCTAGATGTTCAGGGATGGGCGTGTCCACGACTATGAGGTCTAGAGATGTTTTGTGACAGAGAGCAACGCCGCCACCTTGCGTTGACCGATCCTTCCTAATCCAGGTGGAATAACCCTGTATCCTGCCGTAGGTGGATGGTATATTGTCGTCCAGGAAGGTCTCTCACAAATACGAGGTCGGGCTTATTTGTACGAACGAACCTGTGCGTTAGTTCACCAATATTAGTGTGAAAACCACGCATGTTGGCCGACACAATGCGCAGTTCACTGTTGGTAGATGTGCGTTGCCTCATGGTGTTGTGGCGGGAAGGCAACGTTATACCTGTGGGGTGGAAGGTAGTTGG
>NC_059274.1:10712378-10762378 GCF_017591435.1 Portunus trituberculatus
TGCCAATACAACTCTCTGGGAATTAAAAAGCGAAAGAGAATTTTTAAGGTCCAATTCAATTCAAGAAAGGAACGATATTATTGTATATCTTGCTTGACTCGCCCCGTCCAAGTAGCGAGATCTGATTTTAGTGAGAGGTTGCAGGTAAGACTTACACGCGGGGGCAGCGAGACGTTGAACTGAAGCAGCTCTCCGCATGAGCAGTCATATTAAGGTGAGGATGACATAAAGACGGTTAAGAAGTAATAAGGATGAGTAATGGTAGATGTAAGCGGTGAAAGAGAGGAGGAGGTAGAGGAGGATAGACGTCAGCATGTAAATGGTGTAATGTCACCAGGTTGCTCATTATCCAATCATGTACAGATTAAGCTAATTACCTGCTCTTCATCGCCTTCACATACAAGTAAGAACATCACCTGTATGACAAGAAACAAAACTGAGTGAGAAAAGAATATAAGCAAAGCAATTGTAGCCAAAAAATCAATCATACTTGACACCCCATCAGACGAACATAAGAACATAAAAACATAAGGGAGGCTGTAGGAAGCCATCAGGCCTACACGTGGCAGTCCGTGTCCTATAAGTGGTAATTCCTAACTGTCAAGGCATTATTAAAGAGTTTACTGCATAAGTAAGGGTGTTTCGTGGAAATAGAAATAGTGAGTCACTAATAACTCAATCCTCAGATGGTAGCAGTTGTGTCGCGGGAGTCAGTAAGTCATCAATATTAGAGACCATAATCTGGGTAGCGCACTGACAGACATGATAAATCGCCTTGCCGCCTCCTGGCCTTCACTCTTTCTCCTCCTTGTTTTCTTGTTTAACCATACTGTTTCGTAACCTGCCGTACCCCTAAAGAATATATTCATAGCGAAGACGCACGCGCAGAACCAGTTTTGCTGTCAGCTGGCTTGTGCCACGTTTGGGCGAACTAAGATAACGATTCCGATATTCAGACGAGCTTTGGTTACGTCATCCTATACGAGAATATATGGCTGGCCTTCCGAAAACACTAACAAGACAATCATGTGTGAGTCACCTAACAGGAAGGACTGGAACGCGACACCACACAACGCGAGGACACACACTACCTTTATCTTCACGGATGCAAATAAAATCAAAATTCACCTCAGCTACATTTATACGGAAGACGAGACTGAAGGAGACAAAAAGTAGACGCCAAATTGATGTAGCCTTGTACCAGTTTGGTTGAGGTGAGAGACGATAGCCTGTCAGATTTCCACGTCAAAACAGCCGCCAGACGTGACCTCATAATTTAACCTGCACTTTCTTCTGTCACCAAAATTGTGGTAAATTTTATCTAGTGCACTCTTTTCTTCGACCATAAGACTACTTAACTTAGAGGCAATCATAACTTATCACAGACTTAAAACGTATAAAAGTGGAGATTAAACATCACATAACGAGATTACGAGTAAGTGAAAAATGAAAGTAAAGGAAGAGAAACAAAAATGTAAACAGAAAAGGCTCAAGTTTGAATGAATAATAGAGTGGGGCAAAACTTGGATAATCTAGTGCTAAATATTTTACCTATGCAGGACAAAAGTTACAATTAAACCGGCGGTGAAGGGAAGGCAAATGTTTACCCTTCTATTCCCACAGTACAAAAGATAAACGCAAAAGAAACCGTAGCACCATCAGCCTTACGGCGCCCCACAGCAAGTTCCCCCAAGTTGGTAATGGTTGGTGGCGGCAGTGGTGACGATGATGGTGGAAGTGGTGATGATGGTGGGGAAAAAAAAAATGTTTATTTGGGCACGAAGCAGCGAGGAGTACCACACAAAGAAAGCGTGCAGAGGTGGTCAAGTGGGTGCTCCGGTGGGAGGAAAGGAGGGAGGAGGGAAGGAAGAGGAGGGAGTGGCATCACAGAAGGAATGAAAGAAGGGCCCTCGGGCAAGGAGGAAGTTATATAGTCCTCCTTCAGAGAACACACTCACAAACACAAACACACACACACACACACACACACACACACACACACACACACACACACACACACGCGCGCACACGTTAGCATGCCCCGCGGGAGAACACCTCTTCGGAAAACCTCACACGTCCACCTTAGTTAAAGGGAAAGATAGGAAAATGCAGGACAGTTGGAAGAGGAGGAATAGAAAGAAAAAATGGAGGAGGAGGAGGAGGAGGAGGAGGAGGAGGAGGAGGAGGAGGAGGAGGAGGAGGAGAGACAAGAACATGTCAGACATGCCTGTGTTTAAGGAGTTTGACTTTCTCGCTTGTTTTTCATAAAATGTCAAGATAATGTTCTCTTTTTAATCTAGTTCCACGTATCGCTTCTCTCATTAATAGCGAAATGGCTCAATGAAGCTCATTCACTCCAATGACTGAATTTAATTAGTTTTCTTCTCATCATGACAGAAATAACGTCAAAGGGAACATTCATTTCAACCACTTTTATATAAATTTTCTATCTATTAATGGCAGAAAAAGAATATCAGTATTCATAAATACAAACGAATTTATGAAAACCACACAAATATTTGTTTTGTAAGTGCAAACAAATCATAAATATGTTTCAGACTGAAAATAGAAATAATTTCCCACTTTCATTTTTGTTTTACAGCTTCTAAACAATTTCCTCAATTTTCTTATGAATATAAACCTCTTAACCTTCCATCAGTCAATTTAATTTCTTAATTACAAAGTTTAAACCTTAATTTTGCACCAACTTTGACGGTGACTTCCTCATGCATCTCCCTCCTGTTCCTCCTCCTCTTCCTTCTCTCTTTTCTTGCTTTTCTTCTCCCGCTTCTATTCCTCCGTCTCCTCTGACACCGCCACTTTCACCGCCACCGCCACCCAACCCGTCAACCGCCGCCGCCGCCGCCGCCGCCGCCGCCACCTCCTCCTCCTCCTCCTCCTCCTCCTCCTCCTCCTCCTCCTCCTCCTCCTCCTCCCTAATATGCAAACCCATTAGCCTGGGAGGAGCGCCGTGCAGGGAAATATACTGAATTTTGCATGATAAATGACAGTCTTCGGGGAATATGCAAATGTATGCCTCCTTCCCTGTCTCTTCGTTCCCCTCTGTACCTCCCCACCACTACTGACACCGTCTCTCTCTCTCTCTCTCTCTCTCTCTCTCTCTCTCTCTCTCTCTTTTAATGAAAAAAAAATCCTTCACTGTGCCTCAAGTGCCTGCGAGAGAGAGAGAGAGAGAGAGAGAGAGAGAGAGAGAGAGAGAGAGAGAGAGAGAGAGAGAGAAATTAACATGTACTGCAAATATATATAAAAAGTAAAACACATCACGAAAAACACTTAAAAAATTCAACATACACTTAAGAAAAGAAAGAAAAAAATAACCATGTGCCATAAACGTGACGCGCATTCCTGCTTCCGGAGAAAGGAGACAAACAATAACACGACTCGGAGATAGTACACGGAATTGTGGAAAATGTTTAAATAAATCCTGCAAAAGCGGAAAGTAGGGGGTAAGTTAGTAAGAAGGCAAGGCGGTGGCACACAGACTAAAGAAATACATACTAAGGAGAGTGACCCAAAAAAATCCAGGGTGAAAAAAAAAGGAAAATAGAAAAATAGCGTCACAATGTAGGGAATGAACCTTGCTAAGAATGTCTTTATTTATTTTTAAGTTATTTCCGGGTATTGTTTTAATCTCTCTCTCTCTCTCTCTCTCTCTCTCTCTCTCTCTCTCTCTCTCTCTCTCTCTCTCTCTCTAATAGGTAAAGTAAGCTACCTCTTTTACCTTTCCTTGGGTGGAGAAAAGGAAATAAGGAGAGAGAAAATGAGAAGATGCAAATAAGTAGGCAAAAAAAAAAAAAATGCACAGACGAGAATTCATGGTGTAATAATAAATCATACGCCCTTAAAAGCATGGAGGCCCGAGAAGAAAAGAAATGTTCGTGAGAAAAAGTCATTTCCTTGCCCGGAAAGAAGAAAAGAAAAGAAAAGGGAACTTACATGGAAAATTTTCTCAGTGCTCGGGAAGGAAGCTATCTTGCAATTTAGACTTCGTATTTTCTCTCACATGGGCAGTTTCCATTCTCTCTCTCTCTCTCTCTCTCTCTCTCTCTCTCTCTCTCTCTCTCTCTCATTCAAACTATGAAGAGTAAAAGGCAAGGTTTTCAATACCTTCGTTTACAATTTTTACGTTTCTGTTTTTGTCTTTTCTCTCGTTGGACTTTCTCTGCCAGGAGTTTTATTTATTTTTTTTCATTTATTTATTTATTTTTTTTTACAGCCACAGCAACCTTTTATGTATTCTTTTCCACCCACTCTTTGAGAAGTACGTCAGCTTTTGCTTAATCGATGATCCCTATAGAAAATGTGATTTGGTTGTGTTCCCTAACTCTGTATTCTATCATTTTTCTGCTTCTTTTCGTTAAACCAAATTTTGTTTTCTTCTCCCTTTGAATTCTCTTTGTCGGGCTATCTTTTTTTGTTTGTCTTCATTCCACTTTATTTTCTTACCATTCTTTCGTTTTGTCTATCCTCTTTTTGTTTTCTCTTTCCATCCTTTCCTGGACATTTCTTTCCTTATCTACTTCTTTTTTACAAGAGTACCTTAAAACATTTTTTCTTTTTTACTGGGTACATTTTATCGTGGTTTTCAGTTTCTCAATATCCTGAGCAACAAAACAGTGACCGTTTGAAAGGAGAAAAGTTGATGTATTGCAGTGCATTGAGAAGGAAAAATAAAGAGAAAATTTCTTATTTCTTCTTTTTGTCTTTTGGAATGCGTCATCTGTGTGTGTGTGTGTGTGTGTGTGTGTGTGTGTGTGTGTGTGTGTGTGTGTGTGTGTGTGTGTGTGTGTGTGTGTGTGTGTGTGTGTGTAAAGAAGTATTACACACTCTCCCTTCCACATTTCCTCTTTCCGAGCTGTAGAGTCACGTGTGAAGCGGAAAACAATTTGCTACAGTAGCACTCCTAAACTACATCAGTTTCCCCTTTCCCCAGACCTGGCATTGATCTTTACGCACTCACCCATTGAAAATAGAAATGAAAAAGAGATGAAGTACACAGAAAAAAATAAGTATATTCCTAAGAAACAATGAATACCAAAAGAAAAATAAAAGGTGCAGTTCAAATATTGATAAAGAAAAGAGTATATTAGATTTTTAAAGGGATTATTTTTGCCTCTGACAGCAGAGACGCATCTAGAAAGCAAGGCCGACCTCCTTTGAAGATTGGGACGGTATTGGAGAAAGTCACTGGCTCCCCTTTGCCGAATGTGTGTGAGAGTGAGTGGATGTGTGGGTGTGTCGGGGAGAAGAGAGGGCGACTATTGGTGTGTAACTTGTGGTCTCGCCTCCTCTGTATGGGTGAGAATATAAGACACATTTTGAGACATGCTATAATCGTCACTCATACTGCTTTTCCAATAACATGCAAATGCCCCTTTACACACACACACAACACACACACACACACACACACACACACACACACACACACACACACACACTGGCCACTGCACACTGCACCTGGACGGTAGGTTCATAATTACTTCTCATATGAATACTGCAAGGTTTTAAAGAGCGTTCACAGAGAAAGGGTGAAACGGTCCGCAAGTGGCCATGTCGTATTTACTGTCCAGGTTAATTGGCAATTTGTCTACCTGCGTTCACCTGGCGGGAAGGAACGGAGGATCCAGAAACAATGGTTGGCTGGGAAACACCTTAATTAGTTCTTTCGGAGCGGGAAGTATTGTACACCTGCGTTTACGTTGACAAAGTAATTGAAATTTAGATTGCATGATATTTTCATTTTTTTTATTAAATTGTGTAAAACATAGCAATAATTATATAATCAATAAGGCAAGAAACTGAGAAACAGATGATAACAATAACATACTCTGAGAGGAACTACTAACATAAAACTTCCTCGTCTCTCCGAACGAAAATAATAAGTTTTCTCATCTTCAACTATTACATACAATTCATGTCACACGAGAGGACTTGGATAACACTGCCTACTGTATTATATACCCAGAAAAACACGAATGAAGAATGCAATAGTAGAAAAACTGAGCTATCAACGAACTCTAAACAATGAATAAAAAATAAATATATGGTCTTTTCTTTTCTTTTAGGTTTGAAAGAGTAGTCTTCTTGAAAAATTACACTTGGGCGATATTAATTTATTCACTCACATGAAGCAGGGCTTAATATTCGATGCTATTCTGTTTTACACTTAAATGGAGTGAAGTCTCATATTACGTAGCACAGAGAGAGAGAGAGAGAGAGAGAGAGAGAGAGAGAGAGAGAGAGAGAGAGAGAGAGAGAGAGAGAGAGAGAGAGAGAGAGAGAGAGAGAGAGAGAGAGAGAGAGAGAGAGAGAGAGAGAGAGAGAGAGAGAGAGAGAGAGAGAGAGAGAGAGAGAGAGAGAGAGAGAGAGAGAGAGAGAGAGAGAGAGAGAGAGAGAGAGAGAGAGAGAGAGAGAGAGAGAGAGAGAGAGAGAGAGAGAGAGAGAGAGAGAGAGAGAGAGAGAGAGAGAGAGAGAGCAGAAAACTAAAATGTTGCAGAAATTGAAGACCGTCTTTTCTGCACCTGAGGAAAAAATATTGTCATCTTGCCTTTCTCTGTCTTAGCACAAACCTATCGCGCCAAGAAATGTGAGCATTTGAGATACCTCACCTGAGATCCCAAGAGACGTTCCCTGTAACGTCTCGGCGATGTCAAGGTGGGAGCGACACAGCACACAACAAGAACATTCATAAAATTCATCTTCCATATAATACATATCATCATCTTGCTTCAAAACAGAATTAGGTGAGGTTTGAATCTAGTTACATAGAAAATAAGGAAAGGAAATGAGAAAAGGTGACTCCAGTTGGTACCATACTCATAAAAAAAAACTAGAAAAATAAAGTGACAAGTAAAGTTAGGGACACAATTCGGAGGAACTGCGTAAAGAGAGAATTCATTAAAAACTAGAGTGATGATTTTTTTTTTTAATTACAAAATACAACAACTAGAATTAGAAGTTCAGACCAAAACTAATCCGCAGGTAGAAGAAAGAAAAAAGCCGCTAGACAGGTGCATGATATGGAAAGGGCTGGAAAAAAGAGATGAAGCTTAAAACTTTACATAAGCGAACTTTAAAAAATGAAACCCTAACAGAAAATGGAACAATTACGAATTTCTGCAAAAACTTCAGTTGTAGAGTGTTCAGATATGTTGATGTTCAAAGAAAGATCCAATTGCAATTCATTCTGAAGACAACGAAAGAAAATGGAAAACGTTACCATACAATACAGAGCTCCTGGGACATTACTTTCAATTTTTTTTCAAACATTATGGCTAAATCTATGCATATAATATTATGCCAAAGAGTGGTGGTTCTTTATAATTTTTTTCATTCGTATATATATATATATATATATATATATATATATATATATATATATATATATATATATATATATATATATATATATATATATATATTATGTAATTATCTGCATGACAAAAAAATATTGCCAATATAATATTTGAATAGATAAACCAATTCATATTTATTAATATTATGTAATATAGATGAAAATTGTGAAATGGAACTGTGTAAAAACCTCAACCAATTCCACTTCCACATTAACTGAGCTTACATTACATTCGTCAATTAATTGATTACCAGTTAATCTTGTTTTGATGTGCCAAGTAAACTGACTATGGAAAGAGGCAAAAAGTACAGTTAACTTCAATTTTTCAATATGATACAGATGATAACAAAGGTAAGAAAAATAAACAGAAATAGATAAAATAAATTGAAAGATTAATAAAACTTGGCTATTTATTTTCTGTTCAAGCCGTTTACGTCCAATATATTACCAATTTTCTACTTAAGTAAAAGCGTTCTCTCTCTCTCTCTCTCTCTCTCTCTCTCTCTCTAACACACACACACACACACACACACACACACACACACACACACACACACACACACACACAAAATTAATTCAATTATTGCGACTGAAAACTCATTTTGCTTCCCTAACTGAGCGATTTTTGGGGACACTTCGGCAATGTTATTATATTTCTTTGTTACTCGTTTTATATTTCCCTTCCTTCCTTCTTTATTTCACGTGCACCAAGGTAAGATTCCGCTGATTTGCAGCAGTCTGTTTGTTTTTTGAAGTATTGAACTATTTCAGAGGAGGAGGATGAAGAGGAGGAAGAGAAAGAGGAAGAGGAAGAGGAAGAGGAGGAGGAGGAGGAGGAGGAGGAGGAGAGAAGAAGGGTAGTGAAATAAGAGGAGAAATAAAATGGATATTGAACAACAAATGCAACACAAACAAATAAAAAAGATCATTACCATCAAGAACAATAACAACGAAAACTGAAAAAAAAGAACAGGACTACCTTCACCACCATCATTTTCATCACCACCACCACAAGCACCACCACCACCAAACAGCAACAACACCATCAACAACAACAACAACAACAACAATATGAAAGATGAACAAGAACGAAGACAAAAGGTAGAATGAAAAGATTAAACTATATAAAAAAAGGACGAGATAAGAAGGGGAAAGAGAAAAGGAATAACACAAAAAATTCAAACAAACACGGAATGAAGAACTGACAAGACAGAAGATGAATGGTGAGTCAAGAAGAGGAGAGAGAAAAATGCGCAAAAAAAGGAGGAGGAAAGTAAGAGACGTGGAAAAAAAAAGAAGAAATGCATGGAGAAACTCAGTTCAAAAGGATAAAAAAAAAATATCAAAAGACTTTGGAATTCCTACTTTTTTCACTTTTTTTTACGATGAAACCACACGGAGAGAGAGAGAGAGAGAGAGAGAGAGAGAGAGAGAGAGAGAGAGAGAGAGAGAGAGAGAGAGAGAGAGAATTCAGTCAGTCAAAATACACATATATCAAGAAAATCGTCACAGGCATACAAGTTACACCAAGTTGCACACATATCACTCCAGCATCGAGTTTAATTCCCATGTTGAAGTCCGCCCCCACATGGGAACATCCATTTACTGAGCAAAATATCGGATATCTGAACGCAGTCTCCTTCATCCGAAATACCGAGTCCATTAACCAAGTGCGGCTCAAGCTGAGTAAGTGAAATCTAAAACCCGAACGAGACAGCGCATTTTTTTTCTTTTCATGTCATCCCTCCACACATATTTTTGAAGCAACCTTCTTAATCCACAACGAAAATCAGGCAGAACTCGACATCTGGATCGTTAATATAGTCTTTCACCTGCTTTTCCCTTTTTTTTTTTTATTTGACTTTTATATACTTGGTTTGTGTGTGTGTGTGTGTGTGTGTGTGTGTGTGTGTGTGTGTGTGCAAGCCAGCGCGTCTATGTTTAATTAGGATCTCAACGCACACGTTAAAATTTCTTTTTGTGACGTTAAACAATGAGTGAAATGAGTGAGAAACGCAGCGTTAATGTTCTCGGGGAGGATAATCCTCATTCTCTCTTATTTTTCTTTCTTCCTTGTCTCTCTCTCTCTCTCTCTCTCTCTCTCTCTCTCTCTCTCTCTCTCTCTCTCTCTCTCTCTCTCTCTCTCTCTCTCTTTCTAAACAATGGCAAAATTACTGTCTAATTATTCATGGAATTAAGTACTTGCCTAAAGCAGATTGAGTGTAATAATTTGAAGAACTGCTTTAAAACAAATGCCAGCTAATACATATACCCAATAAACTTGTTAATTTATCAGTATCAGCGCACTTGTGTTATTGAAACTGCGACTCATGATGATGTTACTGTTTCTTTTCCTTATCATTATTATTATTATGGTGATGATGATGGTGATGATGATGATGATGATGATGATGATGATGATGATGACGATGATGATGAAGACGATGATGTACACGAGAGGGAGGCGGATATGGATGATTGTTACTTTTGCTATCGCAATTGTGAAATAAATATGGGGAGTCAAAAGAGATCATGATGATAGTAATAATAACAATAATAGCAATAACAATAGTAATAACAACAATGATAATAATGATGATGATGATGATGTTCAATATGATAATAATAATAATAATAATAATATAATTAATAATAATGATAATAATAGTTATAATAATAATAATAATAATAATAATAATAATAATAATAATAATAATAATAATAATAATAATAAAAATAATAATAACAATAATGATAATATTAATAATAATAATAATAATAATAATAATAATAGTAATAATATTAAAAATAATAATAATAATAATAATAATAATAATAATAATACTAACAACAATAATAATAATAATAATAATAATAATAATAATAATAATAATAATAATAATAATAATAGTAATAATAATAGCAATAGTAATAATAATAATAAATAATAATAATAATAATAATAATAATAATAATAATAATAATAATAATAATAATAATAATAATAATAATAATAATAATAATAATAATAATAATAATAATAATAATAATAATAATAATAATAATAATAATAATAATAATAATAATAATAATAATAATAATAATAATAATAATAATAATAATAATAATAATAATAATAATAATAATAATAATAATAATAATAATAATAATAATAATAATAATAATAATAATAATAATAATAGTAATAATGATACGAATAGTAATAATAACAATAATCATAATAATAATAATAATAATAATAATAATAATAATAATAATAATAATAATAATAATAATAATAATAATAATAATAATAAATAAAGGAAATAATAATAATAATAATAATAATAATAATAATAATAATAATAATAATAATAATAATAATAATGATAATAATAATAATAATAATGATAATAATAATAATAATAATAATAATAATAATAATAATAATAATAATAGTAATAATGACACGAATAGTAATAATAACAATAATCATAATAACAATAATAACAATAATAATAATAATAATAATAATAATAATAATAATAATAATAATAACAATAATAATAATAGAAATGAAAATAAGAATGAGAGTAGATAGTCAATAACCTATATGAACGGTATCATCACAGATAACAAGCAAGCAACAGTCTATTTGTTGGTGTATGAAAGTTAAAAAATAAATAAATAAATTAAGTAGTCACTGAACAATTTAATCTTTCGAATCCGAAATTTAACGAATGAACAAACGAATCAATAAATAATCCAATCAAACGCCGCCTGCATGATATTCCAGCCCCAGATCACGAAACTATTTGACAGTTTTATCTGCTTCAATGATCCACTTCCTGTATATCCAACTATCACATATCCAATAGAAAAAAAAAAAAAAAAGGGATGAAAAATATAAATAACCTGTTTTCCATACACTTCACAGGGATTAACATTTTACAGGCCAAACAGAGCCAGTATCTTTAACGCGTAAAAAAAAAAAAAAAAAAAAAAGTGAAATAAAGATAAAAAGAAAAAGATTCAGGCGCAGATACTAAAATAAAAATATTGTTACCATATATGCATGGACGAAAGGACGAAAACGAGCAGCAAGGGAAAGGAAGGAAGAAACAGGAACATACATAGAAAAGAAAATTATGAAGGGAAAGGGATGCATGGCAGGATGCCGTTTTCTTGCCACACAATAGGAGAGAGCAAAAAGTGTGCGTCGGGATTATCTCACAAAGTGTCACTAAGTCCACTAGATAGTTCTTACAGCTGTCACCATACAATACAATTTATCACTTTTTCCCTTAATATTCTTTACATATATGGATAGTTCGAAAGAAAAATAAATGTGTAAATGATGCATGCAAATGAAGTTAATCCTTTTTTTCTTATGTATATGAACTAGTTGTTAGTGTTTTAACTGAAAATTTATATAAATGAAGAGAAATAAAACAATTAGGATAACTTTTCGTATGTTGTATCCTGTACAGTACAGCAAGAGATGGCGCTCTGTGGTGTGAACTAAATGTGTGAGCAGTTACACTTGTTTATATTTTGACAAACCGTTGTGATGGCTAGTGAGAGACGGTTGCCTGAAGTCCTGAAACTGCGTAATCACCCTGATTTAAGTTTAATTTTCTATTAATATCTTACTTCAAGAAAGAGCATGCAAAATCGTTAATAACAATTCTCCACCTCATTGAGGTTCTAAGAACAAGCCATTCCGGTAGTACTGCAGAGGTGCCTCTTTTTATTACAAGTTGTATATGAAAATATCGAGGATGACGAGCATAACCATAAGGACCAAATATAATACCTGTTACAAAAATTCGACTTTCTGTGCTATTCTTAAAAACCTAAAACGTTATTCTAACCTGCCTGACACCATGCCACCGATTGGACAGGATCGGATGAATCTAGGAGTCGGTGGGAAAACTAGTCCATTGTTTGACTATTATACTGCAGTTTGTGTTGCTGGGGTGGCTTTATGGTGACGTGATTGATAGGAGTAGAGGTGAGTCACAGATGGTTGTCAGTCTGCCAGTCACACCGTTCTCATTGCTCTCTGCCCTTTATCCCCGCCAGATTTGCAACTTCTCATTCCTCTTCTGTTTCAACCTCAGCTACCTTTACCCTGACACCACCAACAGCCAGCTCCACAAGGTCACCCAGTTGTGTCTATCCACCTTTTGCGTTTTAATAGCAGCAGCCCGCACACAGGCACGCACGCACGCACGCACACACGCGCACACATGCGCGCACACACACACACACACACACACACACACACACACACACACACACACACACACACACACACACACACACACACACACACACACACAAGTTGCTGCAAGGGCCTGAGACTATTATGGAAATCATGGAAAGATTGTAAAGGAGCTTAAGTTTTGAATATTCCATTGAGAAGCAATTCACGCCGTCTGTTGAGGGCAGTGAAGAGAAGAGACACATTCAAGAGACTATGAACCCTTAAACTGGGGTCAATATAGAGATTCTGAGAATATGACGTCTATGAAAAGTGAGAGTAAAAGGGGTGCGTAATTAATTTTGAAAGCTCACCCAACAGACTATGAAACTGCGTGCTAATACTAAAATCATGAAACCTCGGAGCAGATACAAAACAATGCTATGACAATGCAACCTTGGATAGGTGTCGATACAGCAATCGTGAAACTTTGAAACAGTGCCAATACCAGTGCCTTTCCCATGTTGTGTGCTACGAGGGCTGATGCCGCCCGCCCACCCCGGGAATCGCGCCATCAGCGAGCACCATTAAGCACCGTAACACTCATCTTATGGCGTCGTTACTCTTCGTGGCTGCCCCTCGTCCTGTCCCACCGAGGCTTTGGCCCTGATGACTGGACGCTCCAAGTTGCACCACCACAGGCAGCGATGCTGCGTCGCAGCCACTATGGGGCAGTGGGTGCGTACCTGTTGTTCCCTTTGCCACTCTAGCTCTTGCCGTGAAACCCTCCCCGACGTCCTTCTGGCCAAAGTTATTTATGGAAAGATCGTGGCCCCTCCTGAATGACTTCCAAGAACCATCTTCACACCTGTCTGCGTCTAAGCCAATGGATACATAAGGCGTCTTCCTCCTGGTTCCTATTTTCGCCTGGGTTATCTTGCTGGCGCTGCGACATGGCAAGAGTCCCCCACGCGATAGAGGAAGATGCTCTTGTGGTAAATACGTCATTTATCCAACCTGGCAACAGTAGCTACCGCTGTGCATGGAAAGTGTGAAGTGTGTCTGGACAGCGAGAGCAAATTTATAACTTTTAAAAACATATGCTACCTCTTTATCTATCCTTTGCATCTTAATGTCTGTTTTTAATTAAACGATGCATTTTTCTTACTCAAGTAATTATTACTTTAATCTCTTTAATTACAGCCAGTTTCGATAGGAAATTTCATCTTTTATGCCAAAGGAAATAAATATCATGTCTGCTTTTCGACTTTAATTTCTTAAAAGTAATTTTGCTACATAAAAACGTGGCTTGAATCATTGGCAAATTTGGTGAAAAAACGAACATCTAAATCACAGCAACTGTTAATTTAAATTTACTTGTTAGTCTCACTATCTACCATGAACATACCATGAACTGACGATACATACACCACCACTCGTCTATTATGAATCTGCTAGTACTCTGATTTGAATGATCATGTGTCCTTCAACACAAATCTGCATGTCTCAATCAGTGCACGGTACACTTGGTCCTGACGTTGCGTGGGGGGAATTAGCTAAGGAATTTCATGCAATTGTAAATAGAACGGAGAAACCTGAAGGCGGTGGAGAGACAATTAGCAACTGACTCGTGCAGGAAGGAACCTATGTGAGATAGACCAGTTTGATAGTTCTCTGTATCTTAGCTAATTTCATTGGATGGCTTCCTGGTGTGTGTGTGTGTGTGTGTGTGTGTGTGTGTGTGTGTGTGTGTGTGTGTGTGTGTGTGTGTGTGTGTGTCTCTCTCTCTCTCTCTCTCTCTCTCTCTCTCTCTCTCTCTCTCTCTCTTTTCCTTTTCGTTCTACTTCTCCCGGTGCTGTTCCTTCCCCTTGCCCTTATCCCTTGCCTTCTCCACTCCTACCTCTCCCCCTTCCCTGCCACTATCACCTTTCCGGAGCTAAAACCAATTAATTTTCATCCTCACACTCCCGAGATTACACCCGGGCGTCGCTACTGAGCATGGGGGAGGCGCGCCCGAAAAGTAATTTAAGAGTTGGGAGACGCTAAGATCACGTTGCTGACTTTCTGAATCGCCGCTCTTTTGATCACGGAAGGAAGAGGCGGAGTTGAACCTAATAGAGAGAGAGAGAGAGAGAGAGAGAGAGAGAGAGAGAGAGAGAGAGAGAGAGAGAGAGAGAGAGAGAGAGAGAGAGAGAGAGAGAGAGAGAGAGAGAGAGAGAGAGAGAGAGAGAGAGAGAGAGAGAGAGAGAGAGAGAGAGAGAGAGAGAACGAATGTAGATGGGAATGTAAAGGACAACAAAAAGTTAAAAATGTCAAAAAAACAGGAAATACGAGAGAGGAATATTAAAACAGAAGAGCGGAAAGGTGAATGGAAAAACCAACTGAGCACTGGCAGAAGGGAGAGATGAAGTCTGCTACTGTCGAACAGTGGCTTGCAGTGACCGAAAAAAAAAATAGTATCTCTCTCTCTCTCTCTCTCTCTCTCTCTCTCTCTCTCTCTCTCTCTGTCTCTCTCTCTCTCTCTAATTAGTGCAACAGATGCGCCACGAAAACCTAAGAACACGGAGACTAATCAAAGTCGAGGATCTGATCCCACGCTAAGCCTAACGTTGCATCAGGGAAAAACAAGGGAAATAATTTTTCCACAAATATGTACTTCTAACATGAAGCCGACATGGAAAAAATACAAAGGTTATGTCATCAAAAAGGACTTATGTCAAGTATTCCTACAATCCAGAATTTCGACTATGTGGATTAAATGTACTTTAGTACGAATCACGACCATTACTAGGGAGGCGGTGGCATAGTGGATAAGGTGGTGAGCGTGGAATCGGGCAGACGTCCACACGTAGGTTTGAATCCCACCACGTACAGCCTTAAACACTTTGCCATTTGTCGAGTGGTTTAAAGTTACCTACATGTCACCATGATACCCAGGTTCTAGGTGGTTACACCCAAGGTGATCTTCGGGGGTGATATGGGCCCTAATATGGGTACCACTATAAATAAAATGGCCTGCGCCACTAATGGGCGGAAGTTGAACAGTTCTTCCCATACACTCTTCAAGTGTGCCTACAGGCGCTATAAGCTTTAACGTAAAAAAAAAAAAAAAAAACTTTCTAAAATGTTACTTTTTACTGCTTTTGTTCTGCCTGCCTGAGGACTGTACTCGTGCACCTAGATATGTGTGTGTGTGTGTGTGTGTGTGTGTGTGTGTGTGTGTGTGTGTGTGTGTGTGTGTGTGTGTGTGTGTGTGTGTGTGTGTGTGTGTGTGTGTGTGTGTGTGTGTGTGTGCAAATAGATGAGCGTATTTTTCTCTCGCTCTCGCTCTCGCTCTCTCTCTCTCTCTCTCTCTCTCTCTCTCTCTCTGTGTGTGTGTGTGTGTGTGTGTGTGTGTGTGTGATGACAATGTCTTTTCTATGAACGCTGTAGTCCAATGAAATACAAGGAATTACGCGACTTTTCTCTTGTTAATTGTTCGTTATTATGAATACTGTAAATACTGTAATGGAGAAATAATAGTTTTATAAAGGTAAAGGTAAGACGAAAATAGAGTAGATTTCTTTTTTATTAATTTTGCTTTGTTTTTATAATATTTATTAACTATAAATTTTATGCATTTTTTTCTGGAAATTTGGAGGTGTTTGATAACCTTGGAATTAATGCACGTTGGATAGTCTTCCATGTCATCTTTTGCCCATTTGCCTTTTTCTGTATTCATGTTTTTGTTTTTTACTTATTTTTATGTTGTTCTTGATATGTAAATTGCATTAATTACCACCTTCTCTAACTGTCCTCCACCTCCTCCTTCTCCTCCTTCTCCTCCTCCTCTTTATCCTCCTTCTCCTCCTCCTCCTTCTCCTCCTTCCTCCTCCTCCTCCTCGTCTTCCTCACACGAAGTCCCATTGTGCCTCTCGCATCATCAGGAGCAGCTAGTTTCTGTCGCTAATTAAACGAGACCATCAGAGGTGAATTAAAGTCGCCTCCAAGTTTAATGAGTTCGTTCAGCGTTGCCATTGATTAATTTCCATGTCATTATCGTTCCTGGGCAACGTAGGGAGAACGTTCAGACTGGACATACAAACACGCACGCCCGCACACACACACACACACACACACACACACACACACACACACACACACACACACACACACACACACACACACACACACACACACACACACACACACACACACACACACACACACACACACACACCGCGTAGTGTAGTGGTTAGCACGCTCGATTCACAATCGAGAGGGCCGGGTTCGACTCCCGGCGCGGCGAAGCAAATGGACAAGCCTCTTAATGTGTGGGGTGTGTTCACCTAGCAGTAAATAGGTACGGGATGTAACTCGAGGGGTTGTGACCTCGCTTTTCTGGTGTGTGGAGTGTGTTATGGTCCCAGTCCTACCCGAAGATCAGTCTATGAGCTCTGAGCTCACTCCGTAATGGGGAAGACTGACTGGGTGACCAGCCCCAAAATAAACAACGCCTCGGAGTCCCCTTCTGGGGAGGGGACCAAAAATGTCCCCAGGTCGGACACCTCTCCTGTTGAAGACCACAAATGCCTTGACACCTCCCTCAACTTTTTCTACATTAACTTCTGCAACATTCGCGGTCTTAGATCTAATTTTCAATCTGTGGAACACCACCTCTCCTCTACTAAATCTCATCTTCTTTTCCTCACCGAAACACAGCTGTCTGAGGCAACTGACAGTAGCCCCTTCTCTGTTCCCTCCTACTTTCTCTATTCTCATTTTCATTCCAAAGCTGGATGTTGCGTCTATGTACGCAACGACTTAACTTGCTCTCGTGCCCACGCTCTTGAGTCTTCCGAATTTTCCACCATCTGGCTACGACTTAACAGTCACTCTCAAACTAAATTCATCTGTGCTGTTTATCTCTCCCTAACTCTTCTGACTATAGTAATTTCTTCGACTACTTAACTTCTAAAGTGGAGCACATTCTGTCCCTCTACCCTTTCGCTGAGATTTCCATTCTTGGAGATTTCAATGTTCACCACCAGCTTTGGCTTTCCTCTCCTTCACTGACCACCCTGGTGAACTAGCCTTCAACTTTGCTATCCTCCATGACCTAGAGCAACTGGTGCAACACCCTACTCGTATTCCTGACCGTCTTGGAGACACGCCCAACATTCTTGATCTCTTCCTCACCTCTAACCCTTCTGCTTATGCTGTCACCCTTTCATCTCCGTTGGGCTCCTCCGATCACAATCTCATTTCTGTATCTTGTCCTATTTTTCCAATCCTCCGCAGGATCCCCAAAGCGAAGGTGCCTCTGGCGTTTTGCCTCTGCCAGTTGGGGGACCTGAGGAGGTATTATGCTGATTTTCCTGGAATGATTATTGCTTCCGTGTCAGAGACCCATCTCTTTGTGCTGAACGCATAACAGAGGTGTTAGTATCTGGCATGGAGGCGTACATTCCTCATTCTTTTCTCAACCTAAACCTTCTAAACCTTGGTTTAACTCAGCCTGTTCTCGTGCTATACATGATAGAGAGGTTGCCCACAAAAGGTACTTGAGCCTTCCATCTCCTGAATCTCATGCACTTTATATCTCTGCCCGGAATCATGCCAAGTCTGTTCTTCAACTTGCCAAACACTCTTTCATAAATAGGAAATGTCAAAATCTTTCAAACTCAAACTCTCCTCGTGACTTCTGGCATCTAGCCAAAACATCTCAAATAACTTCACTTCTTCATCTTTCCTCCTTTATTTCATCCTGATGGCACCACTGCCATCTCTTCTGTCTCTAAAGCTGAACTCTTTTCTCAAACCTTTGCTCACAACTCCACCTTGGACGATTCTGGGCTTGTCCTCCCTCTCCTCCTCCCTCTGACTATTTCATGTCTACAATCAAAATTCTTCGTAATGATGTTTTCCATGCCCTTGCTGGCCTAAACCCTCGGAAGGCTTATGGACCTGATGGGGTCCCTCCTATTGTTCTCAAAAACTGTGCTTCTGTGCTTGCACCTTGCCTGGCCAAACTCTTCCAACTTTGTCTATCGACTTCTACCTTTCCTTCCTGCTGGAAGTTCGCCTACATTCAGCCTGTTCCTAAAAAGGGTGACCGTTCTAACCCCTCAAACTACCGTCCTATAGCTTTAATCTCTTGCTTGTCTAAAGTTTTTGAATCTATCCTGAATAGGAAGATTCTCAAACATCTGTCACTTCACAATCTTCTGTCTGATCGCCAGTATGGCTTCCGTCAAGGTCGCTCTACTGGTGATCTTCTGGCTTTCCTTACTGAGTCTTGGTCATCCTCTTTAGAGATTTCGGTGAAACTTTTGCTGTTGCGTTAGACATATCAAAAGCTTTTGATAGAGTCTGGCATAAAGCTTTGATTTCAAAACTGCCCTCTTACGGCTTCTATCCTTCTCTCTGCAACTTTATCTCAAGTTTCCTTTCCGACCGCTCTATTGCTGCTGTGGTAGACGGCTACTGTTCTTCTCCTAAACCTATTAATAGTGGTGTTCCTCAGGGTTCTGTCCTGTCACCCACTCTCTTTCTATTATTCATTAATGACCTTCTTAACCAAACTTCTTGCCCTATCCACTCCTACGCTGATGATACCACCCTACATCTTTCCACGTTCTTTCAGAGACGTCCAACCCTTCAGGAAATTAACAGATCACGCGGGACGCCACGGAACGCCTGACTTCCGATCTTTCTAAAATTTCCGATTGGGGCAGAGAAAATCTAGTAGTTTTCAATGCCTCAAAACTCAATTCCTCCATCTATCAACTCGACACAACCTTCCAGACAACTATCCCTCTTCTTCAATGACACTCAACTGTCTCCTCTTCCACAATGAATATCCTCGGTCTGTCCTTTGCTCATAATCTTAACTGGAAACTTCACATCTCATCTCTTGCTAAAACAGCTTCTATGAAGTTAGGTGTTCTGAGGCGTCTCCGCCAGTTTTTCTCGCCCCTCCAACTGCTTACTCTGTATAAGGGCCTTATCCGTCCCTGTATGGAGTACTCTTCGCATGTTTGGGGGTTCCAGTCACACAGCTTTGCTTGATAGGGTGGAATCGAAAGCTCTTCGTCTCATCAACTCCCTCCTCTGACTAACTGTCTTCAGTCTCTTTCTCACCGCCGAAATGTTGCATCCCTTTCTATATTTTATCGCTATTTTCATGGTAACTGTTCTACTGATCTTGCTAACTGCATGCCTCCCTCCTCCTGCGGCCACGCTGCACAAGGCTTTCTTCTTCCTCTCATCCCTATTCTGTCCAACTCTCTAATGCAAGAGTTAACCAGTACGCTCAATCATTCATCCCTTTCACTGGTAAACTCTGAAACTCCCTCCCTGCATCTGTATTTCCAAATTCCTACAACTTGTCTTCTTTTAAGAGGGAGGTATCGAGGCATTTGCTCCCCTAATTCTGGCTGACGGTTTTGGCACTTTTTCTACTCTTTGGAGAGCCAGCGCTCAAGTGGGCTTTTTTCTAAATTTCTTTTTTTTGCCCTTGGCTGGCCCTCTTCCCTACGTAAAAAAAAAAAAAAAAAAAAAAAAAAATCAGGCGACCGAGGAGGAGATGAATTACACACACACACACACACACACACACACACACACACACACACACACACACACACACACACACACACACACACACACACACATTTATAGATTCATGCAGATATCCTCTTCCTGATACTGTAAATCGTTACACTGCAATGCTCATTACTGACTTCAATCTCTTTCATTAAATCTGATAAGGTCAATTAAAACAGTCAGTGCTTTCTAGTGTATTTTTGTGGTTCAATCTAGTAAGGCGTCAAACGCTTTAAGCATTTAAATCTTTATCCTATTATTAAGAACTTATATGTTCAATACATTTATTGTCACATTTTAAATTTTGATTGATAATGAAAAATTCATATATATCTCAAGAAATTAACGGATTCTTTTCCAGTTCAACTAAGTGTTTTATTAAAAAAGATCTCAGCATCGTGGCATGACCAGAAGAATGTTTAATCGCACGTTTCCAAAAGATAACATGTTTCGTCGCATCCTCTACTTTATTTTTTTTCATTATTTATTTATTTATTTATTTTTATCGTTGTGTTCTACTGCTTGCCTCGCTGTGGAGTTATGCGAACACCGGGTTATTCCGTAATGCTTTAAGATATGTTTCCTGCGTGATATCCTCGCATGTACAATGTACATACCTGCAATGCGATATACGAGGAGGCAACATTGCAGAATTGAAGGGAAATGTGTTATCTTTGTGGAGTAGTTATATTTCTTTTTTTTTTTATCTCCATACTATAATCAAAGTATCTTTTTTTTATTTTTTACTCTCTCTATTAACCAATTTGTCACTTTATTTATCTATTTCCTATCTATTTCATTATCTGCCTTCACATGTACTTCTTTATCTTTTTATCTTGTGTTGAATATACACAGGCAATGCTTTATGAATATGGATAGACATGACTGACATATGAAGTAATATGTTGATAGACATTATAAGTAATATTTAACAAAATAAGTACTTACTTAGAGAGAGAGAGAGAGAGAGAGAGAGAGAGAGAGAGAGAGAGAGAGAGAGAGAGAGAGAGAGAGAGAGAGAGAGAGAGAGAGAGAGAGAGAGAGAGAGAGAGAGAGAGAGAGAGAGAGAGAGAGAGAGAGAGAGAGAGAGAGAGAGAGAGAGAGAGAGAGAGAGAGAGAGAGAAAACTTACAGCTTTTATACATCGATGGTTACACTTTCCTTGCGAATAACACATAGGTTGACGTGACAAAGTGACAGGTGAGTCTCATTACAACACGTCCGGTGCACATTTGATATCCTTATTGTTGACGTTACTCACGAAAAATGTGTCGTGCAATTTTGATAACCTTCATCATTGTGTACACCTTTAATAGGTATAATAATGATGATAATGCTGCTGCTGATGATGATGATAATAATGATAATAATAATGATGATAATAATAATAATAATAATAATAATAATAATAATAATAATAATAATAATAATAATAATAATAATAATAATACAATAATAATAACAATAACAGTAACAATAACAATAATGATAATAATAATAATGATAATAATAATAATAATAATAATAATAATAATAATAATAATAATAATAATAATTAATAATAATAATAATAATAATAATAATAATAATAATAAATAATAATAATAATAGCAATAATAATAATAATAATAATAATAATAATAATAATAATAATAATAATAATAATAATAATAATAATAAAAGTAATAATAATATCTGCAATATACCACTTGTCACATCTGTCTCCACTGACTGCATTGCTTTCGTGAAGATGGATTACTTTCCTCTAATTGCTTCTTTGGTATTACTTCTTTCCACTTTATGCTCTCTTTTTCCTTTATATTTCTTCTTCCTTTCTCTTCTTTTCATTATTTTTTTTTCTGCTTACAATATTTTCTCTACTTTCATTCGTCGTTTTCCTCCTCCTCTTCCTACCCCTCCCCCAGAATGGACTTCTCTTGGCTCAAAAAAGAGAGAAAAAATTGAAATGGGTAATAGCGCATTACGGATAAGCTGCGTAATGGCACCAAACTGGAGAGTGATGACGCCATTCTTTTCTGGTTTAGTAGCAGCTAAATACTCCAGGTCCATATTCTTCATCTTTTTAGCAGTTTCTTTCCGTTTTAATTTTCCTCATACTTTTTCTCTACTAACCTTCAATGGAAATCAATACATATTTACACTTTTATGATTTCTTGTAACCTAGTTTATAATTCTAAATGTCGAAGTTTTTCATACTATTGAATAGTGCATGTAAAGAACATAAACAAATTTTAACCTATTGTTTTATTACGAAATCGAAACAAAATTTCTTCACGTCACAGACTCGAGTCATCCTGATTTAAAACTTGGCCAACATTGCTGTAGTAAAGTTGTATGAGGTAACAATTGTTATTTAGCTTTTAACACGTCTGAAAAAGCAGAATGTACATATAAACTCTTATTTACTTTTCTATTATTATGTGGATATCTTACCTCCCTTGAGCTAGCTTATCTTGACACTCTTTCTTGGTACCAGGTTAATGATTTAGTTAAGTGCACCTTAAATGTTCCATCTACCTAGTACATGGCGAGGCTGGTATCAAGAAAATACGCAATACCTCTACTTCGTGTACTCCCATTACCTCTCGTACTTGTGTGCTAGTCATTGTATCTGCTAGCTGCTACACACCTCTCCTCTCTATTACGATGCAAGACGCACATCCGAGACAACACCGTTTTATATGAGTTAAATCCATTTTGTGGATAACTCTTCTGGATTATGTCTCTGTTAATTCTTGACAAAGTATTTTCAAGTGCATCATGCTTGACAGAAATGGTCAAACATACAGTACATGTCTGCCACAACTTGCAAACAGTGTTAAGCTATTAACTAAGATGTTATTCCGAAGCAAGCATGTTTATCCCTTCCTGCTACTTCCCCCATCTGTCAGCACAGAGGTAAAAGCCGCCAACCACGTTGCTACAAACAACATAGTATTTTGTGGCATCTCGCTTAGACTGGCATCTTAAGAAAAAAGAATAGTCTTTCCATCTCACCACACCACACTTCATCCACAATACAGTCAGTCCTCCCACTAATCTGTATTTCAGTTTATGTGCCTTGTCTCTCGGTTACGGCAAGAAAAGCAACACACGATGCAAGAGATACACACAAGAGATAGATGGAAAAGTATGCTAAGACAAAAATATTACCACTTCACAAACTATTAAAGAGATAAATAGGAAATAAATAAATCACATCAAAGGAATTAGCGAAGACTAACATTATGATTGAAGGAGGAGGAAATTATGAACAACTGTAAATGGAAAAGGTAAGTATCAAAGAATGCCTGACGTTACTTTTGTTCTTCTAGAGTTGAGCGAATAGTTGGATGGAAGGTACTAATGGAGAAAGCGTGGGAAGTGGAAGGTTGCCAGTAAAGTAGAGGTGTGAAGTGGAAGATAACAATGAGGTGATGTGAAGTAGAAAGTGATAGTAAGGTGGAAGTGAAAGATGGAGTAGATAGTATTATTAAGCGGGAGGGAAGAGGAGAGAGTGTGTGGGTAAGGAAGTCCAGAATAAAGGTCATAAATGCTCTTATAACCTTTAACTTATTTGTATTATTTGTGGGTCTGCGCTCTCTCTCTCTCTCTCTCTCTCTCTCTCTCTCTCTCTCTCTCTCTCTCTCTCTCTCTGCTAAACCAAAAGAGGACAGGAGCCTACGAGCCCTACTTCCCCTCAATGGAACCCTCCTGACGGTGAGACATGTTGGGCGCGGCCAGGGAAAAACACGCTTGACATGTTTGCGAAACATACGAGACGAGCCGTTTTTGTTTACGCCTCAAGGTCAGCCACACCACAAGTCTGTATGGCCATGAGACACTGCTCCAGCTGCACCACCTCCTCAATAACACATTATTGTAATTAGATTAGTACATATTTTGTTTATTGATATTTTTCCCATTTAATAATGAAATTTGAACACTGATTTCTGCAGATATCTTATGGGATTTCAAGAATGAAATACGAGTTTGTACTTCAGGATGATCAAACATCCAAAGATTAAAATCACCGAACAAGAGAAATACGAGCAAACAAATAAATAAATAAAAAAAAAAAAAACTGCTGGAACACATATCTAGTGTTTAGGGTTTTATCATCATGTGGTACCTGCGGCTCATTCCTATCGAACGAACTTTTAAGAAGTCCATTTAATATCACAATGCTTCATCTTGTTAAGCAAAACAAATAGCGAAATAACGATACACCAGTTGCCAAGGTGCAAAGGCGTGATAACGTGATGCGCATGCTATATCATATATATATATATATATATATATATATATATATATATATATATATATATATATATATATATATATATATATATATATATATATATATATATATATATATATATATATATATATATATATATATAGAGAGAGAGAGAGAGAGAGAGAGAGAGAGAGAGAGAGAGAGAGAGAGAGAGAGAGAGAGAGAGAGAGAGAGAGAGAGAGAGAGAGAGACTAAGTTTTAATGGGTAGCAGTTATATCTGCCAGATAATCCGTGATAACGTCAATAGTACTCAGGTCATTCATAATTGTTTAAATGCTAAAGAACTGCACTCTGACTTGCTCCTGTAGAGCGATTATTATTTTTTTTTTGTGGCTATTTGAGTGAGGAAGCCACAAATTCCTTATATATAATGCTGACCTCTGTCCTTAGCAGGCCTGAGTTTTAGTAACTGAATCTCAAATGGCAAAGGTTGGCGCCGTGTAGCGGGGCAGTATATAAGGGCGTCCACCACTCTTCTGCTCCAGTCGTCCCAGTAGCCGCATCTTGGAGTGCTGAGGAAGACCAGGACTGCAGCCATGAAGCTTTTGGTAAGGTTCCCTACTTTCTGGTGTTAAATGGTCTTTAATATCAATGTGAAATCTTCTTTACCGTTGGTGTCGCGTCTTTCTCATCCTCCCGTGTGACTTCCACAGGTAGCGTTGTGCGTGATGGCGGTGGGTGTCAGCGCCCAGTACGGAGAATCTGGTATCGTCAATCCTGACGGGACGCTGAGGCAATTCACCCGAGAGGAGGCTGACAGAATCGCTACGATCGGGGAGTCTGGAGTGGTCTTCAAGGATGGATCACACCTGCAGTTTAACATGGATTTTGCTGCCCTGCACAACAACCTCCCTGCCCCAGAAAGGCCCGAGCAGGTGACCTTCGGCCCCTATGGCTACCATGGCATCATTAAGCCCGACGGTAACAACGTGCAGTTCACCCATGACCAGCACATGGACACTGTCCTGGTCGGCCCCTCAGGTGCCATTACAGCTGACGGCAGGAACCTGCAGTTCGGTCAAGATGGCCTCCCTCTCCCACTCCGCAGGAAGCGTGAAATTAGTCTCCAGGGCCCCTCCGGCGTGCAGTTCGGTGACGGCCAGCTGAGACACCTTCCCGTTGGCGTGACTGTCGTCCTTGTTGGTCCATCTGGCGCCACTCTCTCCAATGGTAACCACGTCCAGTTCCGTAAGAAGCGCGCTGCTTCTGAAGCTGTGGTTGGCCCATCCGGCTACATCACTCCTGAGGGAGTGCCTGTCCAGCTTGCTCCCGGTGAGTCAGTCGCTTCAAGTGGACCTTCTGGTTTAGTCCTCAGCACTGGCGAGAACGTCCAGTACCGCCTGAAGCGCGCTGCTTCTGAAGCTGTAGTTGGCCCATCCGGCTACATCACTCCTGAGGGAGTGCCTGTCCAGCTTGCTCCCGGTGAGTCAGTCGCTTCAAGTGGACCTTCTGGTTTAGTCCTCAGCACTGGCAAGAACGTCCAGTACAGCCGCAGGAAGCGTGCAGCTCCTTCTAAGGCTGTTGTGGGAGAGAGTGGCATCATCACTCCTGGCGGACGGCTGATTCAGCTTCCCCACGACGTGCATGTGATCCTTGCTGGTCCATCTGCTGCTCTGCTATCCGACGGAAGCTTCGTTCAGTACGAGTTTTAATTCCATTAGATCCATGTTCTAGGGAGAAATATTAGCAATAGAATCTTGGCTTTGTTTCCGATGGACACTCACTTTACTATTATGACGCAATGGACTGTGGCTTCATGTGCTCATTCAATAACACATAAACATCATGAAATCTGATGTTCAAATATATTTTATATTCTGACTTAATGTATATTACTTTATCCTTATTCCCAATAACATGACGTCACCCATTTCATAAATCATTTGAATTGAGAATCTAACCAAGATAACCAGATTTTACAGTTAAATGAGGAAGGCGAACGTCTGAATCAAGTCTTCTTCACGAATTGAAGGTAAAGTAATTGTTTGTCCTGTAACATTCAGCAGTCTATCTCACAACAAAGCAAGATGGTAAGATTACTACACTCCTGGAACGCCAATGCATTTTTTCTCAGTTGCCTGCAACGCTGGGTGAGATACTTCTTCGCCGAGACCGGCAACAGCCTACCACCTCTCACACCTCCACTAAGAAAGAAAACTAACAAATAAAGATCTTGTGTACCCTAAATTATTTAATCGAAGAAAAAAAAACTGCATAATATTCATGAAAGTCGTAAATATCACCTAAATCGCCTACAGAAGATGTACATACCCATACCACGCACGTCAGGGTATATAAGTAAGATGCTTACAAATGCTTACATGCATGCACGTTCGCATGCACGGAGGCGTGTATACACACACACACACACACACACACACACACACACACACACACACACACACACTACCTATTTCTATAATTTTACTACGAGAGAAACAAGAAAAGTATGCTAGTTACCATTAGTTATAAAAAAGAATTACCGAAAATCTTCCTTAAAAATAAATATTCCTTGAATTCTTCTTCATTAACATTACGGTTCAATTTCACTGTATAAACCAGTACAAAAAATAGTCGGGAATAAACTAAACTGCCTCCTCTCACTTTTCCCTTCCCTGTTGTCTTTGTTGTTGCATTTTTTTTGTTGTTGTCAATATTGTAAACAATCGTTATTGTTTATTCACTACTCTTATTATCATTGCTTTATTTATTATTATTGTTGTTAATAAGCATTGACGTTATTTTAGTTGTTCAATTTGTTCTTAGCCAACATTGCATGAAATTGCGTCTACTTCTCCTTTCCTTCAACTTTGCATTTAAGGATCATACACATAAAAAAAAAAAAAAATTGCACCCTTCTGTACAAGAGTCAGAAGACAGTACAGTACAGCAATCAGGAATACAAAGACGAAGCATTAGTGGATGTATGTATATGTAAATATGTGAATATTTGTGTGTACGTGTATGTAGGTATATGAACGTACAAAATCTATATGAATGGAAACTAAGGATGAAGCTGATGCAAACATGTACATTAGTTACACTGCAGAAGGTCATGTGTGTGTGTGTGTGTGTGTGTGTGTGTGTGTGTGTGTGTGTGTGTGTGTGTGTGTGTGTGTGTGTGTGTGTGTGTGTGTGTGTGTGTGTGTGTGTGTGTGTGTGTGTGTGTGTGTGTGTGTGTGTGTGTGTGTGTGTGCGGGCGCGCGAGCGTACAAAAATAATTGACATTTATATACAATAGAAAGTTCTTAGTGATTCACCACTTAAGCTCTCATCACACGTAACTACATTCCGCTGCTTCACAAAACTATTGGTATCATAAGCTACAAATACCACCACACACCACATCTTACTCAATTTCCATACCTAAACAGTAGAAAAATAAATGCCTTCCTAAAACAAACAAAACAAAAATAGCAGACAATCGTAATAGCTATAGAATAACATTACTGATAGTAGCGATCAAGTAAAGAGACTTCATCGAGGGATAAATTAATGCAATGAAGTGATACGTATCTTCTCAATTAAAAAGACACAAACTCATTAGAAACGGAAAGGAAATCTGGGGAAGTTGAAATGAGCAAAGCAGATCGCAACAATTACTTAGCACGTTAACGACGACGCTACCTGCGTGTACGGTACGTGGCTCTAAGTGGTGGTGTGTGTGCTACCAAGGCAAGCAGGCACGGATCCACTTGCTCCAGCATTTTCAAAAAAAGTTGGTTTTGATAAGGGCCACAACAAAGTATTATTTTTGCTCCACCATCTGCATATTTTTGTTCTTGTTGTGTCTTTACTTCTCCATCACTTCCTCTTTTTGTTGTCTTCTTTCTATTTTCCCTTTTATTCACTCACTCCGATCCTCCATGTTAGTTATTCTTTTCTTTTAGTTTTCCTTTACTTCCCTGTCACCCATTCTAACCTTTTTTCTGTTTTTCATTTTTCTTTTTTACACACTCACCTAAACGGTTTCATTTTGTTTTTTCTTATATATATATATATATATATATATATATATATATATATATATATATATATATATATATATATATATATATATATATATATATATATATATATATATATATATATATATATATATATATATATATATATATATATATATATATATATATATATATATATATATATATATATATATATATATATATATATATATATATATATATATATATATATTTATCGTTTATTTTTCATCCTTTCCTTCTCTTTATTTTCCCCCCTATCATTCCCATCAGCTGTCCTTGATTCTTCATCCCTTTCTCCTTTTCCTATATCCGAAACTAAGTTTATTTTCCATTTCTTTCTATTTTAATCTGTCTCCAACTAATATCTCTCAGCTTTTCCATTTGCATTTCCATCATTTCCCATTGTTTTCCTGCTCCATGATATTTACAGCTTTCATTTTTTTTTTCACTTTCCCTTCGTCTTTTAAACCCATCTCAGCAGTTTTCCTAGTTCATTCACCCTTTCACAATCGCCCTTGTAACCATCACTTTCACCCCGGTATCAAACTTGTTGTCAATCAAGAAGGTTCTAGTCTTTATCCAAACTGGTTGTTCACAACTCAACATCCATGGGGACCTGTTCTCACACAAGGATATTCTTAATTAGTACCTGAACTCCATAATCTCCACACTATCAAGGGGACGAAAATACTCATAAGGATACGAAAATTTCCCCTCACTTCACTAACATGTAACATAATTTTTCCAATCATTACTTGCAAACGAGACTGAATTATTTGCACTTTTTCAGTATGTCTCCTTTGAAAGACATAAATCAACCTTGTTACAGATATAACTCGACAACGCTCCTTACCTCTACCTCACCTGTGATTTTCCTAAGCCAACATAAGTTACGGCAGGTATCATTGGGTTATTAATGGTCGGATCTTAAACATGACACGTTACGGGTAATTTATGGAGGAGGAGTAGGAAGAGGAGGAAGAAGAGAAGGAGGAGGAGGAGGAGGAGGAGGAGGAGGAGGAGGAGGAGGAGGAGGAGGAGGAGGAGGAGGAGGAGGAGCAGGAGGAGCAAGTATAGGAGATAGTGAAGAAGAAGAAGAGGAGCAAGAATAGGAGGTACTGAAGAAGAAGAAGAAAAGAACAAGAAGAACAAGAAAAACAAGAACAAGAACAAGAAGAACAGTAATAATAATAATAATAATAATAATAATAATAATAATAATAATAATAATAATAATAATAATAATAATAATAATAATAATAATAATAATAATAATAATAATAATAATAATAATAAGAAGAAGAAGAAGAAGAAGAAGAAGAAGAAGAAGAAGAAGAAGAAGAAAAGATGATGATGAAATTAAAATAAAAGAATAAGAAGAAGAAGAAGAAGAAGAAGAAGAAGAAGAAGAAGAAGAAGAAGAAGAAGAAGAAGAAGAAGAAGAAGAAGAAGAAGAAGAAGAAGAAGAAGAAGAAGAAGATGAAGAAAAGGAAGAAAAGCAGAAGAAAAGGAGAAGAAAATAAAAGAATAGAAGAAGAATATAAAAGAAAAAGAAAAGAAGAAGAAGAAGAAGAAGAAGAAGAAGAAGAAGAACAGGAGGAGGAGGAGGAGGAGGAGGAGGAGGATACAAAAAAGAAAGAAAACAGAAAGAAAGAAAGAAGCAAAGAGATAAAACGAAAAAAAATAGTAAGACGCTGGAAAAAGAAAAGAAAGAAAGGGTAAACAACATTGATAAAGGCAAAAATTTAATGACAAAGTGTAAAAGGAATTAGAAAGAAGAAAATTATACGAGGACATGAAGAAGAAAAATATCTAGTACGTAGGAAGAGCAAAAAAAAAAAAAAAAAAAGATGAGAGCAAGGAACTATGGAATGAGAAATGGGAAAAGTATAATAATTTTCCTCTCCCACTATACAGCAATTATTAAAATAAATTCCGTAAGTAAAAATTCCGGAGCGTTTGAATTTAAATAAAATAACAAAGAAACACAGTAATCTTGATGAAAACTGAACATCCGTAAGAGGAAATATTGCACAGAATCACTGGAAGAAAAATGATACCCAAGTCCCCGCTGCCTGATGAACAACAAAGAAAACGTGTTGTAGGCTTCGGGGTAGGGGGGATAACAGCTCACCGAACAGGTCTCACACACAGTTTCAGTCTCATTCTCTCTCTCTCTCTCTCTGACTACTTCCAAAAGATTAATATGTTTCAGATCTCAATATTCTTCAACACTGCTGCTATGGATTTGGCCAAGAACAAACCACTCCACGCCCAAGCTGAAAGATGCACCTTTACCGTATAATAGAAGTGATAAGGTCGACGGACACACTGATTCTGCGTTTTTTGGGATATTAAAAACACTTAGGATGATAATGTAATGAAAACAATTCTACCCAAAATAACAATGACAACACCTACTCTATAACCATGTAAGAGAGAGAGAGAGAGAGAGAGAGAGAGAGAGAGAGAGAGAGAATCCGTTACCTTTCATAAACACATTAAAGAAAAACACATGGAAGCTGTAGCTCCAAATAGTTCTTGCCTGCATGATTTTTCTTGCTCCATTGCCACCTAAAGAGGTGTTCATTTGGTATACAGTTAGTTACTTGCATTTTACTTTTCAGTCCTCCTTCTTTTTTTGTGTCAGGTGTTAGTTAGTAAGTTTCTATTCATTAATGATTTTCCCTGAAATTTTGAATGATCTAGAGCATATCAAGTAAAAAAAAAAATCATAGATAGAGGCAACAAAAGCAGTAATCTGGTAGTTCAAACCCTTAATGATTTTAATTATTTTTGTTCAGTAATATCAAGGATTATTTAAATGATATAACAAGTGTCTCTACCAATAACAACATCATGGCTAGTGCCGAGGCGTCTAGTCTTTAAGGCTGTAGTGTCGCAAGGTATTATTTGTTTTCAGTTTTTCTGCAGTGCTGATGTTCGTTTATTTACGTTGTAAAGAAGGGTTGCATAATTTATTGTAGCAGTTTGCATTGTTGGAATATCTAGTGTTTTCAGGCTGTAAGAGCAGTGTTACATTTTTTGTGTTGCATACTTAATAGTACTGAGGAGTCTAGTAATGTCCTCTGTGTTAGTGTTGTACGAATTTGTATTATAAGTTATAATTAAGTGTTGACATGAATTGTGATGTGAGGCTGGAAGTGTTGCAAAAGACAATACTGCAGAGGTTTTAAGTGTTTAAACATTCAATGTTGTTTCAAGGGTATTAGTAAAGTAATACTTTGTAAAAGTGTGACGCAAATTGATAGTGTTGAATAGTCAAGTGATGTCAGGGAATCTGTGCTCCTAAATCTCTTAACTAGTGTTGCCAAGCCCGTACCAGTTGTTGTAATATGATCCACCCAAATGATGCACCGTGACCAGACACGATCCGTACGTGATGGAGCCAAACAAACTTGCCACGTTCAAGGACACTTGGCGTCGTGAGGCAAAAAAAAAAAAAAAAAAAAATCGCAGAAAAGTGTCACCTACATGTCTTGTGTTATTTGGGATTATGTACTGGTCTATGTTTTATGAATGTATAATCTTTCTTATTCTGTGCTTGTTGACTTTCATATAAAATCTTGTTTGAGATGTTACAGCACCCAAGTTACTAAATGACATGGCGGGCTAAAATCCTACCGCTACGTGTCAAGAGCTCGTTAGAAGAGGGAAAGAATGCATCATTGTCTTCGTATTTGTCAGACAGGATAAGAAGCTTTGTAAGACAAAATGGTACGAAATACTTTATCAGGAATACAGGGCATATGATTGCACTGATATCTAAAAAAATACCACACGACCAATACCACAAGAAATACAAAACAGCCATCCTAATACGTACATTTGTATAAATAGCATAAATAGAGTGGCACGAAACACGAATAGTTGAACGAAAAAAAATGCCCTTGTCATACGATATATATATATATATATATATATATATATATATATATATATATATATATATATATATATATATATATATATATATATATATATATATATATATATATATATATATATATATATATATATATATATATATATATATATATATATATATATATATATATATATATATATATATATATATATGTATATATATAGATAGATAGATAGATAGATAGATAGATAGATAGACAGAGATAGATAGATAGATGTGTGAGTGTGTGTGTGTGTGTGTGTGTGTGTGTGTGTGTGTGTGTGTGTGTGTGTGTGTGTGTGTGTGTGTGAAATATAAATGAAAAATGCTGCAGGAAATGTAGGTTAGGTTAGTAGATCTTAATTAATAAACATATCAACAAATTTCATAATGGTTATCTTGTACTCTGAAGAACGTTTCATTCTTTTCCTTTCATTTACTTATTTATTTCCATTCGACAAGCAGTGTGTTGGTGTTTGTGTAGCCAAACAGAAAAGTCACATCTATAATGTTCCACAGCGGGAATGGCTGTGCTGGCAAGCGTTCCATTTATCATGAACTAACTCCCACCTTTTATCATTTTGTCATGACTTCCGAATAACAAAGCAGGAATGTCACACCACCACCGCTGGGAGCTAGTTGTGATAGTTCAGATCAGGGATTAATGATATTCTGCTGGATATTACGCCAAAAAATCTATTTGCATGCAGTGTTGTTGCCCATTATATTTCAAAGTAAGGAAAGCAAATCAATATAAGTGTATACATTTTATGGAACATCAATTTCCATTAACAAAATTTTGATCTCATTCGAGGTGGTTCACTCAGCTTGTCCCATCACTCATCTGAGTGATATTAATTGCATGCTTTGATGTATTATCGCTGTATTATATTATGTCAAACGCTTATCATATAACGTATTAGTGAGGCATAATTAATAAGTGCTTGGGCGCAGGCGGTAGGCTACGTGTGGCGACGCATGAAATCGTGCACTACAGTACGAGTGTTTTTATGTACTATACGACAACGACGTGGCAGCCAAATTTCACCCACGTAACCATTTATGTTATGTAATTTACAATTGGCTACGAATAATCACCAGCAAAGAAGTGGAGAGAGAGATTAGTTTAGAGGAGAGACCAACAAAGCGACAACTCTTCCGTCATCTGATCCATCGAGGGGAGGGGTAAACGAGTTGCCAGACTGCTTCTTATCCATAGATTTCTCCAGTATTCATTTTCTTATATCTAGTTTTTACCATACTACCGCTCTCAGGAAAGGCGGAGACTGCTTGATACCACCTAGCATTTTCCTACAAACCAAACTAATATTGCAGAGTGTACTTTCAAAAATGGTAAAATTAAGGAAATTGATAAAAATCACTAACCGTCAGTGTTTTCCCCATGTCAAGTTATTCTGTTCACATGTTTTTCTGTTGGTCCACGTGCTGATTAATGTTAAACAACGCCTTCACCTAACGCACATATTCATATTATTACGTTATGAGTACTTGCTACACCTGCAGGACCTCACTAGCTCACTAGAATGCGTCCTTCAAGGGAATCATCACGGCTCGACCACAAACAAAAGCCAAGGCTCGCGATAATCCGCTCTGCGGCAGATGCTACACAATTTACATCTTTTGCATGCCCGCGAGACACGGCCACCAGCCATCAAACCTTAATTAGATACCAATTCACAATCCGTTAAGTTCAGGACGGTTAGAATACAAAACTGCTCATTGTCCTTTGGAAGTTATTTTATAAGTAGATACAAAGCGAAGGAATTCTGGACACACTGATCGTTAGAGGCAGTCACTAACGGTGGTCTTGTGATGTTACTGGAATTTGAATGGATATTATGAAGACCAAGAATGTCTTGAAATAAGGAAAAGGAAAAAAAAAAAAAAAAAACGTGAGGCTTCTATGTTCTGTCAAATAAAATTGAATATACTGCTGTCGGTGTTTCATTTACTACAACCACTGTTCCTACTCTTGCTACTACAACTGTCATTACTACTACTACTACTACTACTACTACTACTACTACTACTACTACTACTACTACTACTAATAATAATAATAATTCTACTACTACTACTACTACTACTACTACTACTACTACTACTACTACTACTACTACTACTACTACTACTACTACTACTACCACTACTACTACTACTACTACTACTACTACTACTACTACTACTACTACTACTACTACTACTACTGCTACTACTACTACTACTACTACTACTACTACTACTACTACTACTACTACTACTACTACTACTACTACTGTTTGGGTAAGACTTCTACTATTACGAGTAATACCATTTTAATTTCCATTACACCATGACTTACTGTGAATCATCTTAACTTTCGACTCCACAAGAAGATAATCTTAAATATAATCAAGAATGATGCAAAGATTTCCCAAGATGTCTCGGGAATAAGCATATTTTCTGCTTCTGCTTTTATTTTTATTAATTTTTTTTCTTCTTTCATAGTCTTAACTTCTTGATCTCTCCCTCGCCAGTTCTTTATTTTGTAAGGTATCTTTGCCTTCATTTCCCTCACATTCTGTTATCATTTCTACTACTTTCTTTTTTTACTGACAAAATGTAATTGTGGATATGCTCATTGTTTATAGTTTTCTTTAAGTCTGTCTCTTTACCAGAAGTTTTGGTTCCTCCGCCTTATTCTCATGTTAAAAAAAAAAACACCATTAACACAATCATCACCACTACCCAAAAGAACAAGAACAACAACAAAAACAACAACAACAACAATAAAAATTACTTATTATTGGGAACCATAAAAGAGAAGGAAAAATTATATGAATTATGAATAAATGAGTGATTGCTGGTCGTCTTTCTATCCCATAAATTAATGACAATCAGGTTTTTAATAGAAGTGATTACCATCCTTTTTTTTTATTTTTGAACTTCCCTCCCTCTTCTAAAAATTAACACGAGATATGTTATAAATATTAATGTACGCTGCAGTCACTTTTTTTTTCAGCTTTATTGGGTTGTTGGCTTTTTATTATCTTGTTTGCCACTGTTATTAATTTTTTTCCAGTTTATAAACTAGTCATCTATTTTTTTTTTCTTATTCTTTCATGTCAGTTCTTTGAGTCGGTTATTTATCTTTTTCTTTTAAGGTTTTGGAATCTACTTTATGCTCATTTGTTATTTTTGTGGTTATTCAGTTTTCATATCATGTCAGTTCTGAAATTAAGTCTTTTCCTTTACCCATGTCTATCAAATTTAAGTAGGTTTACTATAGTATTAGATTTGCATTTTTTTTTCTGAGTTAACTTATTATTCTATTTTTTCAGTATAATTTCTTTTTCTTATGTATTTTAATTTTCCCACTTTTTATTTTATCTGTTTATTTATTTATTTTTTTTGGTGCATGCTTTCATTATCCGTTTATAAATGATGCTCCTGACATAGTTATATTTCCCTGCCAGATTTATGATTCATCCCACAGCGTGACCTTTCCTTCCACAACCCGTCAAACGTTAGTGAACTACAATGTATGTTCCCACGGGGTTCTCTCAACAACAAACGCCTAAACATTTTTTATGTGCAATTTCCTGAAATCTAGTTCTCTCTCTCTCTCTCTCTCTCTCTCTCTCTCTCTCTCTCTCTCTCTCTCTCTCTCTCTCTCTCTTTTACTCGTGTTTTCTTCTTAATAATGCTCCTCCTTTTCACGTCATTTCTCTCATTCAACTTACATCCCCCTCTTCCTCCATCACCTCTTCCTCCTCCTACTCTTTTCATTTCTCTTTCTACTTCTTAACGTGGGCCAATGCATAACATTTTCTCGTTGGAATGTTAAAGAGACGATGGAATATTTTACTTCCCTGAAAGACTCTCCTGTGCATTTGCAGGATAAAGTCGAGAAAGAGGAAGGGAAAGTAATGTCACAAGAGCAAGGATGATGTATAGTGGCTTTAAAAACCTGAAAAAGAAAGTAGTACTAATTGTGGTACGGAATGAAAAAGGTGTCTAGAAAAAAAAGCGTAAATTCCAGCAAAAAGAATAGTTTTTGTGTGGCAGTGAAAGAGGAACTTCGTGTTTTTTATTTTTGTTTCATTTATCTATAATCATTTAACGGTACTATATGGAAAAATTATCATCGGTTTTTCAAGCTCCAGTGAATGATCCCTTCCACAAAGGCTTAGTATTCAAAGAAATTAATAAATTTTCTTTATCCTTATATTATTCTTTTTTAGTTAAAAAGAGCATTTCACACTTTCTTTTTTGGCTTCATTTACTGTGTAACTTTCAACGCTCTCCACACTGCGTTTATAAAGATGTAGGAAAAATGGCGCGTTTTGCTTTGCTGCATTCGTTTATATTTCATCTTTGTTCATGGAATACAACAAGGGCAAGTGTTTCTTCTAATCTTCTTTATTTTTTTTTATTTAAGAAGGGAAAACTGGCCAAGGGCAACAAAAAATAAAAAAAAAAGTCCCACTCTGTTGCCAGTTCTCTTACAGATTCGAAATGGTTATCCAAAAGACAGGGATAAATATCTTGAAACTTCTGCCTTAAATGAACTCAAGTCATAGGAGCTTTGAAATGCAGAATAAGGTAGGGAGTTCCAGATTTTACCAGAGAAACGTATGAATGACTGAGAGTACACTTTAACTCTTGCATTAAAGAGTTGGACAGAATACGGGTGAGAAGAAGAAGAAAGTATTGTGGAGCGAGGCCCCAGAGGAAGGGGAGGCACTCAGTTAGCAAGATCAGAAGAGCAGTTATTACAGAAATAACGTCAGAAGATAGCAATAAATGCAACATTATGGCGGTGAGAAAGAGGCTGAAGGCAGTTAGTCAAAGGAAGGGAGTTGATGAGACGTAAAGTGTCCTATTCCACCCTGTCTAATAGAACAGTGTGAGTGGAACCCCCCATGCATGCGAAGAGAACTCCGTACATGGGGGGTGAGAAAAACTAGCCGACACATCTTTAAAACGCCTAAATTCATAAAAGCTGTTTTAGCAAGAGATGAGATGTGAAGATTCCAGATTAGATTATTAGTAAAGGACAGGCCGAGGTTATTCAGTGTATAACTGAGTGTTATTGAAGAAAAAGGGGATAGTTGTCAGGAAGGTTGTGTCTAGTTCATATATGGAGAAATTGAATACTACTAAGTGTTCTCTTCCCAAATCAGAAATCTTAGAAAGCTCAGAAATCAGGCGCTCTGTGGCGTCCCTGCGTGATCTGTTGACTTCCTGAAGGTCTCTGAAAAGACATGAAAAGATGTAGGATGATATATCATCAGGGTAAGAGTGAATAAGGCAAGAAGCTTAGTTAAAAAGATCACTAATGAATAATAGGAAGATAACGGGTGACAGGACAGAAACCCCATTGTTATTGGATTTAGGAGTAGAACAGTGGCCGTCTAACACAGCAGCAATAGAACGGTAGGAAAGGAAACTTGAGAAAAAGTTGCAGAGAGAATGATACAAGCCCCAGGAGGTAGTTTTGAGATTAAAATTTTATGCCAGGCCCAACCAAAAGCTTTTGATATGTCTGACGCAGCATGCAGCAAAAATTTCAACGCAATCTCTAAAAGAGGATGACCAAGACTCAATAAGGAAAGCCAGAAGATCACCGGTAGAATGAACTTGATGGAAGCCATACTGGCGATCAGATAGATGATTGTGAAGTGACATGTTTAAGAATCTTCCTATTAAGAATGTTACGGCCCGTCCGTAACATACTCCACAACCATCACCTCCTCCGCTTGCTACCTCGTTCGCCATCTCTCCACCTCCCCTTCTACGTCACCGTCTCATGAACCTTCCACGTCACCGTCTCATCAACCCTCCACATCACCGTCTCATGAAGCCCCGCTATTGTCCCGAAGTTGGATTCACGCGGCCCCATTCGACTCAAGCGGAAGTGTTAAGCAAGGTTCCTGATTTCTGGAAGTCAGTCGAGGTCAAGGCCTCAACCAGTGAACACAACGCCTCTTGGACTTCCGTGGTATCCACCTCACCGAGCACTTCACCACTGCAACACCTCATAAGTATCACTTCCCCTCGTCCCGTTTTTTCTACATTGCCGCCATATAGGATTAGTATTATTGTTAGGTATTAAGTTGGGTTCTTTATTGTTGTATTTATTTCTGTGTTATATATATATATATATATATATATATATATATATATATATATATATATATATATATATATATATATATATATATATATATATATATATATATGTGTGTGTGTGTGTGTGTGTGTGTGTGTGTGTGTGTGTGTGTGTGTGTGTGTGTGTGTGTGTGTGTGTGTGTGTGTGTGTGTGTGTGTGTCAGTTTCATGTGTTTCATGTTATATCTCTATGTGTACGTCAGTTTCATTGTTATTGGGTTATTAAATAGCTCCTTAAGTGCCCCACTTTGCATTTCCTCACCACTTGAACCTGCAGTGTTGTTTTTTTGTATTGTTATTGTTCACCGGCTCCCCGATGCCAATCTTATCCATTTAACCGGTGAACGTAACAAGAATAATTTAAAAAATCGTTAGACAAGTAAGAGTTTAAGGCTATAAGGCGGTAGTTTAAGGGCTTAGAACCGTTACCCTTTTTAGAAACAGGTTGAATGTAGGCAAACTTCCAGCAAGGAGGAATGGTAGAAGTCAACAGACATAGCTGAAAGATTTTGTCAAACAAGGTGCAAGCACGGAAGCACAGTGTTTGAGACAGGAATTTAGTACGTAGCAGCTACTTCTTTCTGGAATTCCGTTTTTACCTGCATCATGTATATTAGTACAGGTGTGTGTGTGTGTGTGTGTGTGTGTGTGTGTGTGTTCGTGTGTTCACTGTTTGATCTGTTGCAGTCTCTGACGAGACAGCCAGACATTACCCTACGGAACGAGCTCAGAGCTCATTATTTCCGATCTTCGGATAGGCCTGAGACCAGGCACACACCACACACCGGGACAACAAGGTCACAACTCCTCGATTTACATCCCGCATCTACTCACTGCTAGGTGAACAGGAGCTACACGTGAAAGGAGACACACCCAAATATCTCCACCCGGCCGGGGAATCGAACCCGGGTCCTCTGGCTTGTGAAGCCAGCGCTCTTACCACTGAGCTATCGGGTGTGTGTGTGTGTGTGTGTGTGTGTGTGTGTGTGTGTGTGTGTGTGTGTGTGTGTGTGTGTGTGTGTGTATGTGTATGTGTATGTGTATGTGTCTGTGTGTGTGTCTGTGTGTATGTGTGTGTGTGTGTGTGTGTGTGTGTGTGTGTGTGTGTGTGTGTGTGTGTGTGTGTGTGTTTCGTGGAGATAGGTTATGTCAGTTTTCTCTTTGTTTGTTTGTCCACCCTTGGCCAGCCACATGTTGCCGGATCAACTCACCTCCCACTTTCCTCCCCCCAAGACCTAGTAAACTACAAGACTTAGTTCAGTACATATCCTTGTCTCTTCCCTCTGCCTCTTATTCCTTGCCATTTGCCGAGTACGTATACTGTTTTTGATAGAACTATCTGTTCTTGAAATACACTGCTGTGAGGGCTTTTAAAAATTTATCTAATCATATTTCTCTCTCTCTTTCTCTCTCTCTCTCTCTCTCTCTCTCTCTCTCTCTCTCTCTCTCTCTCTCTCTCTCTCTCGTTGTGCCAAAGAAGATAAACCATATCTATTTTATGCACAACACCCACGTCATTTCTACCTCCTTTTCCTCCTCCTTATTTTCATTCTCATTTTTTTTCCTGCCTTATGTACAAAAACATCCAACACAGGGAAAGTCAACGACCAGTCAACAGACTCACGAAACTAACAAGACACGAGCCTCTATTTTGAACACAAACAACAATATATATTCCTTGATGAGATGAGAAGTGAGACTCGTCCTTATTGCGTTCCATTCACCTCCAGGATCGGGACAGGGCATTATTTAACACGCCGAAGGAGAGCATCGTTTGCCACGGATCGCCTGTCGGGGGATGGTCCAGAGATCGTAGGAAGGAAGAATGGAGCGTGATTAATGGCCTGAGTCTTGGAGCGTGATGCGAGACTCGAGATCCCAGCGACAAGGGCCAGACGCGATGCAAAGAGCTATATGACGGCCCATTTGCTTGTTAATCTCGCGAAGTGGTGTTGGAAGTGGTGGTGGTGGTAGTGGTGGTGGACAGTGAAGAAAAGGTTTAAATGCAAAATCTTCAAAGAGAGAAAATATAATTGCATCATCGTCCTGCGTAAAGCATATTCTTGTAATTATAGTATCTCTGAATTTTTATTTATTTTATTGATGTTCTTGTGAAATTTCTCTCTCTCTCTCTCTCTCTCTCTCTCTCTCTCTGTGTGTGTGTGTGTGTGTGTGTGTGTGTGTGTGTGTGTGTGTGTGTGTGTGTGTGTGTGTGTGTGTAAATTAGGTTTAAGTTTAGATTAGGTTGGGTTTAGTGTTTGAAATAGTGGAAAGGATAAAGAAAGAAAAAAAAATTTACAGATCAGGTACTACGCACGGAGGAAAAAAAAAAAAAAAAAATCCAGGCACTTCATACAACCAACATTGGTAAATCCGTACACTCAGACCCTCACGTAAAGCCTCGCCGTTCACACACACACACACACACACACACACACACACACACACACACACACACACACACACACAGATAAAAGAAGCGCAAACACACGCACACACAAGAGTGGCAGTACCATTATAGAAACAAGAACTATAAGAAAGCACAACCAAGCTCCAATATTTCTGAACAAAATAATGCAACAACTTAGACACAAGAATGAACGCTTCTTGAAAATGCCAATCCATCATAGCCCTGTCACTTCCTACTTTCAAACAGCACTTTCCTATCACCTCAGGAAACCACTGTATCAAATCACATTCACATCGCAATCACACCTGTAACTTTACTGAGTCAAACCTACATACATTATTTTACGTATAACACATCAACAACTATCCCTCCCCCTTTCTAATCAACACCGAACCATTCCTTCAAACTTCCACTCCCGATAAACGCCCTAGATCTTCATCCAATTCCTTTTCAAGACTAAGAAACACCATCATTGCAGTTCTAACACTTTCTTATCCCAGGTCTTCCTTATCCCAAGAGCAGCGTAGCAGCGCCAGAATGGTATCAGCCAAGAGACTAACGGGCCTTTGTTTTGATAGACGTCTAATTGTACTCCGCCAACCCCAAGGCACTGGCTAAATGAGTCAGAGAGGCGCCTCCCATTCATCTGACTAAGACAAATGGCTCCACCGTGGGCGACGAGAGAGAGAGAGAGAGAGAGAGAGAGAGAGAGAGAGAGAGAGAGAGAGAGAGAGAGAGAGAGAGAGAGAGAGAGAGAGAGAGAGAGAGAGAGAGAGAGAGAGAGAGAGAGAGAGAGAGAGAGAGAGAGAGAGAGAGAGAGAGAGAGAGAGAGAGAGAGAGAGAGAGAGAGAAAGAAAGAGAGAGAGAAAGAGAAGAAACTGGTAGTGGGACTCAGGGAAGACCAAATAACACACAAAGACCAAATTCAGGTGTATTCTGACACCCTAGATGAATTAGGAGAACAAAGGCCATTCTTAGTTAAAGCACTGGTAGTAGTAGATACCCTAATCGCCCTGAGAGACAGTGCTAAAGCTATAAAGGAAAAGAGAACCATTTCCTGCACTGCAAAGGCGGAGTTAATTGATCGAGACTGGGCTGAACATATTACAGTTAACCAGGAAGTTCAAAATTGGTGGGTGTCGCAAGTGGTGAATGAGAGTGAGAGTGACTCAGCCGACGCCTCATCCAACCTCCCATTGTCACCGCCTCACCCTCCTCCACCCCCTAGCCTCCCTCCCATCTCTTCTTCATCCTCCCCTACGGACATCCTAGCACCACCACCACCTGCAGTAACACCTCGTGACACTACCCGTCCCCCCAACAAAGGCCTGGAGCACCACGCGTGGCTCCTGCACCCCGCCAACCACACCAGGAACGAGGGCAGCCGCCACGCCACCTGCAGAAGCGCAACAAGCAGAGCCCCAGACCAGTGCGCGCCCCCACGAACGTCCCTGAGCGCAACCAGGGAGCTCCACAGCTTCCTAAGTGCCCGCGTTGCCACCGAAGAGACCACTCTGGGGAGCAGTGTCCGAAGCACCTCAAGTGTGATTACTGCCAGGGACGCTTCCACACAGCAGCCACCTGCCGCGAGAGGTTGGCAGATCGTCGCCTTTAGGACCTGGTAGAGACTGTCAGTCTTAACAGTCAGGAGACGCTTGCCTTCATCCGGAGCTCTTCCTGGCGGCTTCCCTCTCACAACCACAACGGCTGGGGCTTAGCGCATGCCCCGCCCCCATCGACTCACACCTACCGCTATCCACACCAGCAGGATCCAGGATATCAGCCGCAGCTCTCTCTGCGCGGATAAAAATGACATCCTTCACTGGCAGGAGGAGGCACACAGGCCGCGCTACCAAGGAATTGCGCATTGTGTCAGCAAACCTGCGCGGCTTCCACACGAACGTGGGAGAACTCACACACAGGTTCATCAGACCAAATAATGCTGACATCGTGTTCGTGTGTGAAACTTTCCTTGACGCTAATGTGCCCCAAAACTACGCCCGCATAAAAGGATACACACGCTGGCTCAGGAAGGACCGCTCTACGCAAGGAGGAGGAGTTGCCTTCTGCTACAAGTCCTCCCTCAATGCTGTAGTGCTGGACACGCCCCTTCCAGCAGGGCTTGAAGCAATCATGCTCAAGCTAGTCGGTGAGGGAGGCAGAGGTACACTATGTGTGGGCTGCTACAGACCTCCCTCTCAGGGGATAGCCTTGGTAGACTACATAACTACCAACCTCGACCGCCTCATGACAACTCACCGTTGTGACAACGTCATCATCATCGGAGACCTCAACCCACGAGGAATACAGCAGTCCTTCGACTCCCTACTCACAGTCCACAATCTCCACAACCACGTCTCCTTCCCCACGCACCGCTCTGGCTCCATACTGGACCCTGTCATAGCGGACCTGCCTCCACAGGAAGTATGTTGCTCCCCACTAGGCCCGGTGGGAAGCTCCGACCACGAGGCCATCCTAACAAGGATAACTTTCAAGAGGACTCGTGACGAGAGCTCCACCCGCACCCTGTGGCAATGGGAAGATGCAGACTGGGAGCAGCTACGGCGCTGCCTGGAGGCAACAAACTGGGCCAGCCTGCTGCAAGGAGACGTGGACCAGCAGGCGGAGAGGTTGACTGAGGTGTTGATGGGGGCTCAGAAGCGGTGGGTGCCCCACAAACAACACAGAGTGAGGTCCTCAGATCAGCCGTGGTTTGGACCTCAGTGCCGCCTCGCCTCCGACAACAAATACCGGCTGTGGCGCATATACAAGCGCAACCCCACGCAGAGGAACAAGGACCGCCACAAAGACGCCGCCGCCCACATGGAAGCCACCCAAGCCTGGGCCATGGAGCAGTGGGTGGAGAGTAGGAAAAGGAAGCTGAGGGCGGCCACATAGGCTCAAAACAATGGTGGGACCTTGTGAAGGACACACAAGGAGAGGACATAACTTCCACCATCCCCTCTCCTCAAGGAATCTGGGGAACTCCTGACCAGCAGCAAGGAGAAGGTGGACTGGCTGGCACAACACTTTGCCCGCAAGATGACTGTCCCTCATCCCACCAGGCTTCACCCTCCCTCCCTGTAGTCGCAGGGGACAGGCTGACAACAATCACCACCACTGAGGGAGAAGTGCGAGCTGCGCTTTCAGCCCTCGAGGAGAGCAAGGCTGTTGGCCCTGACGGAGTAAGTCCCCGCCTACTTCGCAGGTGCTCTGATGTGCTTGCACACCTCTCTCCAGACTATTCGAGGCCATCTTGAGGCAAGAAAGGTGGCCGAGAATCTGGAAGACCAGCCAGGTGGTGCCAGTACACAAGAAGGGCAGCAGATCGGAGGCAGCAAACTACCGCCCCATCTCCCTGCTGTCAGTGGTGGGGAAAGTGCTGGAAGGCATCATAGCCAGGCGTCTCACGTCCCACCTCGACAGCCAGCATCTTCTCAGCGCCAGGCAGTTCGGGTTCAGGAAGGCTCGCTCGGCAGCAGACCTCACTCTTCTACTGTCAAACGAGTGGAGTGATGCCCTGGACCAGGGGAGGCCCACGGCTGTCCTGGCGCTGGATATTGCCGGGGCTTTCGATCGCGTGTGGCCCTCTGGCCTGGTAGAGCGACTGCGTGCGGCCGGTGTGGGCGGCGCCGTGCTAGAGTTGCTGCGCGACTACCTGCATGAGCGGGAGATGCGGGTAGTTCACAACGGCAGCACTCTTCTCCAGCGGCAATAGGAGCAGGTGTTCCTCAAGGTAGTGTCCTGGGCCCGCTACTTTGGAACGTATATATTAATGACCTGCTTAACCTTGTTCCTAACGCCCGCGCATACGCCGATGACGTCACCCTGTCGCTTCCCTTCTCACCGGGAGAAGAACAAGAGGTGACGGCCCGCCTCAATGCTACGCTGCGCCGCCTGGAGGACTGGGGACGTAGATGGCAGGTGTCCTTTGCTCCCCAAAAAACACAGCTGCTTGTGGTGTCCAGGTCAGCACATGACATCCGCCCCACTCTAAATGGGGAACAATTGAGACCTCAACAGGAGCTGCAGATCCTGGGGGTCACGTTTGACAGCAAGCTGACTTACCAGGCTCACCTCACCCAGCTCGCCAGGACAGCAGCGGGAAAGCTGGCCTGCCTCAGAAGGATGTCAGGATTCCTGGACAGCAGGGGACGGGAACTGCTGTACAAAGCCGAGATTCGCTCCTCCCTTGAGTATTCCTGCCTCGCCTGGGGCGGAGCGGCGCCTTCCCACCTTGCTGTCCTGGACAAAATACAACGGAGAGCGGAACGACTCATAGAGGATGGCCCTCCTGAGCAGCAGGCCGGCCTGCACAGCTTGCACAGCCTGCAGCATCGCAGGGACGTGGCAGGCCTCGCCACCCTCTACAAGGTGCAGGAAGAAAGAACACCACACCTGCAGGAACTCTGCATCCCGCCTCGCCGCGCTGAGGTGCTCACTAGAGCCGTCTCGGCAGCACCCTCGGCCCTGCACATCCCACGTTCTTACTCCACCCACCATCAAAGACAATTCAGACAAAGTTATGGACAGGGTGGAATGAATTTCTGGCCTCTGACAAGTGCCCGGACGACCTCAGTGTTGCAGTGTGCGGAGGCCAGAAATTCAAAGTGCTCGTGAACCAGTGGATAAGTGAAATACGTGATAGTGACACGAGTGTGCAAAATACAAATTCGGCCTCATAAGTGACAGTGACACGACTTCAGGTAAGAGACGTCGGTCTCGCCTGCGACAGTGACGCTTTCATAAGTGGTAGAGGCTCAGTCTTGCGAGTGACAGTGACACTTATAGATTACGAGTATAGATCTAAGTTTATAATTAACATTGTAGTACTTTATGTCAAGCAGCGGGGTGAGTTTTCAGATAGGGGATACCCAAAATATCCCCTTTAACTCATAAATCCCCAATATATGTTGTATATCTAGTATTAATAAAAAAAAGAGAAGAGAAGAGAGAAGAGAAGAGAGAAGAGAAAAGAGAAGAGAAAAGAGAAGAGAAGAGGAGAGAGAAGAGGAGAGAAGAGAAGAGAAGAGAAGAGAAGAGAAGAGAAGAGAAGAGAAGAGGAGAGGAGAGGAGAGGAGAGGAGAGGAGAGGAGAGGAGAGAGTGTGTGTTCATTGCCGCGGAGAAGAGACAGAGGCAGGTTCTTAGTACCTTGTGTCTTCCTCGTAATAGGACAAAACTTGTCCCGGAGATGTTTTGGGTCTCAGAATGGGAAGCGTCGAGGAGCCAAGTCCGCCTATGAGGGAGGCTGATGAATACATGGGTCGGTGGTCCCCAGTGAAGGCCGCTCTAAAGGTTTGGCCCAGTTTCTCAGTTACTCATCAAGGCAAGAGAGTGACGATGGAACGAAACCCATTTAGACCCACAAAATGATAATGGTAACACCCTCTTTCCTTATCTCCTCTTTCCTTCTTTTTCCGTCCATCCTTCTGTTTTCCTGTCATTCCCTCGGCTTCATTTTATCACCTCATCTTTCTCCTTCTGTCAGTTCATTCTTCCTCTGTTTCATCGTTTTATATTCCTTACTCACCTTGTGGAAAACTGGAGAACAATCTTGTAGCATCTATGTATTCGTGCGACGAGAGATTAAATATTTATAAATACTATAATGAAGTATCATCAAAATTGGTTGAATCTAAGAGAACTTTATGATCAAGTGGTGATGTCAACTAACCATCCTATATGTCTGACATGCATAATGAACAACTGACTACATACCGACGCAGCTGTTGGTAAAACTATCGTAACGGAATGTGTCAGTAGTACGAACTTTGGCATAATACAGATGAATACAATACTACATGACAAGTGCATTATAGCACACAACAGGATACAGAGAATGAAGAAAGCAAATCACAATACTAGAAAACAAGTAACATATATAGTGCTAAACGACAAGCAATTTGGAACACACTAAAGGATACAAGGAGCGAGAAAAAAAAAAAAAACAATAAACAAGACAAGAAAAACATAGAAAATGTGAAAAGTTTTCTTGGCAAAAAATCTGAAACGAAACTAAGTCACGTGCAAAGGAAATAAACACGAGTGTCTGGAAGGAAACACCAGTAATTGGAAGTAATGTGTTAAGAGGACGAGGCGGAGGAACAAGGAGGCGAGTGATTAAAGACGCACCCTTGAGGACAAGTTTTACGATAAATTTTCCCATCCTACTTCACACTCCCTACCCCCTCTTTCACCTATCCCTCATGGGTCCCTAGCGAGTAGAGACGCTCCCCATTTTCCCATTCCATTAATTAACACGACAATAAAACGACACCCTACCATTTACACTCAACAGAACGTAACCACTTTCCAGCAGTTTTTTTTTTTTCTGTCATCATCTTATCTTATTTTTCATCAATTTTTTTGTCCTACCTCTATTTTTCTCTCCCGTGGGGACACCTCAGTAACGTGTACCAGTAACTTATAAAATCTTTAATCAAAATTAATCATAGTCGTAAAAAGGGCTGAGAGTCCTTCATTGTATTATTTTGTATTCTAATGATGAAAAATGTATATGATGTACGTGTGCATAAAATCTTTCATTACATTTCATAGAAAAAGTTGATTTTTTTAGATATTAGCATCTAATCAATTTAATTTTTAAAAGTATGAAAATAAAGATAAGACAAATAAGCAAGTGTAGAAAGAATCCTTAATATTTCTAGATTAATGATTAGAAATTTATGAAGTACAAACATAAAAGAATGAAGAACCATTTATTATATCTTTGAATTATATATATATATATATATATATATATATATATATATATATATATATATATATATATATATATATATATATATATATATATATATATATATATATATATATATATATATATATATATATGGTTTACTTACATGTCAAAATTAAAATAGTAGTAATCGTTTTGTTCTATGTACTGAAAAAAACTAATTCTTCATTATAAAAAAAAAAAGAGCTCGATTGCAGTTGCAAGGTGTAAAAGTGACTCCGTCTCAAAGCGGAAAATCCCCAAACACAAGCGGCCTCACACTTGACTTCGCGCCCACCCACAGCCATTCTGACACTGCTTCCCTACGTGACCCGAACATCGAGGTTCGGCACCAACCTCTGACACCCTGCCACTCCCACACCACTACCACAAACGCCCTCTCAGTGAATCGATCAATTCCATAAGTTGTTTTACAGACGAAATTCAGTGCAGCTGTGATATCGATCGTCTCTCACAAGGGTTCTTATTACTACTTCTCTCCCTCTCCTCTACTCGTTGTACCCTGTTTTCATCCTGTCTCATCTTACACCTCTCATTCTCCTCTCTATCTCTCCTTTCTTATCAGCAAGTCAAGTAGAATAAATGTTGCCTTTCGTTTTCAAAAAACATTATTGGGAAATTCACGTAATGGAATAGGTCTACGGCTTGTTTTGTGGGATGAGGCTGCGTAGTGTAGTCACGGAGGTTGTAAATGGTGTGGTAGTGGATGTACAGTGTGATGTTATGAAAATTATCTCATTCTGAAACACTTCGGGCCACGCTTCTACTGGATTCAAAAGGCTTTAATTGAAGATACACGGAATTTTAAGGGTGTTTTATGGTTCTAGTGACAGATTAACACGATTTCAACATTATTAAGAGAAGAAACTCTTATGATCTACATTATCAACAGAAAAAACACTTTTGAGGATCCAGTTAATCTTTGTGGCCTTTGAAATGAGTGATAGTGAGAGAGTAAACCATTTCTGAATAGGAGTTTATGTGTAGATTTCTGGTGTGGCGCCGGATGTGAAGGCGTGGTGTGGTGCGGGCTGTAGTTTGGCGTGGCGTGCTGTTGAGTGCAAGGCGTGGTGTGGCGTTGCGTGCTAATTACGCTATCGTGTGTTGCGGCCGTGAGAGTCCAAAATGTACAACTTTTCATGCATTTACTATACCTTTAACCTTCGAAACTAATAAATTCTCTCTCTCTCTCTCTCTCTCTCTCTCTCTCTCTCTCTCTCTCTCTCATATCGTCACCAAGGCTTAAAAGGTGATAACAGCATCTCATCCCTCTTCTCTTGGAAAATATATATCAAATGCTTATCGTTGCTTGACATTTCCCTTACCTCGTGTTGCAAGATATTTTCCCTTATCGTCTCTTCGCTGCGCTGCGTTGGCTTTTACTTCGTTACTTATGGGAGCAATATCTAATGGCAGTAATCTTATTGCATACGGTTATTTGCAATTATTTTCTTGGCTTCTAATGATGCATTATATGTTCCTCTCTCTCTCTCTCTCTCTCTCTCTCTCTCTCTCTCTCTCTCTCTCTCTCTCTCTCATGTGTTAAGACTGTCCTTTTTGGGCCACACAGTCTTTTTTACAAACTATGTATATTTTTTGTGAATAAAAGTTATGAATCTGAATCTCTCTCTCTCTCTCTCTCTCTCTCTCTCTCTCTCTCTCTCTCTCTCTCTCTCTCTCTCTCTCTCTCTCTCTCTCTCTCTCTCTCTCTGTGTGTGTGTGTGTGTGTGTGTGTAAGTAAGTAAGTAAGTATAGTTTATTGCCATTTTAAAGGAATAGAGGCAAATTTACAATTAATAATTATGTCAAGCATGGTTTGTCGAGTCGAGACTCCTAAGACAGACGATATTAATTAAAAGTATATGCAGTGAGAGCAGAAAAATAGTTTTACATAATATCTAACCTAGTTAGGGGGTAATCCTATTACATTATAAAGTTAACTTGCATACAGTGTGCTGTCACCAAGATAGAAACCTAACTAATACATACTGTATTATACTGTAGTCTGATTGAGACACCATATATACAAACATCCAATAAAAAAATATATGAAAAGAAAAGAAAAAAAAATCAATAATAAACGGATACACAACACAAAGCATAGGTACAAGTTTATGCTAAATTTTGTTCATTCAAAAGACATCATACTATTGTAGAACAAAATGGAAAATTATACAAGTTTATAGATTCTATTGTGAAATCAAATAGGCTTTAACATCCTCCTTAAATATTTCAAAGGTATTTGTTGTGAGGAGATTTTTTTTTTA
>NC_059274.1:10767378-10782378 GCF_017591435.1 Portunus trituberculatus
GGGAGACGCCGGTAATAACACAGTGCCTGTGATAAGAGGGCGGCTGTATAGAGTCTGTGGGAATGAGGGGTGCAGGAGAGCAGAGATGAAGGTCAATGTGAGGCAGATGGAAATATGTGGCGGGTGGGAAGGCGGGTGTCTTGGAAGGGTGAACGAGCAAGAGCGGGAAAATATAGAAGGACGTGGCAGTTAAGACCAAGTCTCAGAACTGGTTAGTGGTGGTCAGAACGACTCTCACTCTAAGGCCGGGAGCACACTAGCGACCTTGTGGCGCCACAAAGCCACAGTATCGTGTGGCGGGGATGTGATCTCCCATAGGTTTCCATTGTTTTCAAGCATTGCCGCGCACACTAGTCGCTCATCCCCGCCACAGGCGGGGTGTGGCTTTGTCGCCGGGCCCGCGCACACTAGCGACAGTGGTTGTTCCTGCCACTCGCCGCTGTCAGTCAGTCAGGGTGGGCACGTGCTTGGGTACACACTCCTTGCTCATTAATAAAACTTTCTTGAGACATCCTGAAGTAGTTGAAGAGTTTTGCACTGTCTGCTCTTAAGTCACCCATTATGGTGTAAAATTGTCCATTGGTCAGCCTTGATGCAGTAATTCAGTGCATCCACAGTGCTCTCTGTCGACGACGACGACGGCGGCGCCGCAGAAGCAGAGGTAATGCAAGTGTTTCATCATCGGAGTCCATGCTGAAACTGAGGTCTCGAAGGGTGGGGGCGTGACTCAGCGATGTGGTCGCCACGTCGCCTCACCAGTGTGCTCCGTCGCTCTGTGGTCGCCACAAGTGGTCGCCACATCGTGTCGCCAGTGTGCTCCAAACACGACCACATCGTGTGGACGCGACAAGTCGCTAGTGTGCTCCCGGCCTAAGTTCTGTATAGCTGGTGTCTTGAAAAACGTATGCATTCCAATGCTGACTGTGGATTATGAATAAAGTTGTGTCCTTCTTGTCACGGTGAGATAGTGTTATCAGGATTTAAGACAAATATCTTTGAAATAAAACGCTTACAAACGGAATATTAAAAGCGATATACAACATTCAAAAGCCAAACTATTCATATTAAAAAGGAATCAAGGAAAATAAATAGACAATAAATTACATCTATTACCACAAGAAAAGAAATATGCAGCTACAAATTAAGAAAATAATTCACAAGACATAAACAATGCAGGGAAAGGACACAGTGAACGAAGAAATATGAGAAGACCTTTAACGAAATGCATGCACTGGTTATACGCTTACCAATCAAGTAGTCAAAGTAATAGACGCCGAGCAAGGTTTGAATATTAAACAAAGGTACAACTAAGGGTAATGAAGACATTGAAGACATTATATTAGACAATAGACAATTAACACCAAATTAACACTTCAGCTAAATCATTATTCATGTATCTTGCGAGGAACGTGACTAGAAACACATCAACACTGAAAAAAAAAACTATTCACTAACAGGAAAGAATCGTTAAACATATTAATGAATATACAGAAAATGAAAAGTAAGAGAGAGAGAGAGAGAGAGAGAGAGAGAGAGAGAGAGAGAGAGAGAGAGAGAGAGAGAGAGAGAGAGAGAGAGAGAGAGAGAGAGAGAGAGAGAGAGGTAATGTGTGTGTGTGTGTGTGTGTGTGTGTGTGTGTGTGTGTGTGTGTGTGTAATAATAATAATAATAATAATATACGGTTTATTAAAAAAAAAAAAATTACACTGAAAATGTACAGGGGGGACTTTAAAACAATGAAATGCTTAAACTAACTATGGATCTAACTTAACCAAGAATTTACTTATTGATTTATTTATTTATGGCTCGCACCATTGTGGGCACCGCGCTAAGGTGGTACCGTTCAGTGCGCGGTGCTCTTAAGGGCGCCACGCGATTCTGGTGTCGGGTGGCGCGGGCAGGGACAGGCACGTCTGGGGGTAGCAGGTGGCGGAGACGTGGATGATGCAGCAGCCCTTCCCCAAACTTTTCCAAGGCTTTCTGGTGTCTTGTGGCCAGCTTCGGCAGACTCAGGCAGGTCAGGGCGTCCTCGTAGGACCTGTAGGCAGGCCCAAGAATGACCCTGAACGCCCTCTTCTGAACCCTCTCCAGCTGTTGTCGTTGTGTGAGGTTCCGGGAGGAGGACCACGCTGGGGAGGCGTACATGAGCTTAGGGAGTATAAAGGTGAGGTACACTACCCTCAGCTCATCACCACACACGGAGACCACCAACACAGATGTACCATGTACCATGACCAGTCCCGCACAGCACCCTGGACTGGTCAAGTGGTACAATGTTAAGGCCGGCTACGGGTTTATCCAAGACCTGCACACGGGGGCAGATGTTTTCTGTCACGCATCTGGCCTCACCCGACCTCTTAGGAGTCACCCTCCCAGGGAAGGACACCAAGTCCTTCTCGCCATCCGGGAGGGAGCTAAGGGGCCGGAGGCAAGGGACGTGGCGCCTGTCGGCTCAACATCTGCCCCCTCCAAGAGCAGCCATCGCACACCACGGAAGCAGCAAGAGGAGGAGGAGGACGTGCAGGCAAAAATATATGCCTGTATATACACAGCAAAGGCCATAGCAAGGACGAACTATCGCCGTCTTCAGAAGATGATTCCAGTCATCCTCCAGTACAATGGCCTGCCAGCAGTATACATCCCCCTCAGCGCATTGTCTTCGACCAACCGCGACATTACGAGTACAAGGCTGTCTAGCCGAGACTATCCCGGAGATGACCACAAGACGGGGAACACAAGCGTAGCTGCTTCTAACTTCCACCACATTGAACATCCAACGGAGAAGGAAGCAGGGACGGAACAAGGAAGAAGAGACGAGGCCAAGGACGTAGACGACAAACAGGAGGAGGGAAAAGACAACGAGGACGACGAGAAAAACGAGGAGGTCGATGTCGAGCGGAAGACGAGCGAGGACGACACATCTCTTCCCGCGGCCACCAAACCAGCCAATCCCCGCGGGCCCACGAGTCGGATGCAGCGCTATCAACTTCCAGCGATGATGACGAAACAATTTCCGACGAAGAGGACAACAAGAGTCAACATGGCGGGCGACCTGTGGAACCAGGCAAGCAGGCGGAAGATGAGAGCTGGATCACCAAGAAGAAAAAGCGGTAACAGAAGGAGAAAGTTGCTACCATGCCCAGAATCAAACCATCCGCCGCCCTACGTGGATCACCAGGCATCACGAAACCCCTGTCTTGAGAACAAGTCTGGGCGAGTAGTTGAAGAACAGCTTAGAGGACACTACGACCACGTCAACCAGCAGTTCCTCAGGATGATCAAAGGATGCAGAGGAGACACCAACACACTGTACCGGTATCAGACGAAAGTGACGCCCGGAAATAGTGTTGTGAAGTAAAAAAATAGCCATGATGACTTATATGTATGAATTTCTTTTTCACCTTATATGTATGTATTTTTTTTTTTTTGTTGTTTTGTTGTTATTGTAAAAAGTAGCAGGCTGGACCGCCCAGCAACTTTATTCCTTTTTCTGTATTTCTGTATTTTTGTTGTTTTACCTTGTACTGTACCAACCCTTGTTTTGTAATTCCCCCCTCTTTTCTCAATAAACTTGTAAACTTGTAAACTTGTCAGCTCATCTGCCGGTGCACCCAGGGACCTGACTCGGCGCAGCATATAGATCTTGTTTGAGGCTGACCTGATGATGGTGGAAACATGTTCTTTCCATGATAATTGATCGTCCACCAAGACACCTAGAAGCTTCGTGCTGCGGACCACCTGGAGGGAGTGAGGGCCCACAGATAGCTAGGGAAGGGGGACTGCTGCTGTGGAGGTACAAATGTGCATCACCACGGTCTTGGTGTGGTTGATGGTCATTTTGTTGTCCTCCGTCCACGTCTGTAGTTGGTTAAGAGTGGACTGAAGTGCTGAGAAGTCTGGGTTGGTGTTGTTGACGGGTACGCCCACGGTGCAGTCGTCCACATACTTCCAGCGGGGGGGGGTGGACGAGAGCATCGTTGATAAGGATGAGGAAGCACAGAGGACCCATCTTGGTCCCCTGAGGGACTCCACATGTGAGCTGTTGGAAAGAGGAGACAGAGCCCTGATAACGAACGGCCTGACGCCTTCCCGTGAGGAAGTCTGCCAGCCACGCTATCAGGTAGGGAGAGAGACCCAGAGTGATGGCTTTATTTATCACAACAGTGTGATCAACAAGATCAAAGGCCTTTCTGAAGTCCACAAAAGCAATAGCTAGAGAAGTGTTGCGTTTGTCCAGGTGGCTGTGGACGAATTCCAGGAAGCTGACAAGGTAGTGAGATGTGGAGGTGGATTTAATATTGCCAAATTGTTGTGTGTCAATAGAGTTACAAATTTTGTTATAGGCCCAGTCGAACACAAAATCTTCACAGATAAGGCTGGGTATAGGGGTGATGGCGACTGGTCTTAGATCATTCAGTGACTGTGGATTAGAAATTTTGGGGAGGGGGGTGACGTAAGATGTCTTCCAGTCATCGGGGCAGGAATGTTGAGAAAGGGAGGCGTTGATGATAGAGCAAAGGGGTGTGGCAAGTTCTGGGGCAAATTCTCTGTAAATTTTGATGGGGAGGTCAGTGGGAGTGGTGGATCTGTTTAGTTTAAATTTAAGAAGCTTCCTGTAAACATCAACCTCCTGGACAGGGGTGGAGGGAGGAGGCAGGGAGGTAGGCTGGGAGAGTAGTAGAGTGAAGGGGAGGGAGTGTCTGACAGATCGCAGCGAAGTGACCGTTAATCTCTTCGGCCGCGTTGTCAGGTGAAAGGTGTGAAACACAGGGAAGAGAAGAGGCTTGTTTTGTAAACCACACAAAGACTTAATCTTGTCGTACCACTGTCTGTTGTTAGTAAGCTTGAGATGGTGAATTTTGTCTGGGTAGTAGCTTGCCTTGGCTTTTTAATCTCCTGATAACTCTGTTCCTTAATCTCCTGTACTGGTCAGGGCTAGAGTGGAAAGCCCTGTCACGCTGACGAAGGAGTCGTTTGATGCAGGGCGTCATCCAAGGGGCATCAGATGGGTCCACTGTGATGTCCTTGGTGGGAAGTAGTGGTGGAAGGCTTCCGTTGTGGTGGTGAAGTAGTTCCGCCATTTTGTGTGGACGTCTTCCTCATCCAGTACCTCGGTCCACGGGTGATGTGTCAGCCACTGCCCAAATTCCCTCATGGCGGAGTCAGGCATGGGCCTGTGGGATCTGGTGACAGTTGACCTGGGAACCGAGGTGGTGGGGTGGGTGTCCACAGGATGGAGAGGTGGGTGCTGCGTCCCATGGGGGGGAGTGGCTTGGGAGGCGAGTACTGCTGGCTCAGGTCTGTCATGATAAGGTCGAGGGTGGACTGGTGGTGGGTGGGGAAGTCCACGACCTGGGTGAGGTGTAGCTGGTGCAGGATTTCACTGATATCCAAGCGGTTGAAGTCACACAGATTACCAGCTTGGCTGCAGGAAATCTCACCCGTAGAGCATCAGCAGTCTCGATGATGTGATCAGTGAGCAACCGTGCAGTGGCGGCCCGTGGAGGGTGGTAGACAACACACACAATGATGGAGGCTGTGTTGCGGGGTGGCAGGGGGTAACCCTCACCCACAGGGCCTCCAATCCGGCGGGGACGTCGACGTGTAGGTGTGAGGGGCTGAGGTCAGAGCGGCAAAACAGGGCCACTCCTCCCCCCCTGCGTTGATTCCTGAGGTGGTGGAACAGCTGGAAATCTTGAATCATACACACCTCAGGAGTTATCTGCCACGCCTCCGTGATCGCCACAATGTCTGCACAGTTAGATCTCACTGACACTATCAACTCGTCCATCTTGTTCGCCAGTGATGTCACGTTGGAAAGGAGGAGAGAGGGAAGACTATACCACACGCGCGGAACTTCGAAGTGTTTGTATTCCTTCTCAACCTTCCGCCCCTTCCTTACGGTAGATGTGATCACTTTAATGGGACGCACCACACTCCTTCCTCCCTTGGATCCACGATTCCGAAATAACTAAGTTTTTGAGGCGTTGAATGACCTCTGATGGAGGGTACCCAGCCTCACGTCTACGGCGCATAATGGCACCGCATCCGTAGCTTAGCACTACATCACTCATTTCACTGTTTGTCCAGACGTACACTCACTTATAATATCCAAAATGATTTATATTATAACACCAGGGCGAGCACTAATTAACCTATTAATAACTTATACAAAGAGGGAGGGGGGAGGCCAACAGGCTGGCCGTGGCTGCCCGAGAGCGCCAAGGTCACACGTCCGACCCGAGTGAGGTCAAGTGTCTGTGTGTGTGTGTGTGTGTGTGTGTGTGTGTGTGTGTGTGTGTGTGTGTGTGTGTGTGTGTGTAATAATAATAATAATAATGATGATAATGATAATAATAATAATAATAATAATAATAATAATATTAATAATGATATACGGTTTATTAGGAAATGCAGTATATACATACTGAAAATACAAATAGTGGGCATTGAGGACGTTGTTGTGACGTGTGGTGTGGACAGGGCGAGGGGTGGCAGGGGGGAGAAGATGGCGAAGCCTCGGGTGACGTAGTATGCTTCTGTCCAGTTTCAACAGGGCTTCTTGGTGTTTGTTAAACAGTCTGGTAAGGTTCAGAGTGGTCAGGGCGTGGTCGTAGTTAGTGTAGGCAGGGCCAAAGATGATTTTAAATGCCGTCTTTTGTACATTCTCTAACTGCTATCTTTGAGTGGCGGTGAGACAGGAGGACCACGCTGGTGAGGCATACATGAGTCTTGGCAGAATAAAAGTTTGGTATACGTCTTTTAACTCATCTCTTGGTGTGCTCAGTGTGTGTGTGTGTGTGTGTGTGTGTGTGTGTGTGTGTGTGTGTGTGTGTGTGTGTGTGTGTGTGTGTGTGTGTGTGTGTGTGTGTGTGTGTGTGTGTGTCCCCTAATCTCATTCATATACATACACTAAGATCTAGTTTGTTAACTCGAATTTCTGAAAGCAAGAGCGAAGAATGTAGCATGTAATTGAATAATGTGTAAGTATAAAATGATCTACACAGTGGGGAGACTGAGTTGGAAGCAGGACAAACCACAGAGGTATTCCTGAAGTAATGGACGATGATTCAAAGCCCAGGCTGGTACTTTGTATTCAAGTCTGGTAACTAATGAGTACGAAACTTAAGAGTGTATATGCATATCACACACACACACACACACACACACACACACACACACACACACAAAACGCTTTAAAAATCAAGTTAGTCGTTAGTTCCTGGATTTCTCTCTCTCTCTCTCTCTCTCTCTCTCTCTCTCTCTCTCTCTCTCTCTCTCTCTCTCTCTCTCTCTCTCTCTCTCTCTCTCTCTCTCTCTCTCTCTCTCTCTCTCTCTCTCTCTCTCTGTGTGTGTGTGTGTGTGTGTGTGTGTGTGTGTGTGTGTGTGTGTGTGTGTGTGTGTGTGTGTGTGTGTGGTTTTACCCGATTCTTTCCTACCATGCTTTCCTTCATGCCAACAAGTTAGTACACTACGCTGACGTATGTGATATTGGATAGGGACGATGGTGGTGGCGTAATGGATAAGGTGGTGAGCGTGGAATCGGGCAGACGTCCATGTGTAGATTAGAATCCCACCACGCACCGCCTTGAAACTTTGCCATTTGTCGAGTGGTTTAAAGTTACCTACATGTCACAATGATACCCAGGTTCTAGGTGGTTTCACCAAAGATGCGCTTAGGTGGTGATATGGATTCTAATATGGGTACCGCTATGAATAAAATTGCCTGCATCACTAATGGGTGGAAGCTGAACAGCGCTTCCCATATTCTTCAAAAATACCTATAGACGCTATAGGCCATAATGCAGCGGTGAAGGACCAGTGATATGCGAGTGACTCAGGAGACAAGTGTGCCGGGTGACGCCATGGTATGGAGGTGGTGTTCGTGGTGCTAATGGCTGCTGCCACTGCCTGCTGTCTTTGTAGGCTTATCAACGATTGGATCTTCTTACAGTTTCGGTTAGCAAGTTTCTGCCTGCAGCTCCCCTCTGCTGACTGCCTGATAGACTGCTGTGCTCTTACGTAGTCTTGTGCCTCCCACGTGCACCTTTCCTTCTGCGCAGCAAGCCGCCACACATTCCTTCGCTCTCTCGTGACCTGTGCTTCAAGTCGCCACCTGTCACCCCCACCGCCACCCCTCCAGCTTCTGCCGTCTTTTGTTTAAGTATAACATACTTTTGTGCTTTGCTGTGAGTTTTTAGGCGATTACAGTGTGTTTTCCCGCCAAGATTCGTCCTGTCGCGCCATTTTATGCTTCTCAGCTGCTCCACACCTTAACTGACGCCCCTTCTACACCCTTCTACACAGATACACTGGGTTAGTTCGTTCAGGGTGAGTCAGTGAGTTTATCTTGTGGTGTTTATTGTGTTTATTGTGCTTTTTCTCGCCTTGGCGCCTTGGGACTAGAGTCCCAAACTATCAGAAAGGCAATTATGGTAGGTTACGTCAGTTATTAGGAGAGGTAAACTGGGAAGATAGTTTTGGAATTAAAACTGCACAGGAGATGTGGGATATTTTTAAGGTTGTAGTAAAGGGTATAGTGATGCAGTGTATCCCTTACAAAGATATAAGGCAGAGAAACAGGAAGCCATTATGGTGGACTCATGAGATAGGTAGCCAGATCAGAGAGAAGAAGAGGGCATATAGAGAGTTGCAGAAAAGTGGGAAGATGTAGATTTGATTAGGTACAGACAGGTCAGAGATGATTTGAGTAAGGTTATAAAAAAAGTAAAAGGCAGGCAGAGATAAAACTAGCTAGAGCTGGGAGTAAAGATCCCAAAAATTATATAGTTATTACAAGGTCAGTGATAAAAGAAATAAGGATAGGATTGGACCACTCAGAAAAGATGGTGTAGTAGTGGATCAAAATGAAGACATAGTAGAATTATTGAATGAACAATTTTCTTCAGTATTTACTAGGAAAGAATAGGAAATCCTGTTACAAACAGTGCGACGAGTAGTTTAAGAGCTTTAGAAAATATTGATATAAAACCGGGAATTATTAGGAAATTTATTCTTGAACTAGACGATAGGAAAGCTAGTGGTCCTGATGAGCTACATGCCAGAGTACTTAGGGAGGGTGTAGACAGTATTTCTGAAGCACTTAAGTTAATCTTTGAAAGATCACTTAGGTTTGCTGAGATACCTCAGGACTGGAAGTTAGCTAATGTTACTCCAATATTTAAAAAGGTAGGAAGGATGATGCGAATAATTATAGACCGATCAGTTTAACTAGTATAGTATGTAAGATACTAGAGAAAATCATTAAGGGTAGTATTTGGGAGCATTTAAATGAGAATAGATTAATTAGAGATACCCAACATGGCTTTAGATCAGGGAGGTCCTGTCTTACAAATTTGCTCGATATCTTAGAATATATTACCAAGGAGTTAGATGATGGAAATAGCATAGATGTTATATATCTAGATTTTAGCAAGGCGTTTGATAAGGTACCGCATAGGAGGCTAGTGTACAAATTGAGACTACATGGGATAGGGGGTAGGTTAGTTGATTGGATTAGTGAATGGCTTTCTGATAGGAAACAGAGAGTAGTATTAAATGGGGCAATGTCTGAGTGGAAGGAAGTGGTTAGTGGGGTACCCCAAGGATCAGTGCTAGGACCTCTTCTTTTCTTGGTGTACATTAACGATTTAGATATAGGAATTAGTAGCAAAGTATCAAAGTTTGCAGATGATACTAAGATAGCATGTGCAGTACAGGGTGAAAAGGACAATTACAGAATACAACGAGACCTGGACAGGCTGATAGCATGGGCAGACAGGTGGCAGATGGAGTTTAATTCTAAAAGTGTCAGGTTATGCATTTAGGTAAAGACAACACAAACTTTAACTATGAGATGGAGGGATGTTGGCTAGAGGCAGTAGAGGAAGGAAAGGATTTAGGAGTAGTGATAGACAGGACTATGAAATTTTCAAAGCAATGTTTAGAAGCAAGAAATAGGGCAAATAGGATCCTGGGTTTTATAAATAGAAATGTTAGTTATAAAAGTAAGGAAGTGGTGCGTAGCTTATATAATTCCTATGTTAGGCCCCATTTAGAGTATTGCATACAGGCCTGGTCACCCCACTATAGGCAGGATATCAACATGTTAGAAGCAGTTCAGAGAAGAGCAACTAGGATGATACCAGCATTAAAGCGCCTGGAGTATAGAGATAGATTAAAGGAATTAAACATGTTTTCATTTGAGAGGAGATGTATAAGAGGGATATGATAGAGTTATTTAAAATGTTCTCAGATACAAACTACATAGATGTGAGATCTTTCTTTACCTTAGAGGAGGGAAATAGGACTAGAAATCATGGCAGGAAGATTAGAAAGCAAGGCTGCAGGTTAGATATAAGAAAATATTTCTTTAGTCATAGGGTGGTAGACTTCTGGAATGCATTGCCAGAGACGGTTGTAAATAGCACTAGTTTGACAATGTTTAAAAACAGATTAGATAAGCACTTAAATTTATTAGATTTATAATTATGTATAGCACTGCATGATAGTTTTTATAAGAAATTTACTATAGTTAAACAAGACATGATCCCCATGTATGGGGACCACAAATTGTAGAGGATTTCGCTGCAGGACTTAGCCCTGTTAATGGGCCAAATATTTAGAATTAGTATATAATGTATTGTGTACTTGTAAGTGTATCTTTAAGTACTGATTACGAGGTCGCTGTGCGACTGATACAGGATAACCTAGATGGGCCCTGGTGGCCCTTTGTTATCCTATTATTTATGTTATGTTATGTTATGTTAATGTTTGAGTGTTTCAGTTTTTCCCATTGGCTGTGGGAGGCTGCTACTTGTATCCCGTGATTTGATTGGCTCCCGTCTGACCGCCATCTTGATATTTTCCCGAGCTCTTCGGTGATTGGTTCCGGCACCTTGCCCTTGTCTCTGATTGGCTGTCACAGCCGCGGTTGCTTTAAATGTCTGTTTGTAGCCTAGTATCATATGTTTTTCCTGTGTGCAGGCCTACTTTTTTATTATATTACCCTTGCAGCCTCATAAACTCAATTATTTGATGCATTTTCTTTAATTTGCCAGTGCTTCAGTGTTATTTACAAATGCAACAGTGTTTTTTAGTGCATTGTTTATTTTATTTACTATGTCTCTCTCTCCTTCAGTGACCTTGAAAATTTTTCTCTGTTTCTTGTTTGTTTCTAGCTTTCTTCTATTGCTTTATGCTTATACTTCATTGTTTTCTCTCTGCATTTTCTGTCTGCCCATGCTGTTGGCTAGTTATTTTATTTTCAGTGTATTATTTTTCTTACACTGTACCTACGATTATTTTCCTGTGTATTTTTTTTTCCTGTTGATTTTTTTTGCATGTTTGTGTGATTTTCATTATATTTTTGTATGTTCATGCCTGGATTTTCATCGCAGACTGAGACTACTACTGCATCTGATTATGAAATGTGTGTCTGTGATGTGTTTTCATTGCTGTTGATATCCCAGCCAGTGTATGGTGTACGGTAATGTATGTCATTGTGTTCCATTGAATACTTATTGAGTGTTTTTCAGTGTAACCACTCCAGTGATTTTTTTTTTTAGTATCTCATGCTTGATTTGCATTTTGTCCCAAGTGTTATATTTATTTTTATAATTGTACCATCTCTAATTTTTTTTTATTCAGTATTGAAGTCACTGCCTGAAGTTTTCTCAGCAGTACTTCCATGTACTTTTGATAGCAATTGCAATGCCTGGTGTATTATGATAAACTCCACTAACGCGTCTTTTGAAGAAAGATGTGCCCTTTCATTGGGATGCAACTCATGACTACAGTTTCACTGTTCTTAAATCAGCTCTTACACAAGCTCCAGTGTTATCATTTCCTGACTACTCTTTGCCTTTTGTGATTTGTTCAGATGCATCTTCTCAAGGTATTGGTTCTGTCCTGATGCAACAAGTTCCGGATAGCCGTCCCCAAGTTATTGCTTTCGCGAGTCGCGTACTTAATGCTTGTGAATCACGTTACTCAGTGACAAATCTAGAAGCTCTCGCATTAGTTTGGTCACTTAAACACTTCCGTGACATCATTTACGGTTATCCAATTACTGTGTATACTGACCATGTTGCCGTCACACAACTTTTCAAAGGCAGAAATTTATCTGGCCGTCTAGCTAGATGGTTCCTCACCATTGAAGAATTTAATCCTGACATCAAATACCTGCCGGGTCACGCTAATTTAGTAGCGGACGCGTTGTCCCGCAATGTTGTAGTTACTTCAATTACTCAAGTGTCAAATTTTTCCCTTGCTGAATTAGCCAGTGCTCAGAAAAGTGATCCTACCTTGTCTAAAGTCATCCAGTGTTTACAGTTTGATGATCACTCTGTTTTGCCAAAATTGCCTGTTCCCTTGTCTGAATTTAGCTTACAAGATGACATCTTGCTACGTAAAGTAATGATTGATGATCAACTAGTGACTCAACTTGTCATTCCAGATAGTTTGATTCCTACAGTACTGTTTCTTATTCATGATCTCCCTCACACAGGTCATCCTGGTCGTGACAAGTCCATTGCAATGGCACGTACTAAGTATTTTTGGCCAAATATGTCACGAGACATCACTAATCATGTGTTGATTGTGCTCTCAACAAAGGAAATACCAAGACTGCTCCTATTCAAGAGTATCCTACTCCCGCATGTCCGTTTGAGACAGTAGCGATTGATTTGTTACAGCTCCCTCGTAGCACACAAGGCTCTGTGTATGTTCTAGTATGCGTAGATCATTTCAGCCGATACACAGTACTCATTCCTTTGCCTAACAAATCTGCTTCTAGCGTTGCACATGCTTTTGTTTCTCATTTTATTTGCCCTTACACTACTCCTTCTGTATTGCTTAGTGATAATGGTGCAGAATTTAAAAATGAAGTGCTTCAGAAAATTTGTCAACAATTTCACATTACTCAAACTTTCATCACTGCCTACCATCCTGCTTCCAATGGATTGGTAGAGAGAACTAATCATAAAATTCTTACCATGATAAACGTTTCCCCTTTGACATGTTAGAGCAACCGCGTATTCCAGTATATTCTGTTGATGACTATGTTCAAAACCAAGCACGAGCTATGCAAATTATTCATGATAAAGTGCGTAGTACACTCCAGTTGTCACGTACTCAAATGACTCAACGTCAACATGCAAAAGCTACTCCTGTCCCCTTTGACATTAATGATGTAGTATTTAAATCTGCACCTGAACGACAGTCAAAATTAAACACTAAATTTTCAGGTCCCTTTTTAATCCAAGAAAAATTAACAGGAAATAAATTAAAATTTTTGATCCTTCTGCTCAGACGTCAGAAGTTGTCCATGCAGACAGACTTAAAAAGAGTGATGTTTGTGTTGCTATGCCTTCACCCTTACCTCTTCCACCTGTCTCGTCTAGCTCTGTGTCTTCATCTACTTTCTTACCTTCTTCGTCCTCGTACAACCTGCGTTCCAGAGCGAACTCCTTATAGATAATTTTTGTGTGATGATTAGCTACATATGTAGTTCTAATGCCAGTGATTTGCATTTTGTGTTTAATTATTTGTGTGATTTCTTTTATGTACCATGATGATTTTTTTTTATATCCCATGATGATTTTTTTTGTTACATGATATGATTATATGTCAAAATATTTTTGATGAAGCTCATGATTACATGTAAAATTTATTTTTTGATAAAGTGCATGCTTACATGCTAATATATATATATATATATATATATATATATATATATATATATATATATATATATATATATATATATATATATATGATGATTCCATATTTATCAGCATATATATATATATATATATATATATATATATATATATATATATATATATATATATATATATATATATATATATATATATATATATATATATATATATATATATATATATATATATATATATATATATATATATATATATATATATATATATATATATATATATATATATATATATATATATATATATATATATATATATATATATATATATATATATATATATATATATATATATATATATATATATATATATATAAATAAATATATATATATATATATATATATATATATATATATATATATATATATATATATATATATATATATATATATATATATATATATATATATATATGTTCTTTCCACTGTGTAATGTTTCCGGGGGACGCCTCGAGAACTTACTATGAGAACTTACTATGTGAACTTACTATGTGCCATGTTGTATGTTCTTACAAATTCTATTTAGTGATCAGTGATTACAAACCTTATAAAAAGAACTCATATTTTTGTGAGTCATGTAATGAAAATTAATGAAGTGAAAACTTGAAAATCAGTGAAAATAATTAATATATGATTGATGATATGAAAATTTGAAAATTAATGAAAAGAATTAATATTCTTATGAGTGATGTAATGAAAATTAGTGAAAGAATTAATATTTTTAAAAGTGATCAAATGACAATTACTGATATGACCATGTTTTTGTGAAAAATGAACATTTTTTTTTTTTTTTTAGATGAACTCTTATTTTATAGTGTTTATTTATTTATTTTTTTTTTATCTCTCATGATCATTACCTTCAGTGCGGGATCGCACTGTTGTACGTGCCCAAGCCATATGTTAGTATGTTCTTTATGTACTGCCCGTGCTCCGTTTCCTGTAAAACATTCTATTTATAGAATCAGTTTGGCTGGTTTGAGGTGACGTCACGTCTTCCCTCAGTTCTCGCTCGCCGCCGCCTCAGGTCACACGTACGCTTCAGCCTCTCGTTTGGTCGGCTATACCTGTTGTGTCTTGTGATACTATTAAATACACGTTCATAATGAACTGAGGTGTATCCATGCTACCCCTGCTTAAGGACAACTACCACAAGATATAGTTTTCGAAATATTTAGTCAGAATCATTAAGATGGTCCCAAATGTAGATATCAGCAGTTCGGATTTTCACTATACCATAAACTAATTCCAGGAAGATACCCAAA
>NC_059274.1:10787378-10789878 GCF_017591435.1 Portunus trituberculatus
CGATTCTTTCCTACCATGCTTTCCTTCATGCCAACAAGTTAGTACACTACGCTGACGTATGTGATATTGGATAGGAACGAAAAAGGAAAACTTCAATGACATTTCATCAGCAAGGACTGGCAGCGTTGAATTCTGCAATGTAAATAAACTATCGTGGTTGGTTCTCCTGGCTGCTGGAGGGATCCGGAGGAATATGTGAGCTACTGTGGTCCTAAAAGCTCTTCAATCACAGGCTTTTCTCTTTTCACACCATCCTCACCGTATAGTGCGTTTCTCGTGAATGTCGTGTGCAGAACTCTTTTCTTTGGAAAGCTGCATATTTGACACTAGGTGTTTCAAAATTATACCAAAGCCATGAAATGCTTCGGGATTTATTAATACGTTTGCATGTTCTCTGGGCTGCACAAATGAATAATTAACTTACACTTACATAAAAAAAAACACCCATAAAAATTCAGAAAAAAAGAAAGTTTACACATTGGAATAATTTTATCGATTGTGGCTTCGTGTTTTTTTTTTTCTTTCTTTTACCTTTTTTTCTTCTGTATCACCAGAAAAAAGGACACAATCGCTCACAACTTCCTCCATTTGGCATAGGGAGGTGGTGGCATTGTGGATAACGTGGTGAGCGTGGAATCGGCCAGACGTCCATGAGTAGGTTAGAATCCTACCCAATACCGCTTTGAAGCTATGCCATATGTCGAGTGGTTTAAAGTTACCTACATGTCACCATGATACCCAGGTTCTAGATGGTTACACCTAAGATGCGCTTAGGTGGTGATATGGGTCCTAATATGGGTACACTATAATGAAATTGCCTGCGCCACTGATGGGCGGAAGCTGAACAGCGTTTCCCACTTATACTCTTCAAGTATGCCTACAGGCGCTATAGGCAATAACATAGAAAAAAGTTCCCCGCACCATACTTGTATCACATCAGGCTTGTTTCCATCACACCTGTTGTATTCCTGCTCGGTGTATCACTTGCATACTTTTATGTTGCTAGTACTTACACTTGCAACTTTTATGTATATAAGTACGTAACAGTCTTCATTTCCTCTTAGCACGTGCATCCTTAACCGTCTTGTCTTGAGCTATTGTACCTACACTAATACCTTCCTCTAGTACCAGCTTTACCAACCCTTAAGTTCCAATTTCAAAGTATTTACAAATAAGTCACTCATAACTGTTTCCGTGTTCTATGAGTTTATTGCACGGTGATACAAACACGTAACATTTTCTCGTTGAATTGCTCTGCCATTGGACAACTTTCTGCATACTAATGGCTAAAAGAAATGTCCGTAAATATATGTATGAATATTGACAAGAACGATACTAGGATGAAAAAGTGTTGTGTCAGGAACTCCACTGATTTAATTCTGTGTCCCTATTTGCTATAATGGATCCCTGAACACATTAACATTACTGTAGCTATAGTTTTCGAAATATTTAGTCAGAATCATTAAGATGGTCCCAAATGTAGATATGAGCAGTTCGGATTTTCACTATACCATAAACTAATTCCAGGAAGATACCCAAATAAAGTGTGTGTGAAACAACTGTTATCAATAGGATATTGTACGTGCAATATAATCTTAATGTTGTATACGTCTGAGCGGAACTTGTACTTTAAAGATGTTAGGTTTGAATTAATAAGATATAAGAAGTATAAAAAAATGAAAAAAAAATGTTTCAAACTTCATACAAAACACTTACTGGAATATACACGGAAGAATATAACTTATGATCTTGGAGTTCTCATGACTAACGATGAGGTGTTTGAGACTCGCATTGGACAAGTGGTAAGGTGATAATCTTATGTACAATTGGTTCCCTCTTTCATGAGTGAGCCTTTCTACCATTACTTGTAACCAAAGTGACATCTGTCATCCTGTTTTCATGGCAGCTGTCGTTAGTTAGATCTACCTCGGATGTATATCTTAGGTCGCCTTCTTCCTTTCTCCCTCCACATCCCAAATTCTATCCCTTTTATCTATCCTTGTGCTCCAAAATCTTTCTTACTCCCCCACACAGCTTCTCTCTCTCTCTCTCTCTCTCTCTCTCTCTCTCTCTCTCTCTCTCTCTCTCTCTCTCTTAACCTGCTGAATCAGGAGAGTATAACACACACACACACACACACACACACACACACACACACACACACACACACACACAAAGGGTATACAAATTTGTGAGAGTGTAGGATTAACATTCGAAAGGGAGGGTATAAATGGTATTTCTCAAAGAAATATATATATATTTTTTTTTTTCAAAATTCATTTTACACCTAATATTTTTCGTAGCACGTGTCAAGAACAACAGAAAAATCGTCAGTTATAGAACTGGACAGCTTCCGTGTTGAAACAAGATAGGTTCTTCATATTTCCAAGATAGATACACCAATAAGAAGGCAGAAAAGCTGTGAAGTAAAAATGGTGAAAATCAGAAGCCAATAATTGTGTCGATTTTTTATTGAAGTGTTACTTGCTGAACTGGACGT
>NC_059274.1:10792378-10837378 GCF_017591435.1 Portunus trituberculatus
GTAAGCGGTAGTGCTGAACTGATAAACACATTTTATGCTATACACATAGAAATTAAATGCACAAGTTGACGTTAGATAAAGGATCAACATTAAGTGAAAAAGATTTGTTTAAACATATCTTCCTATCAAATAGGCTACATCTCTCTCTCTCTCTCTCTCTCTCTCTCTCTCTCTCTCTCTCTCTCTCTCTCATATATAATTTCTCGTCTATTTCTGTTTTACACTGCTCACGCTCACATGACGTCTCGTCGCCGGATTGTCTTGGATGAACTGCACCAATCTTGTGGACAATCTTTAAGGTCAACAAGGAATCAAGGAGCAAGAGACAGGAGTTCAACTTAACTTTATAAGAGCAAAGGTGAACGCCGTGTAGCGGGGCAGTATATAAGGGCATCCGCCAAACTTCTGCTTCAGTCGTCCCAGTAGCCGCATCTTGGAGTGCTGAGGAAGACCAGAACTGCAGCCATGAAGCTTTTGGTATGATTCCTCGCTTGCTGGTGTTCAGTGCTTTTTCATTGTCAATGTGAACACTTTACTGCTTCTGTCGCGTCTTTCTCACCCTCCCGTGTGATTTCTACAGGTAGCGTTGTGCGTGATGGCGGTGGGTGTAAGCGCCCAGTACGGAGAATCTGGTGTCGTCTATCCTGACGGGACGCTGAAGCAATTCACCCGAGAGGAGGCTGACAACATCCATGCGATCGGGGAGTCTGGAGTGATCTTTAAGGACGGAAAACACCTGCAGTTTAACATGGATTTTGCTACCCTGCACAACAACCTCCCTGCTCCAGAAAGGCCCGAGCAGGTGACCTTCGGCCCCTATGGCTACCATGGCATCATTAAGCCCGACGGTAACAACGTGCAGTTCACCCATGACCAGCACATGAACGTTGTCCTGGTCGGCCCCTCAGGTGCCATTACAGCTGACGGCAAGAACCTGCAGTTCGGTCAGGAAGGCCTCCCTCTCCCACTCCGCAGGAAGCGTGAAATTAGTCTCCAGGGACCCTCCGGTGTGCAGTTTGATGACGGCCAGCTGAGACACCTTCCCGTTGGCGTGACTGTCGTCCTTGTTGGTCCCTCTGGCGCCACTCTCTCCAATGGTAACCACGTCCAGTTCCGTAAGAAGCGCGCAGCACCCTCTACGGCAGTGATTGATGAGAGTGGCATCATCACCCCAAGTGGACGGCCTATTCACCTTCCCCTTGGAACATATGTTGTTAATCATGGGCCTTCTGGAATTTTGCTCAACACCGGAGAGTCTATTCAGTTTGACTTGTAGTTCCATGACAACAATAATGTAAAGAAAGGCGTTTGCAATATGACCTCAACTTTGTTTCCGAAGGAGACTTATTTTAGTACAACGATACAAGGAATTCTGGCTTTGTATGCTGATGCACTATCAGAATCATCATGAGATCTGATCTTTAAATATATTTCATATTATGATTGAATATTGACTATGTTATCCTTATTTCCAACTTTATAAATTCTTCACTTATTATTTTTTTTTTAGTTAATAACATGACCAAGAAGGAGAAGAGACCATTCATTGTCTCTTGCTTCTCAAATTAGGCTGAAGCAGGTTAAGTGTCCAGCAACCTTTTCCTGTTATATAAGTAAATCATCAAAATTGGTTCTTCACTTTGTAATCTTTAGAGTTCATTTACGCATGCGTGTGTGTGTGTGTGTGTGTGTGTGTGTGTGTGTGTGTGTGTGTGTGTGTGGCGCGCGCTCTTGTGTCTGAAGAACTTTTCTAATATTTAGAAAGTTTTTTTTACCTTGATGACAAATAAGAATCATGTAGAAGCCCAAATACCAAAACCTTCACTGACCTTATTCACAGGAACCACTATGCCATTATATAAAAACGTCAATTACTTAAGTACCCAAATTTATAGGTAGAACACAGCTTTTGAATAAAATCTGAAGACGATTCGAGAACTATTCATATATCTCTGAATCATTTCTTTGGTTTAATGAACAATGATGTTGAAGTATTTTGCCGTGAACTGAGACTAAATAAAACAAATACAAATTCACTGAACTTGAAGGAAAAGAAAAAAAAAATATATATATATACTAAATTTGATAGAGAAGGATGCATTAATTATTTCGGAAAAAGAATATATTGTTATTATGCTGGACTTGCGATGGTCGGACACAGGCCTTGAGTGCGACAGTCGTGGATCGAAAACAGGATGAGGACAAAATATACGAGATGAAGATGTTCACTTGTGACATCAGGAATAGAATGGCTGCAAGTTGAGTGGATGCTATATGAATCAATAAAATTAACCTTGATGATCATTGAATCATCATAAAATTTTCACAACGATCAGAAACTTAAGGAAAACAAATACACGCAAACAAAATTAAAAATCTTCACGTCATGAACAGCTGCATCCTCTCTTACAAGGACAGGATTCACCGAACACCTAAACAACCAGCTTACCGCCTCCCTGTAAACATCCACGTCTTTCCAGCTAGAGTTCTCTTTTGGTGTATGATCATTACTACTATAGTAATGATTATAGAACTTGAAAGAATCCGCAAAGATTTATCAAATTACTAAAGAATTAAGCATTAAACAAAAAGTAGAATCACCATCAATCACCAGGTCTTCTAGGTTAGTAGGATTATTAGGGTATGTTCAAACTTCATTTCTTTTCCTTCGCACAAGTTTGCGTAGAGCTGTCTCTGTTTTTTTCTTTCCCTCCATTTCTTTATAAACTGTTGTATTTTTGCAATAATTTTAATAACTTTTGTTGCACATCACAGTTGAGATAAAAATCAAGGCTTGTTTTCTGTGTAAAAGTCTCCCACCATTCTAAACGTGGCATACTGCGAGGAGTGCGATCTTGCAGGTAACTGCACCTGACCTGACGTCTTCCAGACGCCGCACGTCAACATACTACTACTTTCAACTTCCGTGCTGCTCACAATTGGTTCCTTCTTTTGTAATTTTATAGATCTTTGAGGATTCTTTCGAGATCTATAACCTAAGCTTCTCTTTTTTTTGGTTTCTTAATACATAGTTTTACTTTTGTTTAATGCCGATTTTTTTTTAATAATCTGATAATCTTTGAGGATTAGTTTAAGTTCTATAATCTAAGCTTCTCTTATTTTGTTTCTTAGTACAATGGCTTGCTTTTTGTTTAATGTTGAATTTAAAATTGAAGAATTTTTTATTGGTTGGAGAATCAATAATTCTCTGGTTGAGTTATAAGCAGCTGCTTCGAGTGCAGAAACGAGCTGCCTTCAGTACACAAATTATGCGTTTGCAGTTTTATCTAATTCTATATGGCGGCCACTTGGGCTGTGGCCAGTTGTCTTGCGGCCCGTTTCCCGTGGCCAGATGTCCCATCTCCATAGGATATATATATATATATATATATATATATATATATATATATATATATATATATATATATATATATATATATATATATATATATATATATATATATATATATATATATATATATATGTGTGTGTGTGTGTGTGCGTGTGTGTGTGTGTGTGTGTGTGTGTGTGTGTGTGTGTGTGATTCACCTCGGTCGTCTGCTGGTCACCCAGCCAGTCTTCCCCATCACGGAGCGAGGTCAGAGCTCATAGACCGATCTTCGGGTAGGAGTGAGACCACAACACACTCCACACACCGGGAAAGCGAGGCCACAACCCCTCAAGTTACATCCCGTACCTATTTACTGCTAGGTGAACAGGGGCCACACATGTGTGTTTAACTGTGTATGTGCGCTAATTGGGGGGGGGGTAATAAGTTCTCTATTTCTTTGGAGTCTTGAGTTTTTCTTTTGTTTAATAATAATTTTATAATCATATAATTTGCTTTATCTTGAAGGGTCCAGCCGTTTTACTGCCATACTATCGGGAATCATGAAGAAAGTAGATGCAGTCATCGGTTGACAGTGAGTCGTGATGCCACAGGAAATAGACAAGCGAACTGCTTTTTGTTTACTGTTATATTCTTGATGGATTTTGTCCTCGTGTGTGTGACATATTTTGAAAAATGAACAAAGGTCTCTAGAGAAACCAACTTAAGAAAAAAAGGAAATCGAATTTATAATGTTAAATAATAATTATAATAAAAGAATGTTTCGAAAATCTGGTAAGAAAATTAATAAAAACTACTAGTTAGTTATAGTAAAACCATTATTTCAAAACTTATCTATGAGATGAATTAGCACCGATATGAAGAGAGTAAAATGGAAAATAGTAAGTCATCGTACAAGCTTGAATATTGATTTAGCTTTTCACATTTACCATTCTTACTTGCTCTTTGAGAGTTTCTAATATCAACGATGTTATTAAAACTCTTAGCTTTGTCAGACCTGAATCCCTTACAAGTGATCTTATATCCATTATTTTGAATGGTGTTAGTTCTGCGAATAACATACCAGCTCATGTAACGTTATCAAATTATTATTTTGAGCACACGAACTGAACAAAATATTCAAGGTGAAGTCTGACAAGTTCATTAATTAAGCAAAGTGAAAATCATTATCACTTACTTGAACTCAAAAGTCCTCCTAATAAACCCAGCTAATTCATTCACTGTCCCAACAACTTCTGAACGATGTTTTACTTGAGATGAAATTTGAGGTAACTCTCGTTCCTAACTGACATTCCTCGTTCATTAAATAATTTACACTGTCATTATTACTTCCTATATTCAACGCTTTGTATTTATTAGATTGGAATGTCTTCTCGTCAGTTGTTGTATTTACTTTTATTCATTATATCATTACTATCAGCAAATCAAAATATCCTAGAGGTGAGGCTCTCATCGAAGTCATCAATGTAGATAATATAAACGAACAGGGTGGATTACGTACCAGTGTGGTGCTCTGCCCAAAACATCTCGCTACGTTAAAGATTTACCATTGACAAAGGCGAGTCACCTTCAGAGAGCTGGTCTTCCAGTCATTGGAGAACAGTGTAACTTTACTTTACTTAATAGGCGTTTATGAGAAACACTGTCAAATGTTCACTGAAAGTCGATGATTATAAACTACGTGTACTGCTTATGTTTCCTAGAAAATAATAAACAGAAAAAAAAATGAAAAGTCGAGTATATTAGGTAAACAGAGAAGTCTAAATACAAAACCGTGATGGGTGTCCTTGACTACATTATCTACTTATAAGAAATATATGGCAACGTAACGATAGTTAGTTTGAATTAATTTATCTTAGAAAAAGCAAGAGAAGGAGGTAGTAGAGGAGAAGAAAGAGGAGGAACAAGAAGAGAAATAGCTGTAGGAGCGAGAGGAGAAAGAGGAGGAGGAAGAGACGGAGAAAAAGGATAAGGAGGAAAAATCATGGAAGAGAAGAGTAACTCAAATTAGGAATGGAAGAACATCAGAAGAGATGAAATGTATGAAAACTATCTATGGGGAAGAGAAAAAGAAAAAAAAGATCATAAATCTAACCAAAGTTAACATTGGCAAATTTGTTTATCTTATGGTCATTGGTGCATTGGTTTAGTATATACGTTTTCAATGCTCATGCTTGCACGGCTAAATCTTAATCCCAACAAAAAAAAAAAAAAAAAAATAGGGTTTAGTGAGGAATTATCAAAAGAAATAACTTAATAAAAAAAAAACGAATTCGTCTATTGTAACCAATATTCTCTAATTAAGGTTGGAAAGAGAAAATTATTAGAATAAAGAGAGTGTTTGTCTATACAGAAACTCAACATATAACCTGAATCAGAACATAAGAGGGAAGCTGCAAGAGGGCACCAGGCCAACGCTTGGCAGTCCCTGTAAGAGCAAAGCTACATAATTCTATCTATCATCCCCATCCATAAGGTGTCAAGGCATTTCCTCCCTAATCTTGGATAACCTTTCTTATCTTTTACAAAACCAACATCAAGCGGGCTATATATATATATATATATATATATATATATATATATATATATATATATATATATATATATATATATATATATATATATATATATATATATATATATATATATATATATATATATATATATATATATATCTCTCATACATAAAAAAAAAAAAAACATAAATCAATAAATTTATCTAATCTTCTTTTAAAGCTCCCTATTGACTCAACATTGATTATAAGACTACTGAGTCAATTCCACCCATCAACCATTCTCTTTGAATGCTACGCTGATTCTTGACATGTGACTTCTCTTTTGTCATGAATTCTTAACGTCTAATCCTGCAGTGTTTATTTATTTTTTTCTTTTTCGTCAAAAAAACATCTTGTAACCAGATTATTACAGATGAGCTGCATCTACCTCAAGGAAGTCCTTTAAGGTCATCAGGGACTCACAAAGCCACAAACAGGAATATAACTAAGTATGCTCTATAAGGGCAAAGGCCAACTGTGCTTAGCTGGGCAGTATATAAAGGCGTCCGCCAAACTTCTGCTTCAGTCGTCCCAGTAGCCGCATCTTGGAGTGCTGAGAAAGACCAGGACTGCAGCCATGAAACTTTTGGTATGATTCCTCGCTTCTTGGTGTTCAGTGTTTTTTATACTAAATATGAACACTTTACTGCTTGTGTTGCGTCTTTCTCATCCTCCCGTGTGACTTCCACAGGTAGCGTTGTGCGTGATGGCGGTGGGTGTCAGCGCCCAGTACGGAGAATCTGGTATCGTCAATCCTGACGGGACGCTGAGGCAATTCACCCGAGAGGAGGCTGACAGAATCGCTACGATCGGGGAGTCTGGAGTGGTCTTCAAGGATGGATCACACCTGCAGTTTAACATGGATTTTGCTGCCCTGCACAACAACCTCCCTGCCCCAGAAAGGCCCGAGCAGGTGACCTTCGGCCCCTATGGCTACCATGGCATCATTAAGCCCGACGGTAACAACGTGCAGTTCACCCATGACCAGCACATGGACACTGTCCTGGTCGGCCCCTCAGGTGCCATTACAGCTGACGGCAGGAACCTGCAGTTCGGTCAAGATGGCCTCCCTCTCCCACTCCGCAGGAAGCGTGAAATTAGTCTCCAGGGCCCCTCCGGCGTGCAGTTCGGTGACGGCCAGCTGAGACACCTTCCCGTTGGCGTGACTGTCGTCCTTGTTGGTCCATCTGGCGCCACTCTCTCCAATGGTAACCACGTCCAGTTCCGTAAGAAGCGCGCTGCTTCTGAAGCTGTGGTTGGCCCATCCGGCTACATCACTCCTGAGGGAGTGCCTGTCCAGCTTGCTCCCGGTGAGTCAGTCGCTTCAAGTGGACCTTCTGGTTTAGTCCTCAGCACTGGCGAGAACGTCCAGTACCGCCTGAAGCGCGCTGCTTCTGAAGCTGTAGTTGGCCCATCCGGCTACATCACTCCTGAGGGAGTGCCTGTCCAGCTTGCTCCCGGTGAGTCAGTCGCTTCAAGTGGACCTTCTGGTTTAGTCCTCAGCACTGGCAAGAACGTCCAGTACAGCCGCAGGAAGCGTGCAGCTCCTTCTAAGGCTGTTGTGGGAGAGAGTGGCATCATCACTCCTGGCGGACGGCTGATTCAGCTTCCCCACGACGTGCATGTGATCCTTGCTGGTCCATCTGCTGCTCTGCTATCCGACGGAAGCTTCGTTCAGTACGAGTTTTAATTCCATTAGATCCATGTTCTAGGGAGAAATATTAGCAATAGAATCTTGGCTTTGTTTCCGATGGACACTCACTTTACTATTATGACGCAATGGACTGTGGCTTCATGTGCTCATTCAATAACACATAAACATCATGAAATCTGATGTTCAAATATATTTTATATTCTGACTTAATGTATATTACTTTATCCTTATTCCCAATAACATGACGTCACCCATTTCATAAATCATTTGAATTGAGAATCTAACCAAGATAACCAGATTTTACAGTTAAATGAGGAAGGCGAACGTCTGAATCAAGTCTTCTTCACGAATTGAAGGTAAAGTAATTGTTTGTCCTGTAACATTCAGCAGTCTATCTCACAACAAAGCAAGATGGTAAGATTACTACACTCCTGGAACGCCAATGCATTTTTTCTCAGTTGCCTGCAACGCTGGGTGAGATACTTCTTCGCCGAGACCGGCAACAGCCTACCACCTCTCACACCTCCACTAAGAAAGAAAACTAACAAATAAAGATCTTGTGTACCCTAAATTATTTAATCGAAGAAAAAAAAAAACTGCATAATATTCATGAAAGTCGTAAATATCACCTAAATCGCCTACAGAAGATGTACATACCCATACCACGCACCTCAGGGTATATAAGATGCTTACAAATGCTTACATGCATGCACGTTCGCATGCACGGAGGCGTGTATACACACACACACACACACACACACACACACACACACACACACACACACACACACACACACTACCTATTTCTATAATTTTACTACGAGAGAAACAAGAAAAGTATGCTAGTTACCATTAGTTATAAAAAAGAATTACCGAAAATCTTCCTTAAAAATAAATATTCCTTGAATTCTTCTTCATTAACATTACGGTTCAATTTCACTGTATAAACCAGTACAAAAAATAGTCGGGAATAAACTAAACTGCCTCCTCTCACTTTTCCCTTCCCTTCATTATTAGTGTTGTTGTTGTTGTTGTTGTTGTTGTTGTTGTTGTTCCTGCTGCTGCTGCTGCTGCTGCTGTTGTTGTCTTTGTTGTTGCATTTTTTTATTGTTGTCAATATTGTAAACAATCGTTATTGTTTATTCACTACTCTTATTATCATTGCTTTATTTATTATTATTGTTGTTAATAAGCATTGACGTTATTTTAGTTGTTCAATTTGTTCTTAGCCAACATTGCATGAAATTGCTTCTACTTCTCCTTTCCTTCAACTTTGCATTTAAGGATCATACACATAAAAAAAAAATAAAAAAAAATTGCACCCTTCTGTACAAGAGTCAGAAGACAGTACAGTACAGCAATCAGGAATACAAAGACGAAGCATTAGTGGATGTATGTATATGTAAATATGTGAATATTTGTGTGTACGTGTATGTAGGTATATGAACGTACAAAATCTATATGAATGGAAACTAAGGATGAAGCTGATGCAAACATGTACATTAGTTACACTGCAGAAGGTCATGTGTGTGTGTGTGTGTGTGTGTGTGTGTGTGTGTGTGTGTGTGTGTGTGTGTGTGTGTGTGTGTGTGTGTGTGTGTGTGTGTGTGTGTGTGTGTGTGTGTGTGTGTGTGTGTGTGTGTGTGTGTGTGTGTGTGTGCGCGCAGCGTACAAAAATAATTGACATTTATATACAATAGAAAGTTCTTAGTGATTCACCACTTAAGCTCTCATCACACGTAACTACATTCCGCTGCTTCACAAAACTATTGGTATCATAAGCTACAAATACCACCACACACCACATCTTACTCAATTTCCATACCTAAACAATAGAAAAATAAATGCCTTCCTAAAACAAACAAAACAAAAATAGCAGACAATCGTAATAGCTATAGAATAACATTACTGATAGTAGCGATCAAGTAAAGAGACTTCATCGAGGGATAAATTAATGCAATGAAGTGATACGTATCTTCTCAATTAAAAAGACACAAACTCATTAGAAACGGAAAGGAAATCTGGGGAAGTTGAAATGAGCAAAGCAGATCGCAACAATTACTTAGCACGTTAACGACGACGCTACCTGCGTGTACGGTACGTGGCTCTAAGTGGTGGTGTGTGTGCTACCAAGGCAAGCAGGCACGGATCCACTTGCTCCAGCATTTTCAAAAAAAGTTGGTTTTGATAAGGGCCACAACAAAGTATTATTTTTGCTCCACCATCTGCATATTTTTGTTCTTGTTGTGTCTTTACTTCTCCATCACTTCCTCTTTTTGTTGTCTTCTTTCTATTTTCCCTTTTATTCACTCACTCCGATCCTCCATGTTAGTTATTCTTTTCTTTTAGTTTTCCTTTACTTCCCTGTCACCCATTCTAACCTTTTTCTGTTTTCATTTTCTTTTTACACGGTCACCTAAACGGTATATATATATATATATATATATATATATATATATATATATATATATATATATATATATATATATATATATATATATATATATATATATATATATATATATATATATATATATATATATATATATATATATATATATATATATATATATATATATATATATATATATATATATATTTATCGTTATTTTTCATCCTTTCCTTCTCTTTATTTTCCCCCCTATCATTCCCATCAGCTGTTCTTGATTCTTCATCCCTTTCTCCATTTCCTATATCCGAAACTAAGTATTTTCCATTTCTTTCTATTTTAATCTGTCTCCAACTAATATCTCTCAGCTTTTCCATTTGCATTTCCATCATTTCCCATTGTTTTCCTGCTCCATGATATTTACAGCTTTCATTTTTTTTTCACTTTCCCTTCGTCTTTTAAACCCATCTCAGCAGTTTTCCTAGTTCATTCACCCTTTCACAATCGCCCTTGTAACCATCACTTTCACCCCTAAAACGGTATCAAACTTGTTGTCAATCAAGAAGGTTCTAGTCTTTATCCAAACTGGTCCCCTACAAACCCGTTCCCACAACTCAACCTCCATGGAAACCTGTTCTCACTCAAAGATATTCTTAATTAGTACCTGAACTCCATAATCTCCACACTATCAAGGGGACGAAAATACTCATAAGGATACGAAAATTTCCTTCACTAACACACAACATACTTTTACCAATCACTACTTGCAAAGGAGATTGAATTATTTGCACCTTTTCAGTATGTCTCCTTTGAAAGACATAAATCAACCTTGTTACAGATATGACTCGACAACGCTCCTTACCTCTACCTCACCTGTGATTTTCTTAAGCCAACATAAGTTACGGCAGGTATGATTGGGTTATTAATGGCCGGATCTTAAACCTGACACGTTACGAGTAATTTATGGAGGAGGAGGAGGAGGAGGAGGAGGAGAAAGAAGAAGAGGAGCAAGAGGAGGAGGTATTTATGACGAAGAAGAAGAAGAAGAAGAAGAAAAAGGAAGAAAAAGCAGAAGAAAAGGAGAAGAAAATGAAAGAATAAAAGAATATAAAAGAAAAAGAAAAAAAGAAAAGAGAAGAAGAAGAAGAAGAAGAAGAAGAAGAAGAACAGGAGGAGGAAGAGGAGGAGGAGACAAAAAAAATAAAACAAAGAAAGAAAGAAAGAAGCAAAGAAATAAAACGAAAAAAAATAGTAAGACGCTGGAAAAAGAAAAGAAAGAAAGGGTAAACAACAATGAAAAAGACAAAAAATTTAATGACAAAGTGTAAGAAGGATTAGAAAGAAAAAATTATACGAGGACATGAAGAAGACAAATATCAAGTACGTAGGAAGTGCAAAAAAAGATGAGAGCAAGGAACTATGGAATGAGAAATGGGAAAAGTATAATAATTTTCCTCTCCACTATACAGCAATTATTGAAATAAATTCCGTAAGTAAAAATTCCGGAGCGTTTGAATTTAAATAAAATAACAAAGAAAAACAGTAATCTTGATGAAAACTGAACATCCGTAAGAGGAAATATTGCACAGAATCACTGGAAGAAAAATCTTAAAGTCCCCGCTGCCTGATGAACAACAAAGAAAACGTGCTGTGGGCTTCGGGGTAAGGGGGATAACAACTTCTTACCGAACAGGTCTCACTCTCAGTTTCAGTCTCATTCTCTCTCTCTCTCTCTCTCTCTCTCTCTCTCTCTCTCTCTCTCTCTCTCTTTGACTGCTTCCAAAAGGATTAATATGTTTCAGATCTCAATATTCTTCAACACTGCTGCTATGGATTTGGCCAAGAACAAACCACTCCACGCCCAAGCTGAAAGATGCACCTTTACCGTATAATAGAAGTGATAAGGTCGACGGACACACTGATTCTGCGTTTTTGGGGATATTAAAAACACTTAGGATGATAATGTAATGAAAACAATTCAACTCAAAATAACAATGACAACACCTACTCTATAACCATGTAAAAGAGATAGATAGATAGAGAGAGAGAGAGAGAGAGAGAGAGAGAGAGAGAGAGAGAGAGAGAGAGAGAGAGAGAGGAGGGGAAGGGGAATCCGTTACCTTTCATAAATACATTAAAGAAGAACACATGGAAGCTTTAGCTCCAAATAGTTCTTGCCTGCATGATTTTTCTTGCTCCATTGCCACCTAAAGAGGTGTTCATTTGGTATACAGTTAGTTACTCGCATTTTACTTTTCAGTCCTCCGTCTTTTTTTGTGTCAGGTGTTAGTTAGTAAGTTTCTATTCATTAATGATTTTCCCTGAAATTTTAGATGATCTAGAGCATATCAAGTAAAAAAAAAAAATCATAGATAGAGGCAACAAAAGCAGTAATCTGGTAGTTCAAACCCTTAATGATTGTAATTATTTTTGTTCAGTAATATCAAGGATTATTTAAATGATATAACAAGTCTCTCTACCAATAACAGCATCATGGCTAGTGCCGAGGCGTCAAGTCTTTAAGGCTGTAGTGTCGCAAGGTATTATTTGTTTTCAGTTTCTCTTCTTCAAATATCTGCAGTGCTAATGTTCGTTTATTTACGTTGTAAAGAAGGGTTGCATAATTTATTGTAGCAGTTTGCATTGTTGGAATATCTAGTGTTTTCAGGCTGTAAGAGCAGTGTTACATTTTTTGTGTTGCATACTTAATAGTACTGAGGAGTCTAGTAATGTCCTCTGTGTTAGTGTTGTACGAATTTGTATTATAAGTTATAATTAAGTGTTGACATGAATTGTGATGTGAGGCTGGAAGTGTTGCAAAAGACAATACTGCAGAGGTTTTAAGTGTTTAAACATTCAATGTTGCTTCAAGGGTATTGGTAAAGTAATACTTTGTAAAAGTGTAACGTAAATTGATAGTGTTCAATAGTCAAGTGTTGTCAGGGAATCTGTGCTCCTAAATCCCTGCTCCCCCAGATGGGAACCGCCTTGTTGTGGTGTGGGGGCTTGCGTGCCCCTGTGACCTGGCGAGCTAAGCTAGAGGGGGCTTAAGCCCCTGCTCTGCCCTTTCGAGGGGGAGAGGGCTATCCATGCTAGTACGGTCGCCAGTGAGGGGCCAGACTAAATGGTTCCTACGTAGGCTGCCAGTGGACCAGCGGAGCCACCCGCTGGAGGGATCGCCCAATAGGGGCCGTCCTGTGCTGTATGGTTGGGTGTCCAGGCTGGGATGCTTTGGGAGGGGGGTCTCAGCTCTGTCGTGGACAAACTTTCGTATCATGTAGGGCCTTTTTAAAACGACTGGTCCGCATGGGGACGAGGTACCCCGTCCACGGCAGCCAGCGCTCCCTCCCATTGTAGTCCCAGTAGGTGGTTTCCCTTGCCCCTGGAGCCAATTTTTGTGTAACTGTTTTTATGGTTAAACACAAAAACATTCAGGTTCTCGTGAGGTGGCTGACCTGGCCCACGAGACGTCATCTTCAGGTCTGAGTGGGAAGGAGGATTCCCCTCCACAAGGGCCTCCCACAGCAGTCTCCTGTTCTGGGAGTTCTTCTGAGGGACGCATTTCTGCTGCATATGACTCTCTTGTAATGGTAAATGTTAATCCATCATTTTCCTATCATGCCTTGCACTCACTTCTCAAGGCGTATGGTACGGTTGTTCGCATTCGACTTGTTTATGATAAGGACTTTCCTTCTAACCGCTGCTATGTAACTTTTCTGTCATGTGATGAAGCCCGTCTGGCTTATGAACATGTAGCATCCCTGCTTCTTGCTGGCTCTGGCTTTAAAACAGAATTTCTCCAGTCACGTAATATTTCAGACAGTGACATGGACTACATCCCAAATGTTTTGAAAACTATTCAGAGAATTCAGTTCCTGAAGTCCGCCAGATCCCGCCTCCACGTTGGTTTGTGGCGTACTATAGAAATGGGCGCGGAATTTCATCCATGCCTCCCGGTACTTGTCCAAAGAGATCGGCACGATTCCTGAGGGAAACCTCAAGAAATACGGGAAGGGGTGCTCGTGCGAGCGAAAGATATCACGCAGGCAAGGATGTTGCAACATCTCCCATGCCCTTCTGACAGCATGTTTGAGACTATTAAGGCACATCCCACCTTTAATTACAGTAAAGGTTGTGTGTACAGTCAGGATCTTTATGAATTTCCTGAGAGGAAATACTGGCTATGTGTCCTAGCTCAGTCCAGAAGGTGACTAAGATGAGGAACTCCTCCAACATGGTCCTTCTCACCTTTTTGGTTCCACCCTCCTGACCGTGTTAATATCGGTCCTATCAATCTTAGGGTGAGGCGTTTTGTTTCTCGCCCTCTTCAGTGTTTCTCATGCTATGGGTACGGTCACGGCAAAAGCTCCTGTAAGGAAGCTTCTCGATGTGGTAATTGCTCTGCACTAGATTCACATTCAGAGGAGCATTGCAATGCCGCAGCTTATTGTTTCCATTGCCGTGATGCTCACCAGGTACGTTCCAGGCAATGCCCTAGGTATCGCCTGGAGCAGGACATTCTACAGCTTGCTAACACTCAGTTCATCAGCCTCGGTAGCGCCCGCCGTGAACTCCTGTACCGCCAGAAGGACGGTACTGGTGCGACATCTTATGCTTCAATGGTCGCCCGCTCATCAGCTGAGTCTCACGGTCCGAAGACAACTCCTTCTGCTACTTCTCGCTCTGTTGGGGCGGGTGGTCCTGTTCACTTGGTCAATAGGTTTGCCCTTTTGACTTAGTTGAGTCACCTGCAAGAAGCGACGAGAATAATACGGACTTGACCAAACTAACCCATGTAGTGGATGTCCATTTGCCTCCTGCATCGCCTAAGCTTTTGAAGAGCATGACCAAACAGCACCGCGGCTCTACGGAGTCGTTAGATTTAGCTCAGACTAAGCAGTCTAAGGTTTCTCCCGGTGCACATAATCGTGAGTCCTCCAGGGACCACTCTAGCTCCAGTAGTTTCTGTTCAGCCTCCTGTGACACCCTCTGTCTTAGATCGGGCTTCTTGTGATGAGGATGGTCTTTGCATGGAGACATCCGATGATATTGTCGACAGCCGTGGACCCGCTCTGTAAGTCCATCCTGACCCTCGTCTTCCGATGACCGGTAGGAGTGATGATGGTTCGCATCACTCACCGGTAGGCCGAAAGGCTGCAGTCCAACGACCCGGTACATCTCAACTCCCGGTGTCTTCACGTCGGTTGATTATTTCTAGTCAGGCGAGCCACGGGCAGCCCATTCAAAAGGCTCGCCCGTCCACTCCACCTAAATAGTCATCTTCAAGCTTCTACAGTGGAACTGTAGAGGCCTTCGCGCCTCGTGGGGGGAACTCCGAGCTTTATTGTCGGAGTTCTCTCCAGCCTGTGTAGCTTTACAAGAGACTATGCTAGGTGATAGTACTTATTCTAGTCCTCCTGGCTATCGTGCCTTTTTAGCACTCCTTTCCTGACCAGGGCCACCACGGTGGCACAGCTATCCTAGTCCGTCAAGACATACCTGTTGTCCCCTTGCAACTCAACTCTCCCCTTCAGGTGGTTGCTGTTAAGGTTTTTATGGGACGATCCTACACTATTTGCACTTTATATCTCCCTCCTCGGGTTCCTGTCTCCAGGGGTGACCTTGACGGCCTGGTGCGTCAGCTGACTCCGCCTTTCCTCTTGTTGGGAGATTTTAATGGCCGTCACCCATTGTGGGATGAAGGTGGTAGTAATCATCGTGGGGTTTTAATCGGTTCTTTTATTGAGGATGAGGGATTGGAGATTTGTCCCAGTGTCATGACTCTTCTCCTGGTCCTGACGACATTTCTTATACTTTTTTGCGTCACATGTCTGACCGGGCTTTTAGTTTTTTATTAAATGTATATAATATGATTTGGCATACCGGTGACTTTCCATCTTCTTGGGCTGTGGCAGTGGTTCTCCCATTTCCGAAGCCTGGGAAAGATCATCTCCAGGCTACGAATTACCGTCCTATATCTTTGACGTCTTGTATTTGTAAAGTGTTAGAAAAGATGGTAAATGTAAGACTCATGTGGTACTTGGAGAGGGAGAAGTACTTGTCATCGGTACAGTACGGCTTCCGAAAGATGAGGTCTACTACTGATGCTCTTTTATCCCTAGAGTCTTCCATTTGTGAGGCCTTCGCTAATCACCACCATCAAGTAACAGTCTTTTTTGACCTGGAGAAGGCCTACGACACGGCTTGGTGTCATGGCATTTTACAGTCTTTGTTTAATTTTGGCCTTCGTGGCCACCTTCCTCTTTTTATCCAACAGTTTTTATCCAGACGTTTTTTACGGGTTCGAGTGGGGAGTGTTCTCTCTGAGGCTACTGCTCTAAATGATGGCGTTCCACAGGGAAGTATTCTTAGTGTTACATTATTCGCAGTCGCCATAAATGGTGTTATTGATACTCTCCCAGATGGCGTTCACAGCTCTTTATATGTGGACGACTTGTGCATCTCTTTTGCTGCTGCTAGGATGTCACTGATTGAGCGCAAGCTCCAACTGGCAATCAATATGGTGTCCGGTTGGGCCAACATGAACGGTTTTCGATTCTCCACCTCAAAGACCGTGTCTATGCATTTTGTCGCAACCGTGGTGTCCATCCAGACCCAATTTATATTTAGCCAATAGACGCCTCTCATGTGGAGGCGACTCGATATCTTGGCCTTTGTTTGACAACCGTCTCACCTGGGTTCCCATTTCCGTTCTCTTAAAGCGTCTTGTCGGCAGGCACTATCCCTTCTTCGGGTTTTAAGTCACACCTCTTGGGGTGCGGACAGGGACACGTTGCTGCTGCTTCACCGTACACTCATACTTCCGAAGCTGGAATACGGCTGTGAGATCTACTCATCCGCAACGGATGCACGACTACGCACGCTTGACCCCGTGCATCATGCTGGGGTCCGCTTGGCTACGGGTGCATTTCGGACATCTCCAATACCTAGCCTTCTAGTGGATGCTGGTTTCTGGCCGCTCGACCTCCGGCGCCAGTCTTCGATGCTCCGGTGTTGGTTTCGCACCCACCGTCTTCCTGATTCTGTCCCTTGTCTGTCAATATTGCGGGACTCGCGTTCGCAGGCGTATGTCACTCGACCGAGTCTCCTAAACCTTTTGGCCTTCGAGTGGCAAATCTTATGGCGGACTTATCTATCGACCCCACTCCTGTCTCTTTCCGGCTCCCACGAGTTGGTTATTGGCAGCTTCCTGTTGTGTCATTATGCCCTCCTGCCATGGATGGCAAGAAGGATTTTCTGCCAGCTCTGTCCCACACACGGTTTTAGAACACTTTTTATCCATTCTGATGATATCCCTGTTTTTACTGATGGTTCCAAATCCGACGCAGGCGTTGGGTTTAGTGTGGTTTTCCTCTTTTTATCGGTCTGGCAGCCTTCCTTCAGTGGCATCCGTCTTTACTGCGGAGCTGTCTGCCATAGTCCTAGCTTTACAGATCATTTTACTCTCCCGGTTTCGTCTTTTACAATTTTTATTGACTGTCGCAGTGCTCTTACTTCTCTCTCTTGAACTATATCCTTTAACCCATTGGTTTTATCAGCCCTGGAGTGGCTATATCTTCTTACACAACGAGGATATCGTGTTGGGTTCTGTTGGGTCCCTGGTCATGTTGGTGTTCCACGGAATGAACACGTAGATCGCCTCGCTAAAGAGGCAGCAAGTCGCGCTCCATCTCCTGCCCCTGTTCCCTTTCGAGACGTATTTCATTCTAATTCGTGTGGCAATTGCAGCAATTTGGCAGAGGAGATGGCTAACGGGGGTCGCAACCTCGAAAATGGGAGAGATCACTACTTCCACTATCCCTCAGTGGACATACACCCATGTCCGGGAACGACGTTTACAGACTTTATTGGCGCGACTGCGTATAGGTCACACGTACCTTACACAAAGGTACCTGCTGACCAGGGACCCTCAACCTTACTGTGATGACTGCCTGGTGCCGCTAACGGTTCGGCACCTCCTAGTGGAGTGCCCTAGTTTGACTGACTTAAGACACCGCTACCTCTACCGCTGTCGCAGTAGCGATAGCGGTGTATATCATATCTCAAAGGTCCTTGGACCAGAGAGCCTGGCCCAGGGCCATGATATTTTTCGTTTTTTGGGAGAAGCTGGCCTTCTCCCAAAGCTATGAATTTTATTTTATTATGTTTTATTTTGTTTTACTGTTTTTTTTTTATTTTTTTTTATTTTAGCTATTGTATTTATTATGTTTTATTTTGTTTTACTGTTTTTCTTATCTTTTTTTATTTTAGCTATTGTATTTATTTTAACTGTTTTTATTAATTCTTTTTTTTTTTTTTTACTATTTTGTCTTTTTAAAAGTATTTTGCGGCGCCAAATGACCTTTAGATGTTGCGGCGCCAGAAAGCTAAAAATCCAATCCAATCCTAAATCCCTCCTAACTAGTGTTGCCAAGCCTATACCAGTTGTAATATGATCCACCCAAATGACGCACCGTTACCAGACACAATCCGGACGTGATGGAGCCAAACAAACTTGCCACGTTCAAGGACATTTGACGTCGTAAGGAAAAAAAAAAAAAAAAAAAAAAAAAAACACGCAGAAAAATGTCACCTACATGTCTCGTGTTGTTTGGGATTATGTGTTGGTCTATATTTTCTGATTGTATAATTTCTCTTATACAATCACACACACACACACACACACATATATATATATATATATATATATATATATATATATATATATATATATATATATATATATATATATATATATATATATATATATATATATATATATATATATATATATATATATATATATATATATATATATATATATATATATATATATATATATATATATATATATATATATATATATATATATATATATATATATATATATATATATATATATATATATATATATATATATATATATATATATATATATATATATATATATATAATCCAGAATCATCAAGGTGGAACTAGTAGCAAAAGTGAGAGAGGAGCTAATCTTTAGAGACAGAAGAGAAGGCACGTGGTGCCATCAGGGATAAATTAAAGGACGACAAGATGAAGAAATAAATTTATTGGAGATGTTTTTGGTGCGATGCCATAAGTCACGGTTGGGTTATATATATATATATATATATATATATATATATATATATATATATATATATATATATATATATATATATATATATATATATATATATATATATATATATATATATATATATATATATATATATATATATATATATATATATATATATATATATATATATATATATATATATATATGTGTGTGTGTGTGTGTGTGTGTGTGTGTGTGTGTGTGTGTGAGTGTGCACGTATGTGTTTCACTGTTTGATCTGCTGCAGTCTCTGACGAGACAGCCAGACGTTACCCTACGGAACGAGCTAAGAGCTCATTATTTCCGATCTTCGGATAGGCCTGAGACCAGGCACACACCACTCACCGGGACAACAAGGTCACAACTCCTCGATTTACATCCCGTACCTACTCTATGCTAGGTGAACAGGGGCTACACGTGAAAGGAGACACACCTAAATATCTCCACCCGGCCGGGGAATCGAACCCGGGTCCTCTGGCTTGTGAAGCCAGCGCTCTAACCACTGAGCTACCGGGTGTATGTGCGTGTGTGTGTGTGTGTGTGTGTGTGTGTGTGTGTGTGTGTGATTCACCTCGGTCGTCTGCTGGTTACTCAGCCCCCATTACGGAGCGAGCTCAGAGCTCATAGACCGATCTTCGGGTAGGACTGAGACCACATGAGACACTCCATACACCGGGAAAGCGAGGCCACAACCCCTCGAGTTACATCCCGTACCTATTTACTACTAGGTGAACAGGGGCCACACATTAAGAGACTTGCCCCTTTGCCTCGCCGCTTACCGGGATTCAAGTCCAGCCCTCTCGATTGTGAGTCGAGCGTGCTAACCACTACACTACGCGGTGTGTGTGTGTGTGTGTGTGTGTGTGTGTGTGTGTGTGTGTGTGTGTGTGTGTGTGTGTGTGTGTGTGTGTGTGTGTGTGTGTGTGTGTGTGTGTGTGTGTGTGTGTGTGTGTGTGTGTGTGTGTGTGTGTGTGTGTGTGTGTGTGTGTGTGTGTGTGTGTATGTGTGTGTGCGTGTGTGTGTGTGTGTGTGTGTGTGTGTGTGTGTGTGTGTGTGTGTGTGTGTGTGTGTGTGTGTGTGTGTTAAATGTCATGATTATATATCTAAATATGTAAGAAAACATTCTTGTCTGCACGGTTCACATATGTCCACTAACAATAAATTTGACGCTTTATCGAGAAACTGAAAATGTTTGTGTGTGTGTGTGTGTGTGTGTGTGTGTGTGTGTGTGTGTGTGTGTGTGTGTGTGTGTGTGTGTGTGTGTGTGTGTGTGTGTGTGTGTGTGTGTGTGTGTGTGTGTGTGTGTGTGTGTGTGTGTGTGTGTGTGTGTGTGTGTTAAATTTCATGATTATATATTTAAATATGTAAAAAACATTCTTGTCTGCAGGATTCACATATGTCCACTAACAACAAATTTGACGCTTTATCGTGAAACTGAAAATGAAAATACAAAATCTTGAATGATCCATTTACTGAATCACTGTTCGCATAATACATTTATAGGCATCATTAACTGCAATATAGTTATACTTACACATGTATATTTTGAGTTGAATGGAAGCCTTAAAATTATTTTCGAGGAGAAGAATGTCAGACTTGAAAAAATAATAATCCGTAGTGTTACAAATATTTCAGTTCAAAACAAATGTTTGTTAGTATAAGTTCTCATAAACTACGTCACCCATCTCTCCGTGTTAGAAATTCTCAGCATATCCCGAATAGTTCCACTCACCACTTATTTACATCAATAAAAAAAAAAGTTTCAACTTTGCGCTATAGAAGCAAAGGTTAAAGGCAAGAATCTCGGTATTATAAAAGACCGTTCCACATGCCTTTGCGCCAGTCCTCTCAGTAGCCTTCTCTTGGAGTGCTGAGAAAGACCAAGACAGCAGCCATGAAGCTTTTGGTAAGGATACTCACTTGTTGGTGTTCAGTGTTTCCTACTGTCAATGTGAACAGCTCCTGACGGATGGTGTCGAAGTTTTCTCATTACCCCGTGTGAATCCTACAGGTAGCGATGTGTCTGATGGTAGCGGGCGTCAGCGCCTCATATGGGCCAGCCGGAATTGTTCATCCTGATGGGAGGCTGGAGCAGCTCACCCGCGAACAGGCTGAAAACATCGCCGTCGTCGGGGAATCTGGAGTGACTTTCCACGACGGGTCACACATTCAGTTCAACCGCGACGCCGCCTTGCACCATGCTGGTGTCGTGCCACCCATGCCCGTAGCCGTCATGCTGGAGAATCCAGGTCCATTCACCTCTACTGGCATAGTCATGCCCGACGGGAAAAACGTGCAGTTCACCCCCGATCAATCCGCAAACGTCGCAGTTGTCGGCCCCTCTGGAGTCGTCAACTTTGACGGCAAGAACGTGCAGCTGAACGATGAGGGGCTCCCATCCCGCAAGAAGCGTTCCAAGCCTGTCATTGGCGATTCAGGATACATCACCGCAAACGGAAGGCAGGTCCAGTTACCTCACGGTGTCACGATCCTAATCGCAGGTGACACTGGCCTGGTGCTCTCCAACGGACAAGCCGTGCAGCTGTACGAATAAGTATCTATATATACATATCAAATTGAATTCCGCATTTTTTTCCGAGGCAGTTATGTATTTCTTATGAAACAATACGGTGTAATCTCCACTGACACGTGATATGATTTCATTTTCTATTTCTAAATAAATATGTACCTTTTCAGAGGAATACCTTATACCCCTAATGCTAAGATTAGTTGGTCTAAAAAAAAAAAAAGCATCACTAAATTGGATTTTACGTTGAATGAGACCAAATGGTGGTAGAGGTAAAAGATAAGGAAAAGCAAGGAGGGAATATTAGCGTAAAATGATGAATAATAATATTTCAAGCAGAACATAATCTATCTTTTTGACATGAAACAGTCAGAGCAGAAAAATGTACTGTACAATATTATTGAAAGAACAATAAATAATGATAAAAATATTTTGGTTTATTAATAACTGAAAACTCACATGTTACAATGTACTTTGCAACTCAAAGCATCCACCCATGGAAAATATTTAAAGGAAAATATCCTTTTGTCAACAATATGTTGATGCATTCTTACCAGCATTTGAACACTGGTACACGATAATTTGGGTATGGTTTACGTTAAACATTTTTTCGTGCAGTTGTCATAAGTGCAATTGTCATTGCCATAAATACACATTCTTTAAAGATATTGGATCATGTCTACTTTAACTACAATATCATTATGTATTTCTTTTTGTAGCAACAACTTTATTGCACAGCCACTATCGGTCATTCTCATTTTTCTACCACTCACTTTTTTTTGTCCTATGTATCTTTTTTTTCACATCTCTATGTGTATTATCTGCTGAATCTACTCCCTCCATGCTTATATATATATATATATATATATATATATATATATATATATATATATATATATATATATATATATATATATATATATATATATATATATATATAATGTTATTAGTAACCACTAAACTGATACTTTAGTATTACAAAACGAGACGACAGAAGAGCATGAAATCTGATTAATAAAGTAAAGAACCGAAGTGAATGATACCTTTTTTACAGTTTGTGTGTGTGTGTGTGTGTGTGTGTGTGTAATTCACCTCGGTCATCTGCTGGTCACCCAACCAGTCTTCCCCATTACGGAGCGAGCTCAGAGCTCATAGACCGATCTTCGGGTAGGACTGAGACCATAACACACTCCACACACCGGGAAAGCGAGGCCACAACCCCTCGAGTTACATCCCGTACCTATTTACTGCTAGGTGAACAGGGGCCACACATTAAGAGGCTTGCCCAGTTGCCTCGCCGCGCCGGGACTCGAACCCGGCCCTCTCGATTGTGAGTCAAGCGTGCTAACCACTACACTACGCGGTGTGTGTTTGTGTGTGTGTGTGTGTGTGTGTGTGTGTGTGTGTGTGTGTGTGAGTGTGCATGTGTGTGTGTGTGCGTGTGTGTGTGTGTGTGTGTGTTTGTGTGTGTGAATAGAATAGAATATAATAGAATATTTATTAGTATGCTCAGACTTTACAAGTAAAGTATGGAGCACAGCTCCGTAGTAAACAAACAGTAACAAGAATAATAAGAAGAAAAACCATAAGAATAATGAAAGACATACAATGTTTCTAAATAGAAAATAACAAAACGAATTAAAACAATATCAATAATCCACCATACAGATCATTTACCTAAAAGTACTCATTACTAACCTTGTAAACACAGATAACTTTGTGAGAATATTTACATTTGTATTTTGCAACAACTCAGCAAACTTAAAAATTGTTGGTACATACATATATCTCCACCTTACAAAATATTAATTTGAACATTTAAGAAATACAAGAAATTCGTCCACTATTGCATTTTCCTTGCACATATTACATATCCGCTCTTCTCTGTTTACACTTTGTATCTACCAACATTTACGGGTAACCTATTATTGCATTTTCTAAATCTAGTTAACAATATACGATTTTTTTTTTTTTTTGGGGGATAATTTAGTTAGATAAATTTCTAGCCCATAAACACCCTTGAATGTATTATATTTACTATATATATCATTTCTTGACAAACCATGATACCAAGTAGTGATCCACTGATCCATTAATTTTCTTTCCACTGCCTTCTTGAACCACACTGTGTTCGGTACAATTTGTGTTAACCAAGTTCCTGTCATACCACATCCATTTAACAAATTATTTACAGAGGCAACCCAAGGAGAAGTGTATAACCCTAACCTGTCAAGATGTAACAGACACTGATACATTACATAAGATAGTTTTGAGTGTTTACCTGTAATCAACTAAGATCAAAAACATAACATTTTACACTGATATAAATGTCCAGTGGGTATATTCCCCGTACAAACAACCTATGTTTTAGAAACTTTAAATGTAATAATTTTATCTCCCTTGTAATATAATGTCCCCAAATTTCAGATCCATTTCAGAAGTCAATACAGGCAGTACCATGGTATCAAAAAGTTCCAACTGCATGTCTACTGGCAAGTTAAATTTTTTACACTTTCCTACCAAGGAGTACATTGCTCTTGTAGCTTGTTCTTTTAGTTCTAGCTCTCCTTTGTGGAATCTGCCATTATAATTGAATGTTAAACCAAGGTAGTATTTATAATCTTCCACCACCTCAATTTTTTTCACATCCAAATTGAAATTTATATTTGCTTAGGTCAACTTTTTCTCTACTAAATATTACTACTTTAGTTTTGTTACAATTTAGTTTTAATTTCCATTCATTGCAGTAGGTGTTTACTGCTGTCAAAGCCTGTCTCATTCCTCTCTCACTGTCACATAGTATAATAGTGTATCATCAGCATACATAAGAACTAGAAGTTTAAGATAAGAATTAATCAAATCATGACCAAAGTCTAGAAAATTGCAGTTATATTCAAGTAATTTACTTTCAATGTCATTAACATAAAATGCAAACAAAAGTGGTGACAGATTTTCCCCTGTCTTACCCCCATATTACATACAAAATTTTCAGATATCTCTTGGTTTAACATTACACAAGACCTGATGTTACCATACATGTTTCTAATTACATTCAGTATTTTCCCATTCACCTTCTCCTTCACCAGTTTATACCATAAACCATCACGCCATACTAAATCAAAAGCTTTCTTGTAATCTACAAATAAGCAAAATAATTTCTTTTTCCTCCAATTAAACAAATCAATTACACATTTGAGAAGAAAAATATGATCCAAGGTAGAATAGTCATGTCTGAAACCAGCTTGAGTTTCATTTATGCTGTTAATGGTGTTAGAATACTTAGTCAGCCTTTCATTAAGAATTGAGGTGAACAGTTTGCCTAAACAACTAAATAGTGTGATGCCCCTATAGTTGTTGACATCACAAATGTCACCTGTGCTCTTACATATTGGGATAATCATGCCAACCAACCATTCAGATGGCATTATACCACTATCAAGTATCTTAGTGAAAAACATTACATATAAAGGTAACAGAATGTTTTTGGTTGTCTTTATATATTCATTTATCACCATGTCAGTTCCAGGAGCTTTGTTGTTCTTCGTTCTTTTTATGTCCATTAATACCTCCTCCTCTGTTATGTGATCATTAAGTATACATGAGTGGTCAGTCTCAGCATTTTGAAGATCAGTGTTGTTATTTACTAAAGTGTTATCATCAGTGGCAAGTTGCTTGAAATGTTCATAAAATTGATTTAGTGAAATAGGGGTTTCAGTATTTTTCTTTTGACCATTCAAGATTCTCCAATAAGTTTTAGGGTCACTACATTTAGTTTTACTAAGTTCCTTAACTATGTTAATTCTCTCTTTAGTTTTCACTTTTTTTAGTTCTATTTAATATTTTCTACTTCCTGCTATCATTTTGTCAAAAATTAACTCTATTTTTATGAAGATTGTATTCAAGTTTGTCTTTATGATATTGTTTTCTCACTTTCAAACACTGATAGTCATAGCCCTCTAAGGTGACATTGTTACTTTTTTGTGTGTATGTTTTTTTTATTCTTATATTGTGGGAAAGTTGCAAGTGCTGGCTCAATAAGAATTTGCCTTATTTCCTTATGTATATCATCAACAGTTAGATCATGGATCTTTGTTACCAAATCATTCACTTTTCCTTTATCAGTGTTCCTCTCATACTCAGTACTTTTGTTAGTATTCCATTTACCTGGTTTTACACATGACTGTTTTACCTCTAATGTGTAGTACAAAATTTTAGTTGCGCATGTAGCCCACAGTGTACATCAGATAGTAATGCATTATATGCAAGTATTCTGATTTTTTTACTGAGTGCATAACCAATGGTGTACCTATAAAATAATCTATAGTCGTCGTGAATTACCCTATGTTACAGTCCTCCCCTAATCTGCCGTTAAATACCTGGTTGTTTCTACAAATTTCCACCATTTTCTTACCATGAGTTTCTGTCTGGAGTTAAGTCCTGGTTAGCTCTATTTTCAGTAATGCTATAATCACTTTATCTTGAAAAAGGCACATCATTAGGCACATGATCATCTCCATCAAGAACATTGACTGCATCAGACACAGTAAGAGTATGAACATTAAAATCGCTACCGAGGATATGTTCAGAGCCATGACTGGTATGAGTAAGTAAAAAATTGCCTAATTCATCAAAATGTTGTCCTCTACCATACATTGAGTGTGAGGGGGGATATATACACGGCTGAGAGCTAAGTCCTTTTCTAGACTTTTACACTCCTTCCATCAATTATTATAGAAAGTAAACATTCACGGTCGTACTTCATAGGTTTCCACTTGAAATGAATATCTTTTTTTTATGCCAATAAGGAGACCACCAGATTTGTATCTACTTATCTGACATCTATTCTTATAAACAATATCATAACCGATATCTTCCATAGTAACTTTTATGTTACTCATATCAACATCATAGGAGGATCAGAAGAGCAGTTAGCATAAAAATAGCGATAAAAAAGTAAGCAAGGAATGCAACATTCCGGCGGTGAGAAAGCGGCTTAAGACAGTCAGTTTGAGGAGGGGGAGTTGATGAGACGAAAAGCTTTTGATTCCACTCTAATAAAATTGTGCGAGTCGAACCCCCCGAAACATGCGAAGAGTCAGTACTCCATCCAGAAACGGATAATTCCCTTGTACAGAGTTAATAATAGGAAAGGCGAGAAAAACTGGCGGAGACGCCTCAGAACGCCTAATTTCATAGAAGCTGTTTTTACCAGATATGAGATGTGAAGTTTCCAGTTCAGATTATCAATAAACTGTGTGTGTGTGTGTGTGTGTGTGTTCACTGTTTGATCTGCTGCAGTTTCTGACGAGACAGCCAGACGTTACCCTACGGAACGAGCTCAGAGCTCATTATTTCCGATCTTGGGATAGGTCTGAGACCAGGCACACACCACACACCGGGACAACAAGGTCACAACTCCTCGATTTACATCCCGTACCTACTCACTGCTAGGTGAACAGGGGCTACACGTGAAAGGAGACACACCCAAATATCTCCACCCGGCCGGGGAATCGAACCCCGGTCATCTGGCTTGTGAAGCCAGCGCTCTAACCACTGAGCTACCGGGCCGTGTGTGTGTGTGTGTGTGTGTGTGTGTGTATGTTTGTGTTATAGTAGTTAATCATAGATTATGTGTGTAGATGAATGGGCACTGAGGTGCAAGTGTCATTCGTTCCTTGTCTCCCTTACACAGCTTTCCTAGGCTGATAATAGAAAAAAACCACTTAGTTTATTTTACTACACTACATTAAGATAAGTCTGCACACACACAAGTCCATAATTCCCTGGCAGTCGCCAGGAGAGAGTCGCGGCCAGTCCATGTGATCGTCAGTCTTCGTCTTCTCCGGCAGGCACTCCTGTGGATCTCCGTCAGCAAAACTTACTGACACGGAGACCGACTCGTACATTTAGGAACACTTACAAATATATTGATTACAATAGTTAAGTATTATTCACTTATAAATATGAGAAGTAAAATATGTCAATATTAAATGTACGTCTATGTTACTATACTTAACTATAATTACATATATGTAATCTAACAACTAGAGATTCCCACACTGAATATGTGAGAGCGGATATTGACCTCAGCATGGTCCCCTGTTGGAAGTGCATGCGAAGGGAAAAAAAAAAAAAAAAAAGAGAAAGAAAAAGAATGTAAATTTAAACGGACTTCTCGCTGACTTCAGCCCAACTCTCACGGCTATATGTGAAGAAAAAAAAAATAATTATGTACTGTTCATACCCTAATAGTGTGTGTGTGTGTGTGTGTGTGTGTGTGTGTGTGTGTGTGTGTGTGTGTGTGTGTGTAGTAATGATGATGACAATAATAATAATAACAATAATAATAATAATAATAATAATAATAATAATAATAATAATAATAATAATAAAAATAATACAAATAATAATAATAATAATAAAAATGATAAAAATAATAAATAATAATAATAATAATAATAATGATAATAATAATAATAATAATAATAATAATAATAATAATAATAATAATAATAATGATAACAACAACAAGAACAACAAAAATAATGGTAAGGATAATAATATACGATTTATTCGGACAAGAGTACATACACACTAAAAATATATAATATGGGGATGGTGGAGAGGCTTATGATTAGGTCGCTAGTTTAATTAATGGTTGATCACTTGCACCACGGTGGGGATCGCACTGTGGTGATATTGGCCCGTGCATGGTGCCTTCAAGGGTATGCAAGATCTTGTTGTGGTGTCTTGTGGCACGGATCGGCCGAGGTGTGTGTGTGTGTGTGTGTGTGTGTGTGTGTGTGTGTGTGTGTGTGTGTGTGTGTGTGTGTGTGTGTGTGTGTGTGTGTGTGTGTGTGTGTGTGTGTGTGTGTGTGTGTGTGTGTGTGTGTGTGTGTGTGTGTGTGTGTGTGTGTGTGTGTGTGTGTGTGTGATTCAATATCATATTTATCTTTTGTTGCATTTGTTTACACTCATACATCATTCAAATTCCTGTCCTCTCAATACTTTCCTTCCCATATAAGTAACACCTTTTCACACCACACGTCACCATTCCTCGGAGTACCTTAACACTCTCAATATCATGCTGCAACAACAAGAAAGCCGCCATAAATTTACTCTTGTTGGACCCTCTTCACCTTCCCCTTCACGTTCTTGCACAAGTGATAAACCACAACAAATACATCACTAACAAGTCTTCATGCAACGGGACTCCTAACTGTATCAAGGATGAAAACAAACTCATGTCAACACAGTCAGAAGCACCTACCCCATCGAAGGATAAAGGAAGGGAGGAGCGACAGGATAGTGGAAGGTATGATAGGAATTCTGAAGAGGAAACGACAAGGAAAGAAGGGAGGACGGTAGCGACAACGAGAGGGCAAATGAAAGAGTGAAGCAAAGGTAACAAAAAGAACCAAATTGATGTCTCAAGCTGTCGAGTTTCTTTTGGTAACGTGAGCATATCTAGATAGTAATGTTACAATAGGCACCACCATTGTCTCATTGTCTACTAACTCTTCTCCAGAGCAAACGGCGAATTTGAGCGGAAATGTTAACCTCCCATGAAGAGATTAACATCAACAATTTTTTTCCCTATTCGCAAGACGCACCCAGCCAGTTTTTACGTCTGGAGCTGGCAGGCGAATAAAAGGTGTGGCGCTCTACTCCTGGCGTCACCCAGACGCTATATCCTGCTTAAAAGTTCTTCCCTAACTGTACGAGAGAGAGAGAGAGAGAGAGAGAGAGAGAGAGAGAGAGAGAGAGAGAGAGAGGGTGAAAATGTATTTTTTGTGTATTTCTTATCTTTTTCACCATGTAGTTTTTGTCAAATTATTTAAAATGTAAAAAAAAATATCAGATTTGTGAAGCAATAACATATATATAAAAACCCAGACACGAATGAGACAAACGAAACCAGGATTTTTATTAACTAGAATGTTCTCAGTCATATACAAAGTGAAGGTGAACATATCATAGACAGACTAGTTTTATGCGCGGTAATGTAATGTAATGTTCTACCTTATGATGTACTGCGACCATGGGTATTGTTGCGCACTACCCCACGCCACGCTCAGTCGTTCCCAACGCAGTTTTGGGGATAGACTCACGCTCTGCCTGGCAATCCGCTTGCCTTCTCTCTTTGACTGGTTATACTGTCCTGCACAGCCAGTCTAGTTCTACAGTCACACTCCAGTGTGTAGACTGTAAATCTACATCATCAAGCTTACTACAAGCTTCATCTAGCCGCTACCGACTACAGTCTCGCTCTGGCTACCGGCTACTTCTCAAGCCTCCACGGCTACTCGCTACCAAGTCTACCAAGCTTCAATACGCTTTGTATCTTACAATAAACACAAGGAAAGGGCCCAGTGTTTCTCTTCAACCACACCAGAATATATTGATGGTGCCAGCGGTACCAGGGCAAACAGCATATAGCAGAGAAGGTCAAGAAGTAAGAATAAGTCACAGCGGGATATATAAAGCGGATAAGTGCACCATTCGCCACAATTTGAAGTCCACGCATTATCCACAAAGGAGTTCTGCAGGATTTCACCTCAACCACTATGAAGATCCTGGTACGTTTCATTGTGTAGCGTGGCTCTAGTATGCAGCAAACACCTATTAACACTGTCCCCACCCACCACCACTCACACACTATTGATGACCAATCCTTCCCCTCACTTTGGAACTGGAAGGTAGAAATCAATTTGAGAGAGAGAGAGAGAGAGAGAGAGAGAGAGAGAGAGAGAGAGAGAGAGAGAGAGAGAGAGAGAGAGAGAGAGAGAGAGAGACCTGCCATTATTAAAGAGAGGTTTCAAGACATTTATTTATAAATTCGGGTGACTTTTGCGGACCTGCAGGGACTGGCAACTACGTGGCCCTTTTCTGATTTTTGTTGCCCTCTGCCAGCTTCCCCCTTTTACATATGAAAAAGAAAATAATAATAATAATAATAATAATAAAAATAATAATAATAAGCCCTACCTTTTAAAGGTTTGAGCAATTTTTTTTTCTTCGTGAAAATGATGTAAGTAGCAGGGTTAAATTAGAAAAGTACAATTTAACGTAGAGCCTCAGAGAAGCTTCGTTGCAAAAACAAAACAAAAATCCTTTGCAGATAGTGTTGTGTTTGATGGCGGTGGGTGCCAACGCCAAGTTTGGGAAACATGGCATTGTTATGCCCAGCGGCGTCAATGTCCAGTTCACTCACGACCAGGCCGAAAACATACTTCTCATTGGCTCCTCCGGCGTCATCACTGCTGACGGCAAACACGTGCAGCTGGATGCAGATGGACTTCCTGTCACCCGCGCCAAGCGTGATGTGCTGCTGGAGGGACCATCTGGCGTAATCTTTGAGGACGGACAGAAGAGATACCTCTCCTGGTGTGAAAATCGTCCTCATGTCAGAGACCGGCGCTATCCTCTCCAACGGTGACAACGTCCAGTTCCGCAAGAAGCGTTCCTCCCCCCTCATCGACTCTATCAAGGGTCCTTCAGGCTACATCACACCCACTGGACAGCTGTTCCAGCTTCCTCCAGGTGTTGAAGTCGTCATCGAGGGTCATTCCGGCGCTGTCCTATCCGATGGAACTGCCATTCAGTTTTTTGAGTAAAAATCCTCAACCTAAATCCTGCCCAGTTCATCACCAATAGCAATCAATTAACAACACCTCTATGACCATAATCACTACTAGGAACTTCATGGTATTATATATATATATATATATATATATATATATATATATATATATATATATATATATATATATATATATATATATATATATATATATATATATATATATATATATATATATATATATATATATATATATATATATATATATATATATATATATATATATATATATATATATATATTATTTTCCAAATAAATGAAAAAAAAAATTACTTCAAATATTTTTTCATGGGAATTCTCAGATGAAAGTTTCTTTGGTTTGAAGAACACAAGAAATGAATTTTTTTTTTTCACACAATATGTCCTATTCTTCCTTTTTTTGTGTGTTTAATATCGATAATGATAGCAAAGGAATAAATCAACAGCTTCACATGTAGATATTGAGTAAACTTTCAAATGACTAATGTTAAAATTGTTAACACTGAAAGGCACCTGAATAAATTAAACATTTTTCAAACGATTGAGAAGTAAAAAAAAGTTGGGATAATGTGAAGTGGTTCTCCTCATTGATTGGCTTTATAACACACTTATGTATACAGGGTGTCCTGTGAGTTAAGATATGTAATAGTATAAATATTTCTAAGTCGATAAGACTTTATACTCATATGCAGTCCTTTGCTTTATTTTGCGAGAAACTAACGTAGAATTTGGTGTAGCGGAATATGCTCTCCTGGTTGGGTCACCGCCATCTCTCCACGGCTAGCTAAGTACTCAAGGGGTTCTGCGCGACTTGAAGTAATCATTAATGTGTATGATGTACGCAACCAACAGCTTTACAGGAAACAGATACGAATTACAAGTTAATTTTTTTTTTTTATTCAGAAAATCGATACAATGTTTATCTTACAACTTTTGGGTGCAAAAACAAGACGTTGTTTATTGTGCAACCTAGTGATCTCATAGTATTATCTTTCAATTGACTTAAACGCTAGGCATGACAGCCTGTCTATAAGGTGCAGTTGAGTACCGTACTGATGTGGACATACCGCAAATTCAATTCTCCGCGTAGTGCCTCTGCTTAACCTAATACCCGTGCTTGCCTCTTCTTTTGGACCTAACGTTTCACCTGAAGCAGCCCGCTCCTCTTTATTTTCAAGAACTGTTATTAGCGTGAGCCGTTCAGTGCAGTCATAAGTCGCCGTCATGACCAACGTTCCTAGCCCTCTCCCTTAGTCACCTTACTCAGGCACATATACTTCAGCTTTGCGTGTGATGGTGTTACTCCTGGAAAGACTTTATCATTCATTATAATCTTTGTTACCTGTAGTTGAACTTTACTTAACATATAGGGCTAGCTGTGTTCACGAGCATTTCCCTACCACCTTCTACAATTTGTACTATTAAAAGTTATAAGCCAGTATAGTCTTTATCAAGACTCATCAGTACTTTAAGTTATCGCGAACACACCGGTACACTGAGACAGATGATCGTCACAAATAGATTAATTTTCTTGTGAAGTGAATAGAATTCAAGGAATGTGACAAATAATGGTGAAATACACAGCTTTTTGCAAAAACGACTTCACGTCAGAATAATGGGCAGTATCATGATTCAAATATCATTCACTATCTTACTACTCCTCATCCCCTACAAATTTCTTTTTCCCCAAAACCCATTAGAGTGATCCTTTACATATGAAGTCAAAATATAGTTAGAGTATGGAATGATATATAAAAAAAAATAAAAATAAAAATCATTCAAACACTTTCTTTACTTCAGTGTTTTTATTTTCGAATTACATGACAATAGCGATTACTTCCTGCTAACCTCGCAAAAAGAATGAAGTAGCCTAAGGAAATAATAACGATAACGTGATGTATAAATAATTACTCGCACAGATGCACATCATCACCATTAGAGAGCAGCAAGCCAGTGTTAGCTGCGATATGGATTCTGACACCAAGAGGAAAATGGACCACCCTTTTACTACTGTAGAGATAATGTATCCTGACTTGCCGACTAATTGACTTACCAAATCTCGAAAATGTGCCTTAACTTGTATATTCATCAATCAACCTTATCCATAAATCTATCATGTCTTTGTTTCAAGCTTCTTAGTAACTCTGTAGCGAAAGCTTAGTTGCTAATCATATTCCAATCAACTACCGCTATTTGAGAACACACATTCACACACACACACACACACACACACACACACACACACACACACACACACACACACATATACATATATATATATATATATATATATATATATATATATATATATATATATATATATATATATATATATATATATATATATATATATATATATATATATATATATATATATATATATATATATATATATATATATATATATATATATATATATATATATATATATATATATATATATATATATATATATATATATATATATATATATATATATATATATATATATATATATATATATATATATATATATATATATATATATATATATATATATATATATATATATATATATATATATATATATATATATATATATATATATATATATATATATATATATAGTTGGTTGAATGCAGACCCGCCAAAAAGTAAAATGTAAGCGTTGAAGAAAATCCGCAGTCAAATCACTATTTCCTATTTAAACTCTTGTTAAACCCTTGTGACGTCTCGGGAAAAACGTAATCCCATCCTCACACTGACACACTTGTAGAGAGTGAATGAGGGAACTTGTACACCTTCCACAGATCCCGGTACAAAGAAATCCTGGACAACAAAAACATCTCTTAAGGTGGGTTCACAAATGATAATTTGCGACTGGAATTGCAAGTCGCTAGAAGTATCGACTAAGCCCTTCTAGTCGGAAAACGTCAGACATAGCAACTGAAACGTATCGACTAGTTGTCTCCTTGACTGGAAGTGAATGTACACAAACAGCTACCCAGGAAGTTGTCTTCCTCCAGTGACAACGCCGAAGCTGTGGTTTTTCTTCTTTTGGCGTACCGAAAGAGTCAACATAAAAGAAAATGCCTGTGGATACGACCCTGGCAAAGTAGAAGGAAAGAAAGGAGTGTCTACCACACAGTAATCTTAAGAAGACTATGCACAATTGCGATCAAATTAGATTCTGACAAGTCTTCAGATCTCACCCCAATAGCACCCTGTGTTTAGGGAAACAGTTCTTGGAGAGTGGCAGCTATTTCGTCGAACATTTATGCATGCTTTTTTTTTTTTTTTTTTTACTGAATAATAAATTTTTGGGATCTCAGATGTTTCCTTTTTCCCTCACTAACTCTAACAACTCTCTACACATGGAAACCACATTTTTAAAGCTTACTGCGTGACGTCACAACGCAAATAAAGTCGCAAATCGACTGAACAAGACCAATATGTTGGTCTTGCTGCGACTGGTTTCTCCAATCGCTAGGCACTGATATTCCGTCGGAAACTCTCCAGATTTGCAATTTCAGTCTCGAATTGGAACGTATGAACACTCCTTTATGTACCCTAGTCTTAGCAACTGATATCTGTCAAACCTGCCTGATCCACACAATTCTAATAAAATTAAATTCTAGCTGCATAGTCATTTATACAAAATAAAAAAGGTTATTTATAAAAACTAATAAAAAAATATAGAAAAACAATAAAAAAAAACGTTAGTTAAGAAAAAAGGAAAACCAGAGAGCCTAAAAGAAAAAAAAAAACAAGCACAAAAGGAAGTGACGTGGATATGAAACTATGGAGTTACAGTTACTGAATGGATGTTTATTGTCTATTATGAATAAGATTACATTTAGAGTACAAAGTGATTCATCAATTCCTAATTCTGATAATGTCTTGGCTTTATGCACTATTTTGAAATTTTGTTCCCTAAAAGCATGATCTAACTCTCTTGAGTGGTTTCTTATAACAGAGAGACCTGGATATGAGATTTGTTTGCCTGTCCTGAAGGAGATATCTTTTCGCTCACACATAAGTTGTTTTATGTTTCGGCTTGTTGAGTCGATGTACTCTGACAACTGGGACAACAAAATTTGTATACTATGTTTGAGCTCAAGGGATCAGGTAGCCTATCCTTTTGTCAAAGCAAAGATCCAATAGTAATTGTATCAACAAAACTAAATCTAAAGGATAAATCTTCAGCATGTTTACGTAAGAGAGTTGTTAATACTTTCTTAACCTGACAGCTGATATGATCTTTGGAAAGCACGTGCAGAGAGTGAGTGAGGAAACCTTCCAAAAATCTCCGGGACAAAAGGGCCTGGACAACGAAAAGTCCTCTTATATTCTTTAGTCCTAGCACCGTTATCTATCACATCTACCTAATCCACACAACTTAAATGAAGGCAAACTTTAATTCCCTAATCATTCTTGCAAAGGAGAAAAATGTTCTTTATAAAAACTAATAAAACATAAAAAAGTTGTTTAAAAGGAATAAAACTAAACAACCTAAAAGAAAAAGGAACAACAAGGCTGTGACGTGATTATAAACCTATGGAATTCCAGTTAGTTAGATGGATAATTCTTGACTATTAAGATTAGGCTCACATATATCTATGAATGCAGAGTGACTCAGCAATTCTCAATTCAGATAATGTCTTGGTTCTAGACAAAATTTTGAAATCCTGTTTCGTAAAAGTTTGATCTAACTCTCTTGAGAGATTTCTTATGACAAAGAAGCCTGAATTTGAAAATTTTTTACCCTTTCTAAAAGAGATAGGCTTGTGCTCACATACGTAATCTCTAGTTTTGGCTTGTTGACCTAATGTGTCCTGTTTTACAATTTAGACAACCAAATTCATATCCTATGTTAATACAAATACTATTGGATCTTTGTTTAGATATAAGGATAGGCTACCTGATCCTTAGAGTTCTAACATAGTATATGGATTTCGTTGTACCAGTTGTAAAACAGGGTAAATCAGGTCAACAAACCGAAACTTGAAATTACGTATGTGAGAGCATAAGGAATTAAGGATATCTCCTTTACAACAGACAGATTTCAAATCCAGGCTTCTCTGTCATAAAAAAAACAGTCAAGAGAGTTAGATCATTCTTGTAGTGAACAGGATTTCAAAATTTTGTATGAAAGCCAAGATATTATGTAAATTGAAAAATGCTGAGTCACTTTGCATTTATAGATAGAAGCATAGTTTTGATATTAAAAAAATCAACCAAACAACTGACTGTAAGTTCACAGTTTTGTACCCAAGTCACATCGTTGTTGTTCCTTTTTTCCTTTACGGTTTTTGGTTTTATTCTTTTTAAACTAATGTTTTTTACGGTTTTTATTGATCTTTATATAGAACATTTTTTTCCTTTGTAAGAATGATTAGGGAATTGAAATTTACCTTCATTAGACTTGTGTAGATTAGGCAGGTGTGATAGGTAACGGAACTAAAACAAGGGAATATAAAAGGACTTTTCATTGTCCAGGACCTCTTGTTCCAGAGATCTTTGGAGGGGAACACGTTCCCTTACTCACTCAATGCACGTGTGTTCATTGTCTGAGGATGGGATTACAGTTGTCCCTAAACGTTACAAGAGTTCAAATAGAAATGGTGATTTTACTGCTGCTTTTCTTCTATCTGTATTTTTTAATCTTCTGCGGATCTATACTCATCCAAGTACTCAAATCAAAATACGGCCAGTCTGCAGTCTCGGATTTCCTGCGTCTCCAGATAACTAACTCGAAGGGAGAAGACAGCTCTGAACCGCCGCTTCTTGTTAATTTGTAAGGGCTCTGATATAATTCTAACATTTTGAAATTTTATATCAATAGTGAGGTAAAGACACATGACACTGAGTGACCAATATAATGGAGATTTAGCAAAATTCAGATCAGCTGTGACGTGGCCAGACTATAAAGTTATAACTTCTGGGATTAACAATATTAACAAGAAGGAAATTGACAAAATAAAGGAAACTCATGCTAAAAAAATAGTTTTTTAGGTGCCATATTCGAACCTAACATTAATGCCAGTAAGGTAATCTTTAATTTCCTTAGCAAACAATTGTGTCAGGAAGAGAAAGAAACGTTAAAACTTTGTTTAAATATTAGTATCCCAAACCTCAAACCTAGATTTATTGATAATGTGTTGTCCTTCGAAAATTTAAGAAACACAATCACCATTGATATAAGAATAAGATTTCTAATTAGGGTTTTGCGAAAAAAAAAAAAACTTAAAAATGGGAACAATTGCCCATGAGAATTTCAATTATAGGGATTATAAACTAAGAACTTCAAAGAAAGCTAAGTACCTAAAGGAACCAAGTAATGATAGGAACACTATTGTTACCAGACCTAACAAGGGAAATGGCGTGGTCCTCTTGGACAGAGTTGAATATGTTGTTAAAACTGACGGAATTATAAATGGCCACACTAAATTCAAAATAATCAATGGTGATTGGCTGAAACATAATATATTGTTTTTAGAAGATAAACTTAACAGACTCTGAGGAAAATGAAAGATAAACTACCTGATAATTCATATAATTGGCGTTTTACATTTGGCTCAACCACTGGGATATTGCATGGAATCCCAAAAGTCCACAAGGATGGTTGTCCCATACGACCAATTCTTTCAGCAATTACCACATTTAACTATAATTTGACAAGATACTTTGTTACAATGTTGTCTCACATAACCACTAATGAATATACAGTCAGGAAATGTGCAACCTATGTTAGCTTTGATGTCAAATCACTTTCTACTAATATACCCTTAACAGAGGTCATTAACATCTACATAGAGAAACGTAAAGATTCCTTACCTTTTATTATAACCTTACTGGTTCACAATACAGATTTATCGGACGTAGTTGTAAAAGAATCAATATATACTTTTAATAACAGCTTGTATCAACAAGTTGATGCGATGGCAATGGAGCCCCTCCTTGGTCCTTCCTTGGCAAATTGCTTCCTGTGTTTTAATGAAGCCATTTGGCAAAAACAAAACAAAACAAAAAAAACTTGCCAAAAGAATTTAAACCTATAGAAGATATGTAGAAGACTTTTTATTTAAAATTTTTCAAAGAAGAATTAATCGCAAAAGAATTTTCAAGATTTTCTAAATTTATAACATAGAACATCAGGTTCACATTAGAACTAGAATAAAATTGTTTCTTACCTTCTTTATATGTGTTAGTTAAAAATAATGAGTATGGTTTAGTCACAGATGTACACAGGAAAAAAATAAAAAACTTTATTAGGTTTAGGATTTAACTATATATCCTTTGTTCTTAACATCTATGAGATCAACTCTTTTGAAACTTTATTACATAGGGCCTATTTTATAAGAACTTCTTGGGTGAATTTTGATAAAGAGGTCAATAGGTTGATACGATATTTTACAGCAAATGGATTTCCATTATCATTATTTGATAGGAATATGAAACAGTTTTTGTGCAATAAGTTTAACAAAAAGGACAAGAAAATTGAGATTAAAACAGTAACGCATCTTAAGCTATCTTACCAGTGTCACATCATACTAATGCTATTCCATAGTTTCGTACCCACATTACATCCTTTTTCTTTTAGGCCTTCTGATTTGATTCTTCTTAAACTAATGTTTTTTTACTTTTTTACACTATTTATTCGTTTTTATAAAGAACACTTATTGTCCTTACTAAGAAAGATAAGGTAATTAAAATTTACCTTCATTAGAATTATGTGGATTAGGCAGGGGTGATAAATGACGGTGCTAACTAGGACTTGGGAATATAAGAAGACTATTCATTGCCCAGGACCTCTTTTTCTAAAAATTTATGGAGGTTGAACATTTTCCCTCACTCACTCTCTGCACGTTCTTCCAGTGTCTGAAGACGGGACTACGTTTTTCTCGAAAAGTCAAAAGTGTAAAATATAAATGGTGATATTACTGTGGCTTCTCTTCTACCTCTATGTTTTACGATTTGGTTAATCAGTACTAAACATAGTAATCATATATATATATATATATATATATATATATATATATATATATATATATATATATATATATATATATATATATATATATATATATATATATATATATATATATATATATATATATATATATATATATATATATATATATATATATATATATATATATATATATATATATATTAAGGAGGAGAGGGGAAGAGGTCGATAAAATGGATAAAATCCGCCTCACTTAGAAAGCCAGTGCCTGCGTAAGTCCAAGAGAGTTAGTCATAAATAAAAGAGTAAATGATTTGAAAACTCCCTCTTAAATAATGTTAGGTCATAACAAGATGAAAGTACAGAGGCAGGTAGGGAGTTCCAGAGTTTACCAGAGAAGGTTATAAAGGACTGATAATTTTATTTATTTATTTATATTTTTCAAGTTATGTCCTATAGCGCCTGTAGGCATACTTAAAGAGTATATGTGGGAAGCGCTGTTAAGCTTCTGCGTATCAGTGGCAAAGGCAATTTTATTTATAGTGGTACCCATATTAGGGCCTATATCACCACCCAAGCGTGTCTTTGGTGTAACCACCTAGAATCTGGGTATCATGGTGACATGTAGGTAACTTTAAACCACACGTCAAATGGTATAGTTTCAAAGCTGTATGTGCTGGGATTCGAAGCTACGCATGGCCGTCTGCCCGATCCCTCGCTCATCACCTTATCCACTACGCCATCGCCTCCCTACTGGTTAACTCTTGCATTATAGGTTGGACAGAATAGTGGTGAGAATAAGAAGAAAATCTTGCGCAGCGGGGCCGCGGGAGGAGGGGAGGCATGCATTTAGCAGCATCAGAAGAGCAGTTGGCATGAAAATAGCGGTAGAAGATAGTAAGATATGGAACACTGCGACAGTGAGAAAGAGGCTAAAGACACCCCGTCAGAGAAGAGATGATGAAACGGAAAGCTCTTCATTCTGTTCTATCTAATAAAGCTGTGTTAGTGGAACCCCCAAACATGCCAAGAGTACTCCATACAGGACCGATAAGACACTCAGATATAAAAGCTAATTAATATAATTTCTTCTAAACGTCAAGGTATTCAAAATATAAAGTATTCGTTACCAGCAGTCCATATGAAACCATGCATCTTCTAAGATCACGTCCGTTATCATATGATATTTTTTTACATTATATTATGAGATATATTGAATACTAGACGCGGCAATTAACATGCACACAAACACAAACACAAAGACAGATTCACATACAAACACCACACACAAAAAATCTCTCTCTCTCTCTCTCTCTCTCTCTCTCTCTCTCTCTCTCTCTCTCTCTCTCTCTCTTTCTACTAAACTAGTAACCTTGCAGGGTGAAGCAACTCATGCCTCCAGTGATCGTATGCTAAAGTTCACGGCTTTGATTTTAAGAGCAATGAAGGATAACGAGATATACAAAACAACAGGAAAGCACAGACAAATCGAGTATATAAGTAGATCGGTGGCACAGTGCCTCACTATTCAGGCAGTAGCCATCAAGGAGTTCTGCAGGACTTTACATTAGCCACCATGAAATTCCTGGTGAGTTAAAAAGTCTCTTTGATTATGCCACTGCTCCTGCCCTGAGACGCCGTCTTTTGATCTGACGTGAGACAGCGTGTGGCAGATATACGGTCTTAATATTAATTCATTTGATCTCAATTGATTTTTCTACCTTGCTAGAAGTATCACACAACCTTGCATGTCAACGCAACTGGTGTTCAACAGAGGAAGATCAAAACCGCAATGAATGGATGATGCAAAACAGCTTGCCATTCTAAACAACGTGTTTTCGTTTACAGGTAGTGTTGTGTTTGATGGTGGTGGGTGCCAACGCTAAGTTTGGGAAACATGGCATTGTTATGCCCGACGGCAACAATGTCCAGTTTACTCACGATCAGGCCGAGAACATCCTTATAATCGGCCCCTCTGGCGCCATCACTGCTGACGGCAAACACGTGCAGCTGGATGCAGATGGACTTCCTGTCACCCGCGCCAAGCGAGCAGTGCTGCTACAGGGACCCTCCAGCGTGCTCTTCGAGGATGGACAAAGGAGGTCACTTTCAGGCGGCGTAAAAATCGTGGAAATTACTGAGACTGGCGCCGTCTTATCCAACGGTGATAATGTTCAGTTCAAGCTCAAGAACTAGTGCTCCTTTCCTTTTTTTATGCAACTGAGGGTCTCTTGGACTACATCACCAACAAACAACTTTTTTTTTATATATTCTTGAACAACTTCCCCCTTGCGTCACTGCCGCCAATAATATACATGCCGACACTCTTCTTTCCAACGAAATGAGATCCAGTTGCTTAAAGTAAATGTATTCAAATCACGACCTTGCCATATCTACTTATTGTCTTCTGCACCAACAGAACTTAATCCACCTCCATCAGCACATCTACTGATGGGAACTTCATGTAGCTATATGTAGATATCCAATAAACACGAAATTAACACTGTAATTTTGTTATATTTTTATGCCTTGGAAACCTGAAGACAATATTGTTTATGGTTCAACAGACGTGAAGGATAAAACACTTGTAATATGATCGGTTTATAATACTCTACTTTTATACCTTCTCGCAGAGTAAGACTATATATTATTCAATAATGAACGGTATAATCAAGAAGTTATGCAATTTACACTCGGTTTGTCTATACTATACTATACTATCTACACTAGTTTCCTCATACATTTTACCACTTGAGCTCACCAAAATGGGTGCCACTAAAAGATATTCATTTTCAATAATTAGTTTACTATTCTCTTCTTATTTTAGGTATAGCAAGTTAAACTTTATACCTTCTAAATTCATAAATAAAAAGGTAAGATAACGGATGTTAAGAAAACCTTGATTCTTTGCAACTCAACAATGTTTTAGTTTTTAAATATGAAATTTGTTTATCATACGTTATAATAAATAAAAAGTAAGAAAAACAGTAAGTGAAAACAAGAATATTTTTAAGACTGACATTGGTGGCGTCGGAGAGTACCACACGATAATAATACAAAACTCTATTAAAGCGTTTCATTGCCTTTCAGGAAAAAACAAACACACACAAAAAAAACTTTTCATAGGAGAGCGTTGGCGGGATAAATCATTTTTATTATTACATTGGATTGTGGATTATCCCCAGCTTCACCCTCCCCCACACACACAAAAAAGAAAAGAAATGAATAAATAAAAAAAAAAAAAGAAGTACTTCTCGTGTTTTTTTATTTGCCGGTATTGCCTTTACTTTACACAATCTCATTTATGTATCCTATCCTATTTCTCCAATCCATCCTCAAGATTCTCCAAAGTGGAGGTGCCTGTGGCGTTTTGCTTCTACCAGTTGGGCGGACATGAGGAGGTATAATGCTGATTTCACCCGGAATGATTACTGTTTCTGGGTTAGAGAAACATGCCTGTGTGTTGAACGCATAACAGACGTGATAGTGACAGGCATGGATGCGTACATTCCTCATTCTTTTTCTCAGCCTAAACCTTCTAAACCTTGGTTTAACACAGTCTGTTCTCGTGCTATACATGATAGAGATGTTGCCCACAAAAGGTACTTAATTAAGCCTTCCATCTCCTGAATTTCATGCACTTTATATTTCTGCCCGGAATCATGCCCAGTCTGCTCTGTAACTTGCCAAATAGTCCTTCATGAATAGAAAATGTCAAAATCTTTCAAACTATAACTCCTTTCATGACTTCTTGCATCTGGCCAAAAACATCTCCCCTAACTCTACTTCTTCATCTTTCCCTCCTCTATTTCATCCTTATGGCACCATAGCCATCTCATTTGTCTCTAAAGCTGAACTCTTCTCTCAAACCTTTGCTAACAACTCCACACTGGATGGTTCTGGGCTTGTCTCTCCCTCTCCTCCTTCCTCTAACTATTTAATGCCTTGAATCGAGACGTGGCATAGGGCAGACGTCCACACGTAGGTTCGAATCCCACCACGTATCGCCTTGATACTTTCTCATTTTTCGAGTGTCATATCACCATGATACCCAGGTTCTAGGTGGTTGCACCACAGCTTGGGTGGTGATATGGGCCCTAATACGGGTACCACTATAAATAGAATTGCCTGCGCCACTAAAGGGTAGAAGCTCTGCCACTGCCGGTTCGGACGACACCGCCTCTATGGCTTCTTCCTGTCCCTACCCATCCAACAGTGAGGATGCGGATGACTCGGACCAAGAAGAAGAAGAAGAGCACAAAGTTATCCGCTTTGGCTTTGTTGCAAAGCGCAGCAAAAGAAGGCTTCCCTGTTCCCACATCGAATTCGACCGGAACATTCGCCAGAAAACCCTGATCTTCAGCCACACCCGCCCAAGAAAGATGGAAAATACGGTCCTGAACTTTGTCAGAGAGAACCTGGCCTCACTGGATTCCTGGACCTTCATCTCAAATGAGGATTACGAGCGAGTCAGGTGCGCCCCCCATCAACTCATAGAAGACGTGCTTCTCGGCAAACTACCTTCTGCACATGAGTAATGCCACGATTATGAGTAATCCAGCACAACGTTCTTTCCTGAGGAAACCGTATGTATGACTTAACTAACATTTATAGACATTACGACCCTGATGTTACCCTTATCAACAACCACGGACTGAGTAATGAGACAAGACTCAAAATACCAGGCTTTCGAGTCTACCAACAAAACTTTACCAACGCTCAAAGCGACAGGGCAACTCTAGCCGTAAAAAGCCGACTGCGCCACAAAGTCGAGGATGATTTCTTATCTGAGACTCTTGCAATAGAGACTGACACCCCAGACGGACCTATAATAATTGCAACTAGCTACCTTCCCCCCCTTGACGACCTTACTTACCTAACCCAGACTTTCTTCGTCTACTCCGAAGACAGACACCAGTCTTCTTAGTTGGAGACTTAAACGCACGACTTACTTATCTTGGGTACACCACCACCAACCAGGTTGGTAGAGACATTGTATATTACTTCCGACGACAAACTGCATGCCACATTGGCCCTCATTTTCCCACTTTTTTCAATCATGACACTTCTTCGTCACCTGACATCGCTCTGACTAACAGAGCCAATCTTCAAAACTACTCTCTTTCACCAAGACCCTGACGACTAGCCACCATATACCTATCATACTGGACATTTCTACCTCCCCCTTACTAATACCTATTCCCCAGATTTTTAAATACCACAGGACAGACTGGGACGCTTACAGATGACGGACCTTCCTGACATAGCTTACGGCTCCCTAGAAGATATTGACGACACTCTGGATGACTATGTTAAGGACTACTGCTGATAGACACATACCACAGGCGACATACAAAATTAGGTTTGCCCATAGGCCTTCCCGGACTACCCAGCTGCTTAGAATCCATTTTCATGCACTGCAAGACAGGGCAATGCTGAGGGAGAACGCCCGCAGCAGCAGAGAGGTTGCCCAAGTCAACGCCTTTGAGAAGGAGTGGAGGATCAGGACTAATATGGCCAAAATCACCGTCGTACCCTTTGCCACCAAGATCCCAGCCCCACTGCTGGTAGATGGGGATGATGTAGGATTCAGTTCAAGGGGCTCACTCATGGGACTGTCCATTTCTACTATGGGCTATACTACCCATGTTTCTCAACGCGTGGCAAGAGCGAAATCAGCCCTTACCAGGCTATATCGCTTCAGAGCCTTGGCCACTGGTCTTAAGCTCCATCTTATAAAGGCTCTAGTTATTCCCATTCTCTCCTATCCTCCTATTCCTCTACACGCTCTCTCCCATACAGCTATTAGCAGGTTGCAAAGAG
>NC_059274.1:10844878-10847378 GCF_017591435.1 Portunus trituberculatus
CGAGCGGTGCACGAGAACGGCGCAGAGCAACGAGCTGCTGCTCCTGGTGGTGGTAAGGTCTTGCTCCAGCTCTAACCAGTGGACATTCTCTTCCGCCGCTGCTGTGTGGTGGAATGACCTCACTGCTGTCGTGGACGTAAATCTCTGTCCAAAAAACGGATGAAAGCCACCACAGAATGTGATTACTCGTATGTTTCCATCCCACGTTAACTGTCTCCGTCCAACATACACAAATATGCACAATATAGTCATTGTTATTATTATTATTATTATTATTATTATTATTATTATTATTATTATTATTATTATTATTATCCCCATTTTTGCAATCATTCGTTGTTGTTTTTGTTGGTATTATTCTCATTACTATCATGATCTCCACTATTTACTCGTTATTTTCATTTATCATATTTCATCTTTACTGATAACCTCAAGCTTCCTGGCGACGAAAGTAACTTAGCTTAGACAGCGCCACTCTTCTATATAGGACATATCGTTTTAAATAGAAGAGAGAGAGAGAGAGAGAGAGAGAGAGAGAGAGAGAGAGAGAGAGCAAAGACATCACAGAACGTCTGACTTTACTGAAGGTGTTTACCTTGATTTGAACTATGGAGTTTCCAGTTTAAATTATAAGTAAAGGTTAGACAGAAAATATTCAGAGTTAAGAAGAGAACGTTATCTAGAAAATTATGTAAAATTCATCAATGGAGGAATTAATATTTTGAGGCATTGCACAGTACTAAGTTTTCTTTGCCCGATCAGAAAGTTTAGAGAGAGAGATTAAAATCTAGGCGAACTGTAGCTTTGCTCCTCCTCCTCGTCCTCTGAATCCTCTTCCTTCTAGTCTCCTACTTGTCCTTCTCCTTTTCTTTCTACTACTACTACTATTACTACTACTCTTACTACTACTACTACTACTACTACTACTACCACTACTACTACTACTACTGATAAAATAATAATAATAATAATAATAATAATGATAATAATAATGATAATAATAATAATACTAAATAATAATAATAATAATAATATTGATTAGAACGATGATAATGATAGTAACAATAATTCTTAAATCAATAATGATAATAATAATAATAATAATAATAATAATAATAATAATAATAATAATAATATTAATAATATTAATAATAAAAATAGTAATAATAGTAATAATATAATAATAATAATAATAATAATAATAATAATAATAATAATAATAATAATGATAACACAATAATAATAATAATAATAATAATAATAATAATAATAATAATAATAATAATAATAATAATAATAATAATAATAATAATAATAATAATAATAATAATATAATGATAATAATAATAATAATAATAATAATAATAATAATAATAATAATAATAATAATAATAATAATAATAATAATAATAATAATAATAATGATAATAATGATAAAGATAATACTTGAAATATTAATAATAATAATAAGAAAAACAATAATAATAACAATAATAACAATGATAATAATCTCTCTCTCTCTCTCTCTCTCTCTCTCTCTCTCTCTCTCTCTCTCTCTGATTGTGTTTGTACAAACAACGAGCCAGACAGTCACGTGAAACACGGACTACGCATTGATCTGACACCTTGCAGGAACGTCAGCCAAACTAAGCAACCTTGCAGGGTGAGGCAAACCATGCCTTCAGTGTTTGTATGCTAAAGTTCGCGGCTTTGATTGTAAGAGCGAAGAAGGATAACGAGATGTGCAAAGGACAACAAGAAAACACAAACAAATCCAGTATATAAGCAGATCAGTGGCACAGTGCCTCACAGTTCAGGCAGTAGCCATCAAAGAGTTCTGCAGGACCTTACACTAGCCACCATGAAGTTTCTGGTGAGTCAAAAAAAAAAAGGCAGCTTTTAATTCAGCCACTGCTCCTGCCAAGGGACACCGTATTTTTTTATCTGACGTGAGACAACGTGTGGCAGATTGACGGTCATTCATTTATTTGATGTCAGTTAATTTTTACCACCTTGCTGGAAGTCTAGCACAACCTTGCATGTCAACTCAAGTAGTGTTCAGTAGGTGGAGATCGAAACCGCAATGAATGATTTATGCAAAACAGCTGATCCTGTTATAAAAAGGTCGCCATTCTAAACATGTTTTCGTTTACAGGTAATGTTGTGTTTGATGGTGGTGGGTGCCAACGCTAAGTTTGGGAAACATGGCATTGTTATGCCCGACGGCAACAATGTCCAGTTTACTCACGATCAGGCCGAGAACATCCTTATAATCGGCCCCTCTGGCGCCATCACTGCTGACGGCAAACACGTGCAGCTGGATGCAGATGGACTTCCTGTCACCCGCGCCAAGCGAGCAGTGCTGCTACAGGGACCCTCCAGCGTGCTCTTCGAGGATGGACAAAGGAGGTCACTTTCAGGCGGCGTAAAAATCGTGGAAATTACTGAGACTGGCGCCGTCTTATCCAACGGTGATAATGTTCAGTTCAAGCTCAAGAAC
>NC_059274.1:10859878-10862378 GCF_017591435.1 Portunus trituberculatus
CGGTAGTTCCTAAGCAACAGGTTTACTAATCAATACAATTAAAACTCACTCCATGTTATTTCCATTAAAAGAAATGCTAAATATTCCCGACTTACAAACACGTATTGATGATAAAACAATCTTTAGAACAGATGATATAATTTTTATTTATTTATTTTTTTTTTTTGCTGTTACCTATGATGATCCTTTGACTTTCAAACATCATATCAATAACCTTACTTCAAAAATATCAAGACGATACGTATCGCCCAACTTTATGAAACAAAAGATTTCCTGCCACAAGTTGTACTTAAGGCTATTTATAATGCTCACATTCACCCCCTATTAACCTACAGATTTAAAAATTATATTTTAATTACCTACTAACTTGTAATACTATTTCAACCTGATACAAAAATGTCTACACTACCATTACTTGTATCGAAATTATTTATATACTAAGTTAAGTAAATCTATTACACCTATATATCTGAATTTACCATATCTATTGTTACCTATTACTAATACAATTATATACCTCTACGTACTGTTTATTGTTTCTGTATTCAGTGTTATATCTGTAATCTATTGTCAACAATTACTAGTTTATTTATTTATTTAGTGTATTGACACATATTACCAATGTAATTACCCCTACATACTCTTTATTATTTCTGTATTCTGTATTAATTATGTTATCTATTATATCTGTATGAAACATATCCATACTGCCTTCTGCCAGACCTCACGCCAACTCTTAAAACTTATTATTTTGCCTGAAAAGCTTAGCTATAGAAAGGCTAACTTCAGCTGTAATGTAACCAAGCAATTATGTGTATCATGTAACTGTTAGTTACAATATGATATATTCTCTCTCTCTCTCTCTCTCTCTCTCTCTCTCTCTCTCTCTCTCTCTCTCTCTCTCTCTCTCTCTCTCTCTCTCTCTCTCTCTCTCTCTCTCTCTCTCTCTTCTCACACACACACACACACACACACACACACACACACACACACACACACACACACACAAACACACACACATAACAGCTAAATCTGAGGATGTTTCTCGTAACGTTGCGAACACATATTCATCTTCCCATTTTCTTTGCTCTCAACAAGTTTTTATAAAAGGTGCACATACAACAAATAATTTTTCAATAGAGATCGTTCAAATTCAAAACTCACTTTTTCCGCATCTCTCTCTCTCTCTCTCTCTCTCTCTCTCTCTCTCTCTCTCTCTTTCTCACACACACACACACACACACACACACACACACACACACACACACACACACACACACACACACACACATAGCAGCTAAATCTGAGGATGTTTCTCGTAACGTTGCGAACACATATTCTTCTTCCCATTTTCTTTGCTCTCAACAAGTTTTTATAAAAGGTGCACATACAACAAATAATTTTTCAATTGAGATCGTTCAAATTCAAAACTCACTTTCTCCGCATCTCTCTCTCTCTCTCTCTCTCTCTCTCTCTCTCTCTCTCTCTCTCTCTCTCTCTCTCTCCACACACACACACACACACACACACACACACACACACACACACACACACACACACACACACACCGCGTAGTGTAGTGGTTAGCACGCTCGACTCACAATCGAGAGGGCCGGGTTCGAATCCCGGCAAGCGGCGAGGCAAATGGGCAAGCCTCTTAATGTGTGGCCCCTGTTCACCTAGCAGTAAATAGGTACGATGTAACTCGAGGGGTTGTGGCCTCGCTTTCCCGGTGTGTGGAGTGTGTTGTGGTTTCAGTTCTACCCGAAGATCGGTCTATGAGCTCTGAGCTCGCTCCGTAATGGGGATGACTGGCTGGGTGACCAGCAGACAACCGAGGTGAATTACACACACACACATAATCTAAGGATGTTTCTCGTAACGTTGCGAACACAAATTCATCTTCCCATTTTCTTTGCTCTCAACAACTTTTTATAGAAGGTGCGCATAGACCAAATAATTTTTCAATAAAGATCGTTCAAATTCAAAACTTTCATTCTCCGCACTTTTGTATTAAACCTCCATTGATAAAAGTAATTTGTACAATGTATGACTCCCCCACAATTTCACTTGAATTAGGAGCGACATGTTCTAGAAGCAACTGTGGCAGAATTCTATTAGTGATTCACCGATAGCTAATGACTCCAATTACTGCAAGGCATGAGAGAAAACAATGGGGCAATGAATGTGAGTAAGGAGCCACATACATATAAGCCAAACCGAAATCAACTAACCTCTCTCCGACTGAGTAAAGAGAAATAAAACACGTGTTACTGAAGCACGTACTTGCCTGTAATAAGGCCCGGATAAAATGAGGCACTAAACAGGTCTTTTGTCAGAAATCTCAGAAAACTAAAAACAAAATCAACAATATGTAGGAGACCGAGAAGTTTCTCTACTGAATGTGAAAGATGAGTAGGCGGGGAGAAGAAGGTGGAGGTGATAAGGATGCATGAAGGCGACAGAGTGATGGGTCTGGAACATGTGGAGGATAAGGAGG